>NC_133768.1:108469610-108779120 GCF_036562045.2 Rhinolophus sinicus | reverse complement strand
GAGGGACGCATGCAATAGAGAGTAGACAGAAGAATGGGTGGATAAACCAAAAGATGGGAAGATAGATGGACAAATGGAGGACCAGTGGGACCCACCAACCTGCCTTGAGCCCTTCATCCTGTCTGTTTGCATTTCTCCCTGGAGCACGTTCTCTCCCCAAGCCAAGGTCACACTTTCCCTCCATTCGGTGTTTCTCATTTGCTCTGCTTCTCGATTCGGATTCAGAGCTGCAACGCCTTTGGAAGTACAATCAACAGGCTCTTGAGCTCCACTCACCAGCCCGATGACGATGGAGCTCAGATGTCAGCTGGGTAACCACCTTCCTGTCTCTGCACAGCCCTGGGACCAGCATCACGGGCACGCTTGTCCTGTCCCCAGCAAGGCCTGTGCCTTTTCCTCCAGAGAAGGCTGGACACCTGGCGGGGAGGCCTCGCAGAGTCTCTCTTGAATTCTGCTCCAGCCTGGCTGCTATCCTGGCTGGAGCTGAATTCAGGCTTTTCTTCCCCCAGAGAGCATGTCCCGGTCTCCACGGAGCCCTCACCACTTCTATTGAAATCCAAGCTCAATGACAACACTGTTATTGGAAGAAAATCATCCTCTCTTTCTCAGATATCATTCTATTTAGACTCCTCCTCAACTTGGTCAAATGAGCAGAGGTAAGTTGTCACTCCCGACAGCACAATCCAATTTCTGAAGTGATTTCTGGGTTTTAAGAGCCTCAAGCTCCAAACAGCCTCATCCTTCAGCCACACATAGGTAATCACTGCAGACCAGGTACGTGCCTTATATCTGAGCCTGAGCCCCTGTGTGACTCTGGAAGGCAGAGCACATTTCTGAAGCAACCTCTCTATGAGTCTGTGCCTTATTTTTAAGCTGTGTCTACAGAGAATAGCAATCCTGGGTGTTGGATGTAGTAGAAAGAACATGGGTTCTAGAGTGACACAGATAGGCACTTGGCTTTCAGCTACCTCCTGCTAGCTGTGTAACTTAGGCAAGCCACATAACTTCTCTGAGCCTCCATGTTCCTCATCTTAAAACGTGAGTGTAATGGTCCCTACCTTATAGGCTTATTGTGAGAACTGAATGAGTTCATGACTATTGTGGAATGTAGGGCCCTCCTCTGTGGGAGATGACATGGACATGGCTAGAACTTGAATTCCATTTCTTCCAAATGAGGGGGCAGTGAGCTCCCCATGGCTGGGCCCACCAGGGAGAGCTTTGGAGCTGGCTGTGGAGTTCAAGTCCCATCACGGTGTGAGTGTGCATGGCAGGGGTCTTGAAGGGCGGGACCGTTGTATTCACAAGGTGGGGCTGAGTCAGGGGGCAGATGGGCTGCTTGGAGGGATGAGAGGGAGAAGGGCCCGAAGATACCTCCTTTCCATACAGGGTGGACTGTGGAGACTGTAGCCAGGGTCCACTTATTTCCTCCTCAGAACTCAGAAGCCCTCCAAGACCCCATATGCATTGCATTAGTCAGGGTTCTATGGAGGAACAACCACTAGGAAATTATCTATTCTCTCTCTCTCTCTCTCTCTCTCTCTCTCTCTCTCTCTCTCTCTCTCTCTCTCTCTCTCTCACCCATCCATCCATCCATCCATCCATCCATCCATCCATCCATCCATCCATCCAGTCTGTCTGTCTATCTATCTATCTATCTATCTATCTATCTATCTATCTATCTATCTATCTATCTATCATCTATCTACCTAGCTATGCCTCTTAAGAAATTAGCTCATGGGAGGGCTGGCAAGTCTGAATTTGTAGCGCAGGCCAGCAGGCTACATACTCAGGAAAGAGTTGATGTTGCAGTGTTGGGGCTAAATAATGGAAACTCAGGCAGGGTTTCTATACTAGTCTGGAGGTTGAATTCCTTTCTCTTCATGACATCTGTGTTTGCTCTTAAGGCCGTCAACTGATCGGATGAGGCCCACCCATGTTATGGAGGGCCATCTGCTTTCCTCAAAGTCAATTCATTTCAGTGTAAATCACAGCTACAAAATACCTTCACAATAGCATCTAGACTGGCGTTTGACCAAACATCTGGGCAGCCTGGCTTGGCCAAATGGACACATATTATAAAGCCTCACAGATATCTTGACGTTGGCCACTCTGCAACATCCCCAGCTGCCCTCAACCTTTGGTGAGAGCCAGCTTTATGATTGTAGAAGCAAATCCCAGGAGCCTGGGTGCTGTTCTTCAGAAGTGAGGTTGTGATAGCACCTTTTGTGGCCTTCAAGTCGCATTATCACAAGGTGGGCAGGAGCTGGAGGCTGAATTCCTGTTCACACTTTAAACTCCATCTTCCTGAGCACACTCTCTCTAAATAGTGGGAGGTGGGCACAGGGCAGCTGGCAAGGAAATTGGGTTCTCCGGCTCTCCAAATTTCCCCCATTTTTGCCCCTTAACCTGGTAGGCACTGTCCAATGTCTCTGTCTCCTTCTGTGATAACATATGTCAGATTCACCCATTCCCTTTGATGCAGCTTGCTACGGCAGACTCTCAGTGTTTTAGCTACATGATGTGGCAATGGCTTGGCTTCAAACTGTGTCAGCCTTAGGTCCCAGACCTAAGATGTGAAGGGTTCCTTGCAAGGCAAGAGGCCCACCGACATCCAGAACCTCAGTGTTTTCAAAACTTTCTCTGCAGGTCATTGCCCCCTACCCAGCCTACACACATACGCACAGCCTTGCCAAATGCTATAAAGAATGTTTTGAGGTCTTTAGAGTCTTTGGACTTGGATTCTGTGACAAGTGCAGCTGGGTTCCAGCTGAAGGGTACGCTCTGCTGGGTGAGGGCTGAAGTGGGCCACGGGGGGATGTTTGTGCGAATATACCAGGACATGGTTAAGTGTTGGCTATAAACAGGTATTTTTGTGAGGACTTTTGACAGTTGAGAACAGGTGAATCCTGTGAAAACATTTGAGTCGACATGGGAAGGATATGAAAATAACCGAGAAAGGCGCAAATGGTGGTATGGCAGGCCACAAAATGTCCCCCGAAAGATACCTACGTCGTGTTATGATCCTGTGAGTGTTACCTTATATGGCATAAGAGGACTTTGTAGACTGGATTGAAGAATCATGAGATGAGAGATTACCCTGGATTGTCCCAGTGGTCCCTAAATGCAGTCACAAAGGTCCTTCAAAGAGGGAGGTGGGGAAGTTGCCACAGACACACAGAGGAGAAGGCAAAATGAAAATGGTGGGAGGGGTTGGCAGGAGCACAGCAGCCACCATAAGCTCCTCTAGAGCCTCTGGAGGGAGTGTGACCTTGCTGACATGTGACTTTGATTTAGGCCCATTACTGATTTTGGACTTCTGGCTTCTAGAACTGTGAGAGAATCGATTTCTGTTGCTTTAAGCCCGCCAGTTAATGATATTTTGTTACCGTAGTCACAGGAAATGAACACAGGTGTGCCCTTCTTTGGCTAAAGGAGGGAAAATGATGTGGAAAGGGGCCGGAAAAATCATCTGTATCAGGCTGCTTAATGATGGGGCAACTGAGGCCCAGAGAGGGTAAGGGTCTCAGTGAGGGTCCACAGCGAGGTGCTGGCCAGCTGAGACCAACTCCAGTCTCCTGTCTCCTGAATGGGTGGGGGTGCAACTTGTCCACTGCTTCTTTCCAAGGGATTTGGCTTTCTACCTTCTCTGCTTTTTATCCTTCCCTCTCCCCAGGAACCTCCCTCTGACTGGCTTCCCCACCATCAGTCTCTTTATAGCCTTGATCTCTGGTCCAGGCCTCCAGCTTCCGGTGGGCAGGACCCCTCCCTCACTCAGTTTCGAGACTCTGCCTGACTCCAGGATGCCCAACTCCCTGGACCAGCACTCCTTGCCCCGCCCCCAGACAATTTATCTTCGAGTAGCTGTTGCTTTCTCATAGGCAATCACTCACTTGCCACAAGGACACACTTAAATAACATCGGCATTAACCCTAAATATACAAAAGATGGCTCCGGTCTACAGCTTCAAGGGGTGTGCTCTCCTTCTCCAGCCAGTGCTGGGGCCAGCCCCCCGCCATGTTTTTGGCTGTAGTCTTTCTAGTACAGCCCAGCCCAAATACCAAGAGAGCAGACTACAGGCTGGCTGGCTGGCTGGCTGGCACTCTCACTGACCCCCCTATGCGGTGGCATAGCAGCTTACCTGGCTCACACACAGCCTGCTACATAGTGGGTGTTCAGCAGACTGGCCACTGGAGACCCTGGGCTGGTTCCCGGCTGCACGTGGCTTCACCTACGTCCTGAGCTGACTACCTGGTCCGCAGGACTGCCCCACAGCCACCACCATGCCAGCATTGTGCCAGCCAGCCTTTCTATATGTATCCCCAGGAAGATATGGAAACGGTACCACCGCTCATTTAAAAATACACGCCTACGAGAGATACTGTCAAGGATCGGCATCCTGTCCTTCTGGATTTTATCAAGTAAATCTCTAGAAAAATGAAGCCTAGACTCTGAATAAATAAGGTGACCCTCCTCTTGTCCTCATTCGCAAACGATTCTCACCAATCTACTCTGAAATCTTCAGCTGAGACTTCTTAATATTTCAAAGACACACTGTCACCTGCTGCCCAGTGTCCTGGAGAAGACATATGTCGGGAGACCCAGTCATTCACTGCTCCAGAGAGGCGATGTTGGTCTCCTGAGGTGTTGTTTTTTACTTTTGAAAGCACTAAAGTTTGATTAAACTCCATGCTCACCGTGACCTTGAAAATGGTTCTAGAGATGACAGAAACGTTCACCTTTTGGTAGCTCTGTTGGCATCAAGTGCTTCCTTGTGGGGAGTGTCAATCAGCTTCTGGGTATTTCCACAGCACTTCTCACCCCTGAGCTATAACCCTGGGCCCTCAGACCCTCCAGAGAGCTGAGGGCATCACTCTTAATGCCCACCTCAGATGCTATAGGTTTGTGTCCCCTTCCCCTCTGGGGCCTGTTCCCCCAAAACATTGTTGTTTGTCCCCAGGCCTCTTATAGCATGGGACCCAGAGCAAGCTGAGCCATCAAGGGACAGATGGTCACAGGACTCCCACCTCCTTCATTCTGGGGCCTCTACCTCTATTAATACAGAGGGTGCCAAAAATATGTATACACGTTTTAAGAAAGGAAAACTGTATTAACATTGTAATACTCAACATGTACTGACAACAAAAGATGAATAAAACTCACGTTTGACTTCTGCAATTACAAGAGGTGCTCAAAGTGGTTACGATCAGCATCCAGAAACTTCTGATGATGGCAAACTATGGCTTGAGCAACGCTAACCAAAGTGTCCACTTGTATACATTTTTTTGGCACCCCTGGTATATACCATGGCTTATCTAGCTGCCACCAAGGCCCTGCTCCCAAGGCCTACTTCCACTGCCAGATTCTGGGGCACTTGGCTTAGGGCCTCTCAATTTAGAGGGTCTCATACTTCTCCTTATGACTTTGTTCCGCTTGGCCCCTGGGGCTGGGCGTTGGATACATTGGTTGTCCTTCTCACCTCAGCCTCACCCATATTTGACATTCATATTTTCTGTCTCCTCCTCCAGAGTGAGGTTCCACTTCCCTAAACAATTATGGGAATCCTGAACCCAAAATGCATACCTGCGTGGTGAGAACTCTGAAAGGAAGCAGTGTTTCCCCACCCCAAGGGAATGGATATATTACAGCAAAGTTGCCTGCAATGGGCATCTCTGCAGAGCAATATTTATTCTTTCATTGATTGCCATGTATTTTTTCTATAGGAAAAAAGACATTTTCTAGATGTCTGAGCTAAAAGCCTTTTGGTTAGGATTGGGTTAATGGGGGTCTTGTCCCAGGGGATCTCTTTCTAGAACCAGGGCCAGATTTGTGCCCCCTTGGCATGAACTTCCCATCTTTTGTTAGTTTCCTGTGGCTCCTGTAACCAAGTATCACAAATGGTGTGCTTAGAACAACAGAAAGGCATTCTCTCACAGTTCTGGAGGCCAGAAATCTGAAACCAAGGTGTCAGCAGGATCACCACTTCCTACTAGAGGCTTTAGAGGAGAATGCTTCCTGCCTCTTCCAGCTTCTGGTGGCCCCAGGCAATTCTTGGCTTGTGGCCTCATCACTCCAGTCTCTGCCTCCCTCTTCGGGTGGCTGTCTTCCCTCGTGTGTCTGTTTCATAAGGATATGTGTGATTACATTTAGGGCCTTCCCAGATAATCCAGGATAAACTCTTCCTCTCAAAATCCTTAACTAAATCGAATTTCTTGCCATATGACAAAATATTTACATGTTCTGCTGATGAGTACATGGACATATTTGGGGGGCCACCATTCAACCCAGTACACATCTCTAGGATCCCCCATTAGCCCAGCTCCTGGCCACCATGCTGGGAAAGCCGTGATTCCACTTTCCATGTTCACAGCTTCCTGAAGGGACCCACAAGTTCCCCACAGCACATGAAGTTATGCAACACTTCAGGTATACATGGCATTAGAACTTGGCCTACAGGAGGTTGTCTCCAGTAGGACTCCCTGTCTTATTATGTAAACAAGGAAGAAAGACTCTGTGGTCCTTTCTTCCTCCCTTTCCAAACCAGCTACTCTGAAGCCTCACTCTTACTCCACCTCCACCCCGGGAGCAGTGGAAGACCCTCCTGTCATGTTTCCTGGCCCCTCTCCACCACCAGCAGACTAAGGAACATGGAGTCTATTTCTTTGCTTCAAAAATCTCCACAGTTCTTTTATACATTATGGATACCCTAGAAAGAGATCGGAGCTGTCCAGCATATGAAACTACTTAAAACCTGGAGGACTGGCCTCTCCAATCAAATAGCATTGTCTGGCAAGGCCTTGTGGGTGGACTAGTTGGCCATTGGCTCTGCCTGTGGCCACTCAGGATAACCAGTGAGGAAGCACTGG
Organism: Rhinolophus sinicus; assembly: GCF_036562045.2. Taxonomy (NCBI): domain Eukaryota; kingdom Metazoa; phylum Chordata; class Mammalia; order Chiroptera; family Rhinolophidae; genus Rhinolophus; species Rhinolophus sinicus. The sequence goes on along the minus strand of NC_133768.1, from coordinate 108,772,257 downwards.
ATAAAGTATGAAGTACAGAATCCTTGAAGGGGAACGGAAGGCTCTATGAGGGTTAGCCCTGCCTGCCTCTGCTAATCAGTCTGATTTTCCTTGATTCATCGACATCCCCATCTTCCACACGGGCCAGACTGGCAGTTCAAAGTCTTTTACACAATGCTGTGCTCACCCCACCTCTGAGCCTTTGTTGTCCTCTCACATGGGATGCCATCTGCTTTGCTAAGTTAAATCTTTTCCCAGTCTTTCGGGGAGCTACCTTGTCCAGGAAGCCTTTCCTGATGCTTTAGAACCTGTTTTCATTCATTTTGACTCTAAAAATTTACCTCTGCATGATTAGTTATCATGGTGTGTGTGTATATGTGTGTGTGTGTGTGTGTGTGTGTGTGTGTGTGTGTGTGTGTGTGTGTTGATTCTCCTACAGGTTTGGAGGGTAGAGACCAAGCCTTGCTCCTCACTGCAACCCCTCCAGCCAGCTTGGGGTCTGGATTGCAGCAGGTATTCAATAAGTGTTGGCAAAATGGACTTGACTGAGCGATAGTGACCTTTCTCAAATCTAATCATGCCCAAATTAGATGCTGTAGCTCTCTTGGAATGAGGATGAGGCTTGGGGTCAGGCTCTGCCTGGTTCCCAGCCCCTGCTTCCTTTCTCTCCTACTTCGATGGCTGCAAAGGTGGGCCAGGTGGAGCTGGGCTATGAAGGAAGAGTTGCATCATCAAATGTATGTCATTGCGAGGACAGGGACAAGCTTTAGCAAAGGCCCAGAGGCATGATGGAACCAAAGTGCCCACAGAGCCTTGGGTGGTTGAGGGTGGCTGCCTGTGGGCTGCGGGTGGAAGCAGCAGGAGAGGAGGCTGCAGAAGCAAGTCGAGCCTTGGTGAGCACCATTAGGAGCTTTGGCTTGCTCCTGAGGCAAAGGGGAGCCAGGGAAGGGTTATAGGCAGGGACATGTCAGGGTCAGGCTCAAGGGTATATACACAGTGACAGCAGTTGCAGGATGGGAAGTATATTGGAAAGAGTAAGTGTGGGAACAGGAAACGAGTAGGAAGCTGTGGCCATTGTCTGAGCAAACAGTGGTGAAGACTTGACCAGGAGCCAAGGGGTCAGCTGAGGGTCTTCAGACTGTCACATGTTGTGTTCCAAGGCATTGCTGCTCCAGAGCTGTTGTATTGTGAGCTCAGAAGCTCATGAGCTGGAGCTCATTCTCATGAAATGTCCCCTTTAAGAGAGCATGGGGGTTCAGAGCTCCATATTACACCTGGGTTAGCACTTTGCTTAGAGACCTTGCTTCTCCAGGATTTCAAAGTTTTACGTGAAGTGTGGTTTGAAGGGGCCTGACTCAAAACACTTTGGTTTGGCTGCAAGTATCCTTTGAAAACAAACTCCATAAAATCATTTCTAAATTCTACAGGTTTACCTACATAAAAGTCTGCACCAAAAAATATCTCTAACCTTTTTTAATAAGAAAGCATTGATTTTCAAAAAAGAAAACTGGGCAACAATTCCTTCATAAGATGGCCCTGTTTCCTTTGAGAGTTTAAAAAACCCAAGCCCCGTGAGGGATATAAATGATAAACGTCTAACAATTACATTGTTTTGTACACCTGAAACTAAAAAAAAAACAAAAAAAAAAACAAACAAAACAAACAAACAAAAAAACAAATCCCCAGCCCCAAACCCAGCATCTGCTTTGGACTCCATCTGGTCAGAACAAGGCAACCAGTCCTGCCTGGACACGGGCACAACATTCCCCCCGACAGTTGCAGCCAGCAGTCAGAGGATGGGTATCCAGCACACCCTGCACTGCCTGACAGCCAGTCTGTACCGGGCCAGGGCCTAAAGGGTCAGAAACTTTTGTACCCCTCAAGGTCGTCATTTGGGAGAATTTCCGAACTAGGGCCAGCATTGGAGATGATCGAGGCCAGGCCCCTCCCCGTGGCACATTCGGGCCCAGAGTACGTGTGGCCGTAACCACAGGTATGGGATCAGCCAGCGACAGAACAGAACGTGACCTAGAGGCCAGCCTCCTCCTCCCAGCCCCAGGGCTCACTCTCTATCCTTGCTAGCCCCTGTCTCTCATTCCCCAAGAAGCATATCTGCTTGTGATGGAGGTCCTGATGGATGCCCCCTCCTCCAGAAGACTTTCTACAACAGTCAAGATCCAAAGCAAATAGTCCATGTCTGCCTCAGCTCAAGCCCTGCCTGGCTATGATGGCTGGAAGTAAACGCTGCATCCGGGGCTGGGATTGGATGAGTTTGCTGAGGTGTATAGGGTGCAAAACTTCTTGAGGCATCTACTCTTGGGTGCTGCCCCTGCATGTGTACAGCCCTGAGGTGAGGCCTCCTTAGATGCCTCATGTCCTCACCCTAGTTTCCATCACAGATCCAAGTTCCAGTGGCTTCCAGGTTGGTCCTGACAGTCCCTCCATAAGACCTGGGGCCTCCTGCTCCCACAGTTACCTCTGGGGGCCTGGGTTGCCCTCCCAAGGGCAAAGCATTGAGAAGTGACAAAACACATTGACACCCAGGATCTCATGGAGTCCTACAGCCATCTTTTAATGGCAGCAAGGCAGAGAATCTTAGCTACTTGCCCAGATCAGGCAGTCGAGGGGAAGCAGCCTGTCCAAGGCCACACAGCCTACAGGTGCAGAACCGTGAATTAAACCCAACTTTCAATGTGCCCTCTTTCTTCATCCTCTATGTCTCTCCTCCCCACATCTGCTGTTTGCCCACCTGTCCACAGCCACCAGGCAAAGCCCCTTGAGCTTGAGGCCTAAATTCAGATGGACTTAGGCCACTGTTCTTCCTGCCCTGTAGGACCCACATCAGCACGAGATATTTTTAGACAAACAAAAAAGGTTATAAGGCTGAAATAATTGTCCTCATTTTGAATCACAAAGTCTTTTCAGATAATCTTGTGTGGCCCCAAGGAGGCTCCTGCCTGCTTCTGCCGATCGGGATGGAACGAGCCCAGGTAATTGCCTCTTCTGTGTAAAGACCAATTTGTCCAGGGAAATGAGCACAGTTGATGTAATCAATTAAAACACTAAAAGCAGTGCAGAATCTACAGGAAATGGAAAAGAAATTGGAGCTCTCTGCCTCGCCTCACCTTCCCCAGGCCTGAGTCCTGTCTGAGCAGCTAACAGTTTCTTTCCTCTTTGGGCCTGACTCCAATTTGTCTGAAGGAGGTTCAGCTAAGAGTGTTCCCGCAGGCACGGGGCCCCAGCTCCCTAGCCAGTCCAGTCTCCTTTGCCAGGCCTTCCCAGGGCACAGGGCAAGGGCTTCTCTAGGCAAGGAGTCTCAAGGAATGTGGGGCATCCCCGGTGCTTGGCCCTGTGCTGGGCATGGGCTCACACGGGGTGGTGGTGTATGAGCCACCGACCCAACAGTCCTCTTCCCAGCTGGGCACTCAGGGCAGGAATGGGTGCTTGTGAGGAGCTGGGGACCAGAATCCAAGAGGAGTGCTGCTGGGAAGCCATGCCACCAGTGAAACCTATGGGGTCTGGGCTAGCTCTTGAGCTCTGTCTGGCCTTTGGGTCCCTATTTGCCAGCCCTGTGCTTTCTCGGGCTGCATCGCTGGCTCCTGGGGCAGTAGGAAGCTTGGGTGGCTTCGCTGATCAGCATGCTAATGCCCCCTGGCACGGGGCTGACTCACTGGCTTGTACTTTTGAGTTTCTGGCCTGGTGCCTGCAGCCTTGCCACAGGCCAGGCTGCCTGGTTCCTGAGGTCCATGCCCATTGGAGCCCACTGTATGTGGGGAGGCAGGTGCATGCAGAGCACTGCAGGAAGCAAAGCCCCAGACTGCCCAGCTGAACGGGCTCCGCACTCCTCTCAGCACTTGTCTTCAGGGGAGGTCCCGGAAGTGGGGAGGAGGAGAGGACAGAGAATTTGAGAAGATGCAGCTCTCTCCTCTCACTTCTAGCCCTGACCCCCAGCTAGGAGCCCTCTCTCATCCTTGTAAGGTGGGCCCTTGCTCACATATCAGAAGTAGAGCAACAAATGCCCACCAGGCAGCAATACCACCGGGGATTCAGGGGTCAGAATTTTGTTTCACAGGGAACTCACCACACCACACACACCCCCACCAGGCAATTGCTGGTGATTCTCTTGGGGCCACACACTGAGGTGGAGAAGTCTTGGCCATATTCCTGACAGGGAACAGCATCCAGAGATTGACAAGCTTGACCAGGGGACAGATGGACCCATCACTCTGTTAGGAGTGGAGGGACCTTAAAGCCATCTGAGAGTTGGGGCTTTTCATCTAGGAGGCCAAGGTTTTTAAACACAGTGTGTATACCCAATTTACTTCATTGTTTCTTGAGGGCATGGAGCCAGTCTGATTCCTGGCTGGGGTCTCAGAGAGTCTATCCTGTCACTCATTCTCCCCCACCCACATTTAGGGGTTCAGGGCCCATGATGCCCAGGAGGCTGAGATGGTAAGAGGGTCCCACTCCCATTTGACCTCGGCAGTGATCTGGCTCTGGTGTGGCTCACCAGGAAGGAGTGTGGGGCAGACAGACTAGTTGGCAGACATCTGCAGCCCCCACTTTGGAGGCATTTCTCTCTGCTGACAGGAGCAGTTCCTCTCAATGACTAAGACCTTTAGATTCTAGGACAAGGCTGGCACATGGGTTTCTACTTGTGTTCCAACATTGACAGACTGAAGTGGCTGAGTCCAGGCTCAGTGGGATGCACATGAACACTGTGATTGATTAGCAATCTCTTCCAGGCCATCAGAAAGGGGATGATGGCGTGTGTTTAGGGGTCTTGCCATCCCCGGTCAAGAGGGGTCACAGGGATGTGCAGCGCATGTCAAGGAGGGTGATGACACATGTTATGCTTAAAACTCTCATTGGCTTCAACATCCACAAATCAATGAACATGATACACCTGATTAACAAAATGAAAAATAAAATCATATGGTCACATCAATAGATACAGAAAAAGCATTTGCCAAAATCCAGCAGCCATTTATGATAAAACCCTTAAGAAAGTGGGAATAGAGGGATCATATCTCAACATAATAAAGGCCATATATGATAAACCCACAGCTGACATCATGGTCAATGGGGAAAAGCTAAAACCATTCCCCCTAAGATCAGGAAGAAGACAAGGTTGTCCACTTTCTCCACTTCTATTCAACATACTGCTGGAAATTCTAGCCACAGCAATCGGACAAGAAAAAGAAATAAAAGGCATCCAAATCAGTAAGGAGGAAGTAAAACAGATGACATGATACTATATATAAAGAACCCCAAAGAATCCACCAAGAAACTATTAGAACTGATAAATAAATTTAGTAAAGTAGCAGAATACAAAACTAATATTCAGAAATCAGTTGCATTTGTATACACCAATAACAAACTATCGGAAGGAGAAATTAAGAAAACAATCCCATTTACAATTGCTTCAAAGACAATAAAATACTTAGGAATAAATTTAACCAAGGAAGTAAAAGGCTTGTACTCAGAAAATTATAAGACACTGAAGAGACAAATTAAGGACAATACAACTAAATAGAAACACCATGCTATATGGATAGGAAGAATTAATATAGTTAAAATGTCCATACTACCTAAGGCAATGTACAGATTCATCACAATCCCTATCAAATCACCAATGACATTTTCCAGAACTAGAATATATAATCCTAAAATGTATATAGAACCATAAATGTATATAGAACCTGAATAGCATGGGAATCTTGAGAAATAGGAACAAAGTGGGAGGTATCATGCTACTTGACATCAACTCATACTACAAGGCCATAGTAATCAAAACAGCATGCTATCGGCATAAAAACAGACACATAGATCAGTGGAACAGAATAGAGAGCCTAGAAATAAATTCATACCTATATGGTCATTTCATCTATGACAATGGAAGCAAGAATTTACACTGGGGTAAAGACAGTCTATTCAATAAAAGGTGGTGGGAAAACTGGACAGACACATGCAAAAAAATGAATCTGGACCACCTCCTTACACCATACACGAGAATAAATTCAAAATGGATTAAAGACTTAAATGTAAAATCCAAAACCATAAAACTCCTAGAAGAAAATATAGGAAGTAAATTGGCAGACATTACCCTTAGTGATATTTTTACTGATATATCCCCTTGGGCAAGGGGAGCAAAAGAAAAAATAAACATATAGGATTACATCAAACTAAAAAGTTTTTTCACAGTAAAAGAAAGCATCAATAAAACAAACAGGAAACCTACTGAATGGGAAAGATATTTGCCAATGATACATCTGACAAGGGGTTAATTTTCAAAATTTACTTTAGAAACTCATACAACTCAACACCAAAAAAACCAAACAACCCAATTAAAAAATGGGCAGAGGATATAAAGAGACATTTCTCTAAAGAAGACATACAGATTACCAACAGACATATGAAAAAATGCTCAAAATCACTAAGCATTAAAGAAACACAAATAAAAACCACAATTAGATACCACTTCACTCCTGTCAGAATGGCTATCATCAATAAATCAACAAACAACAAGTGCTGGTGAGGATGTAGAGAAAAGGGAACCCTTGTGCACTGTTGGTGTGATTGCAGATTGGTGCAGCCACTAGGGGAAACAGTGTGGAGGTATCTCAAAAATCTGAAAATGGAACTACCTTATGATCCAGCAATCCCACTCCTAGGTATCTATCCAGAGAAATCCAAAACTCGAATTCAAAAATCTTTATGCACTCCTATGTTTATTGCAGCACTATACACAATAGCCAAGACATGGAAACAACCGAAATGCCCATCAGTAGACGACTGGATAAAGAAACTGTGGTACATTTATACAATGGAGTATTACTCGGCCATAAAGAAGAATGAAATCTTACCATTTGCAACGACATGGATGGACCTAGAGAATATTATGCTAAGTGAAATAAGTCAGACTGAGAAAGACAAATATCATATGATCTCACTTATATGTCGAATCTAAAGAACAGAATGAATGAGCAAACTAAACAGAAATAGACTCAGAGATATAGAGAAAAAAACTGATGGTTGCTAGTTGGGAGGGGGGTAGGGATGGGGGAGAAGGTAAAGGGATTAGAAAGTACAAATTAGTAATCACAATATTGCCACAGGGATATGAAAGGCAGTTTGGGGAATATAATCAATAACATTGTAAAGATTTTGTAGGGTGTCAGATGGGTCCTTGTCTTACTAGGGAGACCACTTCAGGGACAGTGTAGATGCCTGATCACTGCACTGTACACCTGAAGCTGAAGCTGAATAATATTGAATGTCAACTATAATTATGTATATATATATATATATTTGATTGTATATATTTTAATACATATATTTGAATATATATATATTTGATTATGTATATATATTTGAATATATATATATATATATATATATAGTCACAGGATGTGGAGTACAGCATAGGGAATAGAGTCATTAGAATTTTAACAGCTATATACTATGTCAGAAGGGTAGTAGATTGGGGGAGGAGGGTTATCACTTTGTGAGGGGTGAAATGTCTAACTATTACATTATTTTGTACACCTGAAATTAATAATAATAATAATAATAAATCTCATTGGCTTTCTGCAGCCAGGTCACCTTGATCCCCACTACCATTCCCAAGTGATATTCTTTCTGTGGGGCAGGCAAGTGGGAGACAGGAGTTCACTGGCAATCTCCACTTCCAAAAATGCCACATAGGTCTGTGCTTTCATCACTACGGTAGCAGGGGCTCTGGGCTCCAAAGATACAGTGACCCAGGCAAGAGGGCTGGCATTTTTCTCCAGGGAAGAAGACTGAGTTATCACAATAAGATGCCTCTTCCTGTATTCCCTTGTGGCCTCTGTCTTCCATAGCAACTGAGGTCAAATTTATTTCTTAGACTTGAATCAATATCCCTTGCGACAGACCACTGTTCTTCCTGAGTGAAAGCCTCTAAGTGACTGCCACTCCTGGTCCCTAGCAAATTCTGCTGTGATCAGTCAGGTTTGTGGCCTAGAAGGCCCAAAGTTCCTGGATATCTTTAACTGACCAGTCTGGCTTGAATGTGCTGCATTTGACCAAGAGGGGATGTTCATGATGGGCGTGGAAGGGGGGAGTGCCCTGTGTGAACAGGAGCAGTTGTTGTAACCAAAAGGTAAACATTTTTCCCTTTCTAACCAAACGGTTGTCCTCAAGAGTCTCTTGAGGATTGCTGGTTAAGCACCATGAATAGAGCATCGACATTTATCTCTGCTCCTTCTTCAAATCCCAGATACATGACAGTAAAGAAATAAAGAAAGGAAAAATAACAAGGAATCCAAGATGGCAGAGTAGATAAACACTGAGCTTGCTTCCTTCCGTGACCACATTAGAATTACAACTAAATTGTAGAACAATCAACCTGGAGAACCATCTGAAGTCTGGCTGAACAGAAGTCCTGGAACTAAGGATAGAAAGAAGCCACGTTGAGACTGGTAGGAGGGGCAGAGACGTGGAACTGGTTAACCCCAAACCTCCGTGTGCCAGTTGAGAACGGGAAGGGACAGCTCGGCCCTGGAGGATCCCCCTAGAGGAGTGAAGGACTCCAGCCCCATACCTGCCACCCCAGCCCAGAGTTCTGCTGCCAGGAAGAGGAGCCCCCACAACATCCGCTGTAAAAAACAGTGGGGATTCTGACAACCAGGTGGGACAGAAGGTGGTGGGAAACCCAGGCGTTCTCTTTAATGGCCGCACACAGATGCTCTAATTCTCAGGCACTCACCTTGGGCTCCAGTGGAGGGACAGTAACTCAGAAGTTGTTGGAGACATATGGGGGCAGACTGAGTTGTGTGACTTCGGGAGGAGGGCTGGAGGACAGGTGGCATTTTCCCTGTGGGTGGTTCTTCTCTGGTGTAGCCGGAAGGCAGGTGCCATCTTTCCTGTGTTGAGCCCGCCCCGCTACGCTTACAACCAAATCAGAATCTGATTGGTCTGGTGAGCTTTGGAGCTCCGCCCTGCTGACCCAGCTGGGATTCTGCCCCACATTAACTCCCCCAACACCAGAGGCAATTATCTCCAAAAGCAGCCAGCCCCACCCGCATTGCACTCTTACTGTCAGAGTCCAGGGCCCCAGGTGGGTGGCGACTGGCCTCAGTGTGCTCTGAGAGTTTTGCTGAGTAGCTCCAGGCTCAGCACTGGCACCAAACCAGAGCCTACATTAACCTTTTGACTACAATTCTTCCCACTTTAGTGACTCCCCGAGACCCTGCCTCACCCAACTCCCATACTGCATGAAGCTTTATCAGTGGCTGAACCTCAAGGGAACTGGCTGGTGGCAGAAGGCCTTGGCGTGTCCTGGCATTTTACAGAGCTTCCCCAGGCCTGGTACTGCTCGCAGACATGGCCTCTTCCATGTACCTCCAGGGTTAGCTCAGGCAACAAACACCCATGGATCACTTTGTAGCTCTTCCCAGGTAGTCCCCAGCTGGTCACAGGCAGTGGGTGACCTGGGCCTGCACGGGAGCGCCTCTCAAGAGGCCCCAGAACCAACATACTTGGCTTCAGACCACAGCCATCTCCCAGCAGGCAGTGTGCCAGGAGCCATACGGATTGGCTTTTTACACTCAGCATAATTCTGGAAATCCATCAAGTTTTTGAGTATCAATAGTGTGTTCTTTTTTATTACTGAATAGTATTCCATGGGGTGGATGTACCACAGTTTTTATCCATTCACCCACTGACCAGCTGTGTGAATCACTTAGTGCTTCAGTGTCCTACTCTGTGGATCTCGATAATAGTGCTTATCTCACAGGATTGTTGCGAGGATTAAATGAGTCAATATTTGAAAAGGTTTTAGAATAGTGCTGTGCACACATTAAGTGCTATATAGTGTTGGTTAAGTAAAATATAAATAAACGAGTTGAGGATTTCACCTTGGATTTGTAGAAGCAGCAAAAAAATTCTTGCAATGCAATATATGGATGATGTATTATAGAAATGTACACTTGCAACCTATATAATTTTACTAACCAATGTCACCCTAACAAATTTAATTTAAAAAAAAAGTAAAGCAGAAAAAAAAAAAAATACCTGCTTTCCTGGGCAGCAGACAGATCACCCAAGGTTGGTCTGAAAATCAGAAAGTTGTATAAACACTTTTGGAGGAACCGTGATTTCTATTTAGGGCCAATTGAGAAACACTTATAAACAGTCCCTGGTTTTCAGCCTTCCTTTGGTTTAGAAGCAGGAGCATAATTGTTAGCTCTTTTCCTGCCTCCTACTCATGCCCTCTTCATTCTCTTGTGCCTAAAGCTATTCCTAACAGTGTAGCATTCAAAGTTCTCTGCTACTAGGGGCTGACATTTCAAGCCCTAGTCAAAAACATCAACCTTGCTTGTATCAGGCATTACCAAATGCCCAAAGCAAATGCTTCCTTCAATGAAAGCAGGATGAACTCACTGCTGAGCTATGCTGCTGCTCAGCCTTCGGGGCCCAAGTTCTTTGATAAGAGCTCCAGGCCTTATCAAGATACTGGAGGTGAAAATCTTGGCTAACTTGGATTCGTGGTGTGAAGCGAAATGCAAGACTTGTTCAATGTAACACCTGCAAATTCCAAACCAATGTGACAATGAGCAAATCCCCAGGGAAGTCCAAGCAGCCCAGGTGGTCCCAGGAGGCTGACACTTAAAACCACTCCTGCCAAACAAGGACCAGGGGGTCAGCTTGTATGTAGAGAGCCCTACTTACTGCTCCTGTCCCAGCACCGCCCCCCTTCAGTTTGGAATTTAAACTGAGAATCGGCAAATCGAATTGCACAGGAAAAACTGGGGCCAAACCTGGGCCAGAAGGGTTTGTAGCGCAAATTACATTTCTCTGCTAATTGTAATCTGTTAATTACATTTGAAAAAGAGGTAGAAAAAGGAGATGCTCCCCACACCCCACATTCCAAGGAAACCCAATGCTCTGAGCGTGCACTGGCTCAGCGAGGCATACACAATTTCAAGACGCAAAGGCACACATTGAAACACATCGCTATATTTAGAGATAATGGAGTTTTTCTTTCTTAAGGCTTGATATAAACTTTGATTACATAGCATTTCTTTAATTTGTTGCTATTCAAGAAAACCCTGGGAACACCAGGACTTGCGATGCCTAGCTTTTTTCATTTGCATATTTTAATTTCCCTGACTACAGCTCCACACCTACCTGGGCTGTCCTTGTGGGAGGGAAGAGAATACATTTCAAGATAAATAATACCTTTTTTGGTGTGGGGGGTACTGGTTCAATTGAATAATTCAAGGCATTGGAGAAAGCATGTGGGTCTTGAGGAGCTTAGGGATTGTTTATGCTCCTGCCAGGCTGCCCAGGCCACGCCCAGCTGAAGAAGGGGGGGGGGGACACATGTTGACAGACACCCCCCGGAGAGTCTTCAACTATTCCCACTTGTGGAGTTTCTAGTGGTGAGCAGGTCATCAAAGAGCCTTCAGCTGACCAGTCCTGGAAGGATAGGAAAACTCTGGAAACCACCTCATTCTCCCTCCATGGGGTATAGGTGGGACCACGGAGCCAGAGACAAGCCAGAACCCAGAGCTCCTGGCTGCTAATCCTTAAAATCTTCCCACTGGATTGAACCATACTGCTTCTATCCCTGGCAAAGAACCGGAGCCTTGGATCCATGCTGCAGCTCAGGAATAACTATTCTTGGTTTCCTACTTCAGGGTGTGAAACAAACAAAAGAAATCTAAAATCCACACAACCAGGAAATCAAGACAGTCTTAATTCCATCTCCACGTAATGCTGTGTATTAGTATGGAAAACTTGTGGGACAAGCTTTAGCCTTTTCTAGAATACGTTCTCTATAGAAACACAGGAATATTTGATAAGATGATTGTTTTAGCTATCTGTTTACAGAGGAGAGCCTAGTTTGCATTTAATTGGATTCCTAAGAATTCTGGAATGTCAGATTGACTACCTAGAGTCCTATTTCCTTAAGGGTCTCTAGGTCTCCTGAGAGAAATCTCCAGACTGGGATTTTGGGTTCCTGTTACACTGGTATTTAGGAGTTTTGAGAACATGGCTGATGGTTGGGAGAATTAGGTAGAAATGCTCCCTCAGCTAAGAGAGGGCTGAGGGCGCTCTAAATGCCTGATCTCGGAAGCTAGTAAGGAAGCCCAAGATGGTGTCATGGAGATGATCTCTGTTCCAAACCCTAGGGTTCTCATTCCAGGTTTATTCACCCGACCAATATTTACTGAGCACTGCTCCACGTGCCAGACTCTATGTCAGGTAGTGGGGTCCAAAGGTAGCCAAGACACCTGTTGACCCTGCCTCATGGGGCTGACAGCTTAGTAGGCGAGACTGATACATTAACAAACAATTATAATAAACCAAAAGAACCAGGCTTCCTTACAGGGGGGTGGCTGTCACCACAAAGAGACGAAACTCCCAAAGACTGACTCTGGAGCCAAGGAAATCGTTTACATAATTATAAAACAAATTTAAATACATGAAAAAGCAGTCCCTAAAAGTCAAAAGAAAAATGAAAAACAAAAATAAAAAACAACATGAAATTGAGTAGAGGAAGTATTTCGAGTGACTTTTAAAACAAAGTAATTTGAGCATTCCTAATTGGATCTATCCTGGGGGGAAAAAAACTGCAAAAAATTTCTTAAACTGTTTTCAGAAATCATAGTGTTATTGTTGGTGGTAGTGTTAGTTTTGTTATTCTGGGTCTTTTGTACATGTGTTGTGGGATAAATCAACTGAGTGCTGGTTTCACTGGATGGAAGAGGTTAAATAAGAATCTATGACTTATTTTATCTTAAAAAATATTTCCTACCTGTCTCTGAAAAGACCTAGAAACAAATGGCAAACCCACTGGCAATGATACCTCTAGCACCCAGAACTTGATTTTGAAATACCACTTGCCACTAAAAGGAGCCAGAGGTCCTTGGAGAAATAGCAAGGAAGCTGTCAAGGACTACCAAGTTCATGGCACAAGGACCCAGGAACCAATCTGTATAAGCTCCCCACCGGCCGACGATGGGACAATTTGAGCCTCAACGAGGAGCACATCAAATCTATTCAAATCTATGAGATCCTCCTGATGCCAAAGGTTTTAAAAAGACATTGGTCCCATTGGTTCTCATCTTTGGAGGACACTAGGAAATCAACTATGTAAACTATACTTCAGGATAACCAAAGAGCTGGTGAGGGAAGTTCTTTTTATGGAAGTATTCCAGCTAATAAATGAAGAAGGAAGGGGAGAAATAGAATGTCACCACTTGGCAACCTCCAATGAAATGATGAACACTGATACAATCCACTGGTCTTATTCCTATTTCTGCACTTTTGTCTGTAATCATTTGTGAGTGTATGTGTGTGTTTAGTTCTATACAATTCAAATTTATCACATGTATAGGTTGGTGTTTCCACCACCACCACAATCAGGATACCAAACAATTCTGTCACAAGGATTCCTCATATCAGCTCTCCCCCTCCCCCACCACTGTCCTTAACTTTTGGCCACCACCAATCTGTGTTCCACTTCCAAAATTTTGCCATTTCAAAAATGTTATATAAATGGATCCATACAGTACGTAACCTCTAGACACTGAACTTTTTACTCAGCACAATTATCCAGCGATGCATCCAAATTGTGTGTTAATGGTTTGTTTCTTTTTGTTGCTGAGTAGTATTCCATGATATGGATGGATGTACCACAGCTTGTTTAACCATTCCCATCAAAGGATATCTAGTCTGATTCCAGTTTTGGCTATTACAAATAAAGCAGCTATGACCATTCATGAACACACACTTTCATTCCTGCAGGATAAATGCCCAGGAGTGCAACTGTTCATTAGCATGGTACATGCATATGTAAACTACAGATGGTCTCTAAAAAGTCTTTATCAGTTAAGAGCTGCATACCGAATCTAGATGGCCTCCCAGTCTAGTGCTCTATCCCTGTCTGTTGCCTCTCAGCCCACAGCAGCCAAACAGAATATCTGTAAGTCTGCCTGAAGCTTAAAGGGGCGGGGGGAGGGGTAGGTCCTTTGCCACAACAACTCACAGGAAACTGCCTGTGCCATCTAGCATATCAACTGGCTTTGCAAGCACCCGGCCCAGATGTGTCAGGCCTATGGACACAGACCCCCTTTATGAGGCTTGCTCAATGGCTGTCTGTGAGACCAGGGTTGCCCAGCCACCTCCTGGCCAGGGGCATGCTGGGTAACTGCCAAGCCAATGACAGAGTTCACACTCTCCGGCCTTTGCTCCCCCTTCGTGTTGACTGGAAAGTCTCCATCTTCCATAACGTAAGTGGGGACACTGCAAGCACAGTTGCTGGCTGGCAGGACTCGGGCCACTCTTCATTGTATGCAAGCCGTAGGCATTGAGTACTTATTCCACAAACATTTCCTGAGAAGTAACTAGGTGCCCAGGAGCTCACCAGCTCGGTGCAGGTCTGAGGGAAGCCGGGGGATCCATAAGCACAGTTTGGTTGGCTGGGGACACTCAGGGAAGGTACAAACCCAGGCCAGATGTTGGGGGAGGGGAGAAGAGCTGGCAGGGTTCGAGTATGTACAGAGCATGGTGGGGTGGAGAAAGCAATTTGGGGAAAGGGGACAGCGCAGGTAAAGGCGTGGAGGGCTCCACTGTGGCAGAAGAAGCAGTTGCTTTTGCTGAGAGTGGAGAGGAGGTGTGTGAGAGGGGGAGTAGTGGTAGACGGAGGGAGGGAGGCTGAAGCCTCAGGGAGACAGACCTGCAAGCCCGGGTGAAGGGCCCTTGAGGGAGAAGTGAAGTGGCATTTTGGAGCAAAAGTGGGGTGGGGGGAACAATATCACCAGAGTAATCAAACAGCGGGATTATTTTGTACTCTGACCATCCTTCATGAAAACAATTTGATAACATCTGTTATCACTGTGCATTTCCAGACAAGTAATTTGAAAGCCTGCCATGATTAATGGGCCCAACCAAGTCGTGGGGCACAGACTCCGAGGCAACTTGTGAAAGCGGACATTTCATATGAGGTTGTGCCCACATCTCAGAGCACGCCAAGCCTTCGTGCTACTGAGCTCCTCACTCATGGAAACAGGGACCATGCCATCCTGGGCAGTGCCTGTAGCCGAGATCTCTGTTGGATATACCACTCAAGGGCCTGGGCAATGGCCTGGGGTCAGTGCACAAAGCCAAATGGTACACACTTAACGCCTAAGGTGCTTTTTGTGTGGTGGTGGCAGTTGGCCCAACCATCCAATCTCTTTCATACTAGGACAAAGGAAACAAGTGCCATGTTACAATAAATCCGTTCACCTTTAGGTAACTCATTTCCCTGAGTATTTATTATGGGCCAGACCCTGAGCCAAGAACTTTCGTATCGGTCAGGATCCTCCCCCAAATCCTGTGGTGTAGGTCCTATTATTAGCCCCATTTTACAGAGCAGGGAACCGAGGCTCAGTGAAATGGTGTAACTTGCTAGTAAAAAGTCAAGACAGGCTTCAAACCCAGGACTGGCTATCTTCAAAGTGCATGTTCTGCCCACTACAGCACACCTCGGAGCCTACTTTTTTCTTTTTAACTTAGAAATAATTATAGAGTCACAGGAAGTTACAAAGATACTGCAGAGAAGTCCTGTGTACCCTTTGCCCAGTTTCCCCTAATTACTATGTTCCTTGCAACTACAGTACAATAACAAAACCAGGAAATTGATATTGGTACAACTTGTGTATATTTCTGTCATTGCCTCAGAAGTATGTGTAGACTCCAGTAACCACCACTGCAATCCAGATAGAAAACTGTTTCATTCTACAAAGATCTTCCTTGTACTACCTCTTTCGATCTCTCTCTCTCTCTCCCTGCCATCATCACTAATCCCTGGCAACTACTAATCTGTTTTCCATCTCCATACTTTTTTTTTTTTTTTTTTTTTTAAGGAGGGCACAGCTCACAGTGGCCCATGCAGTGAGTGAACCGGCGACCTTGGTATTATCAGCACCACGCTCTAACCAACTGAGCTAACCAGACACCCCTCCATAATTTTTTCATTTTGAGAATGTTATGTAAATAGATTTTTTTTCACTCAGTGCCCTTGAGATTCCCCCAAGTTGTTGCATGTATCATCAGTTCATTTCTGGTTATTGCTGAGTAGTTTTCTATGGTGTGGAAGGGACACGGTTTGTTTAACCCTTCACCCACTGAAAGATAGCTGAGTTGTTTCCAGTTTGGAGCTATTACAAATAAAGTTGCTATGAATATCCGTGTATAGATTTGGTGTGTGTGTGTGTGTGTGTGTGTGTGTGTGTGTGTGTGTGTGTGTGTGTTTGTGTGTGTGAGAGAGAGAGAGAGAGAAAATAAGCTTCCTTTTATCTGGATAAATGTTCCCAAAGACCAATTGCCGTGTTATGTAGTAGTTACATGTTTAGTTTTATAAGAAACTGCCAAACTGTTTTCCAGAGGGCCTGTAGTGTTTTGCATTCTCACCAATAATGTATGAGTGGTACAGTTTTTCAACATCCTTTCCAGTATTTGATGTTGTCACTATTTTTTTTATTTTAGCCTTTCTGATGGGTGTACAATGATACCTTATGGTGGCTTGAACTTGCATTCCCTGATGAATAATGATACTGAGCATCTCTTCATGTGCTTATTTACCGTCTGTGGATCATCTTCTGTGAAATATCTTTTTATGTCTTTTGACTATCTTCTAATGGGAGTGGGCTTTTTTTTTAATGTTTGTATTTGATAGATTTTTTTTATATATCCAAGACACAAGTCCCTTGTTAAATATCTGGTTTATAAATATTTTCTTCCAGTTTGTAACTTGTCTTTTCATCCACTTAACAGGTTCTTTCACAAATGAAGTATTTAGTTTTGGTGCAATTCAATTAATCCTTTTTTCTTACTTCTTTTTTTTTTTTTTTTTTTTTAAAGTTCTTAGTTTATTAGTCCTCTCATGAAAAATCTGCTCACTCACCACTGATAGTTACTGATGAATCTTCACTCCTGTCGTCCAATCTCCACCTCTCCCTTTGCCAGCACCAACATTGGCCTTTACAGTCCCCCTAACTTTCTTCACTCTGTTCTTGCGTTCCTTTTGCTGTTTCCTCGAGGTCTTTTTCTTCTCATACAGGCCATGTCTTGCAAGTCTACGTCTGAGTTCATTTTTCTTTGCTTAATCCAAGGAATCATAAATCATGCCAAAGCCAGTTGTGTTGCCACCACTGAAATGGGTTCTGAATCCAAATATGAAGATGACATATGGTGTAGTCTTGTGCATTTTGGCTAGTTTTTCCCGAATTTCTGTCTTACGTACTGTTGCCTTCCCAGGGTGAAGGACGTCGATGACCATGTTTCTGTTGACGTGGTCTATTGGTCATGAACTCCCTGATCCGGATAGTTACTGTGTCGTTCACGATGGTGGCGGGGAATTAATCTTTTTTTCTTGTATTGATTGTGGTTTTGGTATCAACGCTAAGAGCTGTTCATTAAGCCCTGGGTCCCAATGATTTCCTGCTATGTTCTCTTCTGAAAGTTTTATAGTTATATGCTTTATGTTTAAGTCTGTGATCCACTTTGAGTTCACTTTTATATAAGGTGTGGAGATTAGGTCTAGATTTCTTTTCTTTCTTTTTTCTTGCTTTCATTCTTTCTTTCTTTCTTTTTCTCTTTTCTTTTTTTTTTTTTTTTTGCCTATGCATATCCAGTTGCTCCAGCACCATTTTTTTAAAAGACTATCCCTCCTCTATTGAATTGCTTCTGCAACTTTGTAAAAAATATGTTGGGTATATTTGTGTGGGTCTATTTCTGAGTTCCCTGTCCTTTCTCATTCATTTTGTGTCCAAACCACACTGTCCTGGTTATTGCGCTTGTACAAAAGGTCTTACTATTGAACACAGTAATTCCTCCTACTTTATTTTCCTTTTCAAAATTGTTTTAACTATTCTAGTTCCTTTGTTTTTCCATATAAATTTAAGGATAATATTGCCTATGTTTAAAAAAAAAAAAGTCCTGCTGGGATTTTTGATAAGAATTGCATTTCACCTGTGTATCAATTTGGGGAGCACTGACATCTTTACTATGTTAAGTCTTTTAATCTCCAAACATGGTATGTCTCTTCATTTATTTAGACAATCTTTGATTTTTGTAATCAGCATTATGTAGCTTTCAGCATCAAAGTACCGTACTTGTGCTGTTAGATTTATAGAAGTATTTATTTCTTTTTTTGGAGTGATTGTAAATGGTATTGTGTTTTTAATTATAGTTTCCTCATCATAAAAATAGAATTGATTCTTTGTGTTGATCTTGTATCCTGCAACATTGCTGAACTCACTCATTACTCATTCTGTAGATGCCTTGGGATTTTTTTTTTTACATAGACAATCATGCCATCTGCAAATAGGGACAGTTTTATTTCTTCCTAATCTTAGAGGGAACATATTCATTCTTTCACCACTAAGTGTGATGTTAGCTGTAGGTTTTTTGTAGATGCTCTTTATGAAACTGAGGAAGTTCCCCCTCCGTATTAGTCTGCTTGGGCTGCCATAATAGAATACCACAGACTGGGTGGCTTAAACAATAGACAGTTATTTTCTCACAGTCCTGGAGGCTAGAAGTCCAAGATCAAGGTGCCAGCATAGTTGGTGTCTGGTGAGGTCTCTCAAAGTTGGCTTCTAGATACCACCTACTTGCTGTGTCCTCACATGGACTTTCTTCTGTGCACATGCCAGGTAGAGAGACAGAGGGAGACAGGGAGAGAGGGAGAGAGGGAAGGAAGGAGAGAGAGAGAGAGAGAGAGAGAGAGAGAGAGAGAGAGAGAGAGTCAGTCAACTCTGGTGTCTATCTTTTTATAAGGACATCAATCCTATTGGATAAGAGCCCTGCCCTTATGACCTCATTTAACCTTAATTATCTCCTTAGAGGCCCTCTCTTCGAATACGGTGACATTGGGGGTTAGGACTTCAACATATGAATTTTAGGGGGACACAATTTAGTCCATAACACCCTTTATTCCTAAATTACTGAGAGTTTTTTAAAAATCATGAATGGCTGTTGGATTTTGCCACATGCTTTTCTGCATTGATTAATGTGATTTTTCTCGTTTAGCCTGTTGGTATAATGGATTACATTCATTGCAAATATTGAACCAGCTTTGCATACTTGGAATAAACCCCACTTAGTCATAGTTTCTAAATGTTTTTATATATTACTGAATTCTAATTCATACACACACACACACACACACACACACACACACACACACACGGTGCCAAAAAAAAATGTATACACATTTTAAGAAAGGAAAACTGTATTAAAATTGTAATACTCAATATGTGCCAATAACAAAAGATGAATATGGTTGACTTCTGCAATTACAAGAGGTGCTCAAAGTGGTTACCATCAGCGTCCAGACACTTCTGATTACAGCGAACTACTGCTTGAGCAACGCTGACCAAAGTGTCCACTTGTATACATTTTTTTGGCACCCCCGGTGTATGTTTGTTTATATATATATATATATATATATATATAAATTTATATATACATTAAAATTTATTGGGGTGACAATTGTTAGTAAAATTACATAGGTTCCAAGTGTACAATTCTGTCACATACATCATCTATACATCACATTGTGTGCTCACCACCCTGAGTCACTTCTCCTTCTATCACCATATATCTGACCCTCTTTACCCTGTTCTACCATCCTCCCGCCCCCCGTACCCTCTTTGTATCTACAATCATTAAGAATATTGGTATGTAGTTTTCTTTTTTGTCCTGTCTGTGGCTGTGGCACCAAGATAAGTCTGGCCTCATAAAATGAGATTGGATTTTCTCTCCACTTTTACTTTTCTGGAAGAGACTGTGTAAAATTGGTGTTAATTCTTTAAACCTTTGGTAGAAGATGCCAATTAAACCATCTGGGTCTCGAGATTTATTTCTCAAGAATGTTTTTAAACTATGGATTCCATTTCTTTAATGGGCATATGGCTATTCATATTATCTTTTTCGTAGGTAACTTTTGGTAGTTTGGCTTTTCAAAGACGTGGTCCAATATATCTAAGTTGTCAAATTTATGTGTGTAGAGTTGTTCATAGTATTCCCTTATCATTCTTTTGATGACTGTGGCACCTGTAGTGATATCCGTTTCATTCCAGATATTGGTAAATTGTGTCTTCTCTTTTTTTCTGTCAGTATTGCTAGGTATTCGTCAACCTTAGTGTTCTTTTCAGAAAACTAGTTTTTTGTTTCATTGATTTTGCCTTGTTTTCTGTTTTCAATTTCATTGATTGTTGTTATTTCTCCCTTCTGCTGGTTTTGGGTTTATTTTGCTCTTTGTTTTTAGGTTCTTAAAGTAGGAACTTAGACTACTTATTTGAGACTATTCCTTTTCTCTAATGTATGCATTTAATGCTATAAATTTCCTTCTCAGCACTGCAATAGCTGTGTCTCACAAATTTTGATATGTTGTATTTTGATTTCTATTTTGATACCATTGTGGTCACAGAACACATTCTGTATATTTTCAATTATTTTAAATTTGTTTAGTTTTGTCTTATAACCCAGAGTACAATTTACCTTGGAGAATATTATAGACACTTGAAAAGAATGCATATTCTGCTGTTGTTGGGTGAGTGTTGTATAACTGTCAAGTAGATCCTGCTTCAATGATGGTGTTGTTGAGTTCTTCTACATCCTTGCTGATTTTCCCTCTAATTTTTCTATTGATTATTGAGAGAGAGCTGTTGAAATCTCCAACTATAATTGTAGATTTGTCTATTTTTCTTCTCAAGTCTATCCGTGTTTGCTTCACATATTTTGCAGTGCAGTTGCTTGGTTTGTACACATTTAGGGATGCAATGTCTTTTTGGTGGATTGACCCTTTTAATATTATATAATGTTCCTTTCTGTCTCTGGTAATTTCTTTGCTCTGAAGTCTGCTTTATCTGATATTAACATATCACTCCTGCTATCTTTTGATAAATGTTTGCATGATATTGTTTTTCCATCTTTTCATTTTCTACCTGCCCATATTGTTATATTCAAATGAGTTTCTTGTAGACACATATAGTTGGGCCATGTTTTCCAATCCATTTTGTCAAGACCTGTCTTTTTAGAATTCCATTTTGATTTAATCATAGTGATTTTGAGAGTACCTATTTGTATAGTTTTCATAGTGGTTGTATTGTGGTCTACTGGTATCAAAACTTTACCAGTTTAAGTAAAATGTAGAAACCTTACCTCCATTTATGTCTTTCTGCCTTCCCTCACTTTATAGTATAATTGTCTTAAATATTTTCTCTATATGTGTTTAGAATCCCATCAGATAATGTCATAACTTTTGCTTCCATCATCTAACATAATTTTAAAAATTGAAGAGGAGAGAACAGTGCATTATTTTTACTTACATGGTTATCCTTTCTGCTGTTCTTCATTCCTGTTGTTTGAGGTTTTCTTATTGTATCATTTATAAAGGAAGATTAGAGAACTTCCTTTAAGCCATTTTTTAGGGTAAGTGTGCTGGTGATATATTTTCTCTCATCTGAGAATTTGTTCATTTCACCTTTATTCCTTAAGGTTATTTTCTCTGAGGAAGGAATTCTGGGTTGACAGTACTTTTATTTAGCACTTGAAAAGTGTTGTGCCAACCCCTTCTTGCCTCCATGTTTTCTGGAGAAAGACACTGTACCTTGCTATGGACTGAATGTTTGTGTGCCTCCACCCCAATTCATATGCTGAAATCCTAATCCCCAATGTGACAGTATTTGGAGGTGGGGCCTTTGGGAGGTAATGATGTTATGATGTTGTAACCTTCATGAATAGGATTAGTGCTTTTATAAGAAGAGACATGAGGTAGATGATCTCTTCACCATGTGAAAACACAACAAGAAGATAGCTATATGCAAACCCAGAAAGTAGGCTCTCACCAGAACCCAACCATGCTGGTAGCCTGATCTCAGACTTCCCAGACTCTAGAACTATGAGAAATCAATTTCTGTTGTTTATGCCACCCAGTCTGTGGTATTCTGTTATAGCAGCCTGAGCTGACTAAGACATACTTTTATAGGTAATGATTCATTTATCTTTAGTTATTTTTAAGATTCTTTTTTTTTTGTTTAGTTTTCTGAATTTAGACTGTGATGTGTTGGCATGGATTTCTTGAGTTCACCCCGCTTGGTTTTGCCCAGCTCCTTGAATCTATAGGTTTATGTCTTTACCAAATTTGGGATTTTTTCATCCATTATTTCTTCCAATACTTTCAGTTCCACTCTCTCTTTCTCCCTCTCCTTCTGAGACTTTGATGATATGAATGTTAGATCTTTTTATAGCCTCCCATGTTCCTGAGGCTCTGTTCATTTTTTTCAATCTATCTTCCAATCTATTTCTCTTGTTCAGATTAGGTCATTTCTATTGTTCTATTGTCAAATTTACTGATCTCTTGCCTCTGTCCCCTCCATTCTTCTGTTGAGCCCATCTACTGAGATTTTCATTTCAGTTATTGTATTTTGCAATTCTAAACATTTAAGTTTGTTCTTTGGTCTTCTACTTCTTTACTGAGACTTCCTACTTTTTCATTTGTTTCAAGAATATTCATAATTACTCGTTGATGCAGTTTTACTATGGCTGCTCTAAAATCTTTGTCAGATAATTCCAACCCTCTGTTGTCTAAATATTGACCTCTGTTTATTATCTTTTCTCATTCAAGTTGTAATTTTTCTGGTCCTCAGTATGACAAGTGATGTTTTCATGTATCCCAGACATCATGAGGGTGTTATTCTGAGAGATTTTGGATCCTACGTAATCTTCGTTTCTGGAGGCAGTGACCCTGTGGAGGCATTGTATGTAGATCCAAGTGGTGGTGATGCTCTACTCCCCATTGGGCCCTGACAATGCCAAAAGTACACTGCCAAATTTCACCACCTTGCATTGGCGTGTGGCCATTAGGTGGGAGTGGAAGTTCATTTTCCTGCTGGACCCCGCTGACACTACTATGTTTGGGACCGTGGAGTACCAACTAGCACCACTGTTCACTCTTGTTCCACCTCTTTGCTATAGGGATGGAATCGGAAATTCTGCTCCCCACTTGATGTTGCTGACACTGTAGAGAGGGAGCTGTTTTTCCTTTCTTGTGTGGCTGCAGTAGGAAACGTCACATCAAATATGTTTCTGTTTTGCTAGGTCATCTTTTCCCCAGGTGTTTGGCTAGAGGGAGAAGACTTTTCTTGGGTTGTTTAGTCTGTGTCTGTTGAGAGTTTCAGGTTAAGGGTATCTACTGCACCCTTTCACAGATATATGGGAGGCAATAAGGAAACCCAGGGAACTCACTACCAGGTCATTCTTCAAGTCCCAAGGTCCCTAGAGAGTCCTCTTTCTCTCTTCTACCTTTTGCAGTTTTTCTATGTTTGTTTGTTTGTTTTGTTACATCCAGGGTTCATTCATTGTTACAGATACTAGGACCTAGGAGGAATAGGGCTATTCCTTCTTGGCCAGCCCTTGAGGTCCCTCTACTTTATTAAAGAAATAACAATAATAAGAACAACAACCCCATATTAAATGCTTGCTATAGACAAAATGCTCTCTCTTCTAAAAACTATCTGTATATCATTTCATTCCATCAATACAATGATGCTGTGAAGTAGATATTGGCATCCCCATTTGTCAGATGAGAAAACTGAGTCTCAGGGTTGAAATGACTTGCCTCAGGTCACACAGTTAGTAGGTGACCCAGGGCTATCTGGATACAGACCCCTATCCTTAACCTCGATGATGAAAGTCTTCTTAGGTCTAAGAACTAGCAAACTGAAATGGGAACAGAGAGAAATGTGAGATTAACAATTCCTCAGGATGGAGCAGCAGTCAGCAAAGGGAATGGGCACAGAGATTTCTTGGGCACTGTATTAATCAGTTTACATGCCATGCCTTCAGGGAAAGCTTTCTAGAGGACTTGGCATTGCACTAGGCCTTAAAAGACAAGTGGAATTCACATAGGTAGAGAAAGAAGTGAAAGAAATTATAGGTAGATGGAACCGCACGAGCCAAGTCAGACAGGCTGGAAAGTACAGGGAGAACTTGGGGAATGGAGACCACCCTGGGGCAGCTGGGACACAGGGACATGTAGTTGGAGAAGTGGGCAGGGTCAAGTTACAGAAGACCTTGATTGCAAGGCATAGATGCTTGAGTTGAGTACACCTGGAGGAAGGGAAGTAAGGACAATGTGTCCTCGTTAGATTCAAGGTCAAGATGGTCCTTGCCTTTCTTCTTGCCTGTGGCTCCTGAGAAGTGCAATTTTGTTTAAACTGAAGGATTCAGCTTCTGAATACATAATGTTACAACTCTAACTAGATCTGATAATTTCAGATTAGTGACAGAAAGAGCCCAAACATTGGGAAAGGTGTGATTCCTGGAGAGAGGAATGGGAAAAGGGACTGCAAAGCTGGCTAGGAAGCTGGATATCCAGGTTACTCAACTCAGAGCCCACCCAAGAATGAGCCAGTCTCCGTACCACCTCAGCCTCAATCCTTCACATGCTGTCATTCGAAGGGAGAAGGAGAAGTGGCCTCCAAAGAACCCCAAATCCCTGTCCCAGCCAAAGGCTTCTCTTTAATCCAGAAAGAGTGAATCAGCTGCTCTCACCTCTACCTAGAATCTTCTACCTCTCTGGCTATGAGGCATATCTTCTCTTACAGGAAGCATGGAGCTATGAGAGCTTAATGTGTTTGGCTGGGAAGCGTCCGCAGGGCCCAGCCTAGTGTGTGTACCAGGGGCTCAAAAGAGATTCCTTAAGTGACCAATCAGCTACTTGCCCCACAGCCTGCCAGACAGGGTTTCTAGCCCCACTGCACAGATGAGGAAACCGAAGCTGCTCAGCAGGAAAAGGCTGGACTGGATGCCGCTGAGCCTCTGACTTTTGGCTTATGTGTCCACCCAGTAGGACCTCCCGCCCGTTTCTGACTGTCTCAGCACTGGGCACTTGGCCTTGCCTGCCCACAAAGTCCCCAGTCTCTGCTCTCCTCCCCTCAAACCTCCTTGGGCGAGGTACCCAGTTTCTACTGGTGCCTTCCTTGGTAAACTTACATCCTCTGGGCTTTTCTGTCCCCAGCATCTCCGCTGCCCTGAGCTGCTTGGTGCCATACTTGCTGGTCTCTTGGGTAATTACTGCATTCGGTCCACGAGGGGACCTCATCTGCAGCTCGTTACTGTTCCTCAGCATTAGGATGTTCTTCCTGCTGAGGTTTCAGAAGGCCTGCCAAGTCTGCAAATAGCCCCTGGCACCCATCCTGTGGTCACAAGTGGCCAGCTGTGGTGTAGTAGAACAAGCCCTGTTTTGGGTACCAGAGAGACCTGGCCGTGAATCACAGCTTGGCATCTTACTCTGGGTCCGTGGTCAATCCCTGTGACCTGTCCCTCTGAGTGTGGTTGTTAGAGAGGACCACAAACCTCAGTGCATCTATGTCCCTCCTGCTCTGAACCCCACACCTCCCTGAAGCCACTAGGTAGAGGGAGCAACTGATGGAAGAAGCAGCTATGGCCAGTAGGGCCTTCTTCCATCACTGCCATCCCCAGAAATCAGCTGAGAGAGGGGATATGTGTCTGGTTAGTGGGACGTGCCAGTGTGTGCTCGAAGCACTGTGAAGTGAGTTTACTCAAAGGCTTAGGCAGCAGCATGCATCCTACCCACCCATTTCCCACTTCAGATCCTCAGGGCAAAAGCACAAGACCTGTGACACTCCTGGAGGGCTTGGTAGAAAGGACAGGAGAAAGGGGCTGCTGCTCAACAGCCTTGCTGGGAAGCAGAGCAAAGTGAGAAGGGGGGATGGTGCAGGAGGGACTATGGAACCTCAGAGATGAGGCCCACTGAGGCCCCAGACCTGGAGGGCAAGGTGAGTCCTAGTGCAGCCCCTCACCACCCCCAGCAGACTCCCTCTGTAAGAAGAGTCATCTTCTCTGGCAGTTGAACAGGAAGAAAATCCATCATTCTAAAAGAACAGCAGAAATTTCCTGAAGGAGCAGAAATGAAATCTGGAAGGGAAAAGATTTTAGCAGATCTGATATGGGCTTTTTAATCTGCTAGCTGATATCTCTAAACTAATTTCCAAACAAAGAGAACAAAGAGCCAGCTGGGCCTCTGGGGACACACATATTTTCTAACTGAAAAGTGCATCAGGTTGGATGAGAGTAAACACATCCACACCCACAGCGTGATTTTCCCAGAGCAAGGCACAAGAGGCGCAGGCTGGTGGGGGTGGGAGTGAGGGGGTCGGGGACAACGAGGGAGGCCATTGTCGGTCATGGGTGTACCCCGCTCTTTGCCTTAAGGAACTGGCTATTGTCTAAATACTTCCCCGCTTTTCTGGGTTCACACATGCAGGCACCCCGACGAGGAGGGGCTGACATCTAGTGGCAGGGCAAAGTGAGTCAGAGATCTGGCTAGGGTGCCTGAAGACCTGGAAGTGAACCCTGGCTCTGCCCTCCCTTCTCCTGTCCTGACTGGCTGGGTGACTTGGGGATGGCCCTTGACCTGTGCTTGGAACTCTGCTCAGCCCATCTCCCGGGCCTTTGGTGAGGAACAGAAGGACCGGGGCCAGTGACGTATCAGGGAGCTGACAGGGCTGTGCCTCTGGGATACAGGAGTCTCACGCCTATTCAACCAATAGAAGAGCCACATGACGTGCAGCATCTCTGAGGGTCCACTCCAACACTTCTTCCAGATTGTCCTGCACATGGCAGCCAAGGTATGCCCCACATGGAGTCCTGACCATGTGACCGCTCCAAACCCTACCATGCGTTCCCCATGTCCTCAGGCTAAATTCCAAGTCCCTTAGAATGGCCTGCAAGATCCTGCAGGATCTGGCCCTTCAACGGCTTGGCCCTCAGGGTCCACCACTACCTGCCCCCCAGCCGCCCTAGTCGTCTGCCTCCACTCTTTCTTCAGGATTCTTATGTTTCCCACCACAGCACTGGGGTGATCTATTCCTGTGGCTGTGTCCCCCATTAGACTATGAAGTCTGATGGCAGTGAGTGCCTTCCTTTGCCTAAACTCCTCTTTGCCTGGCACAGAGATGAAGTAGGTAATCAAAACAGCTTTGTGGAATGGATCTCAGGGACCGTGCTTCCACATGATTGTTTCCCCGATTGAGTGACACAGGAAAAGAGCCCATTACAGCCCATGTCACCAAGGGGCTGCTGTTTACATCACCCCTCCCACCCAATGGACTCAGGACCTCATTGAGACCCATGATATTCTGACCCCGGGAGCCTGGGAGCCCTGGGCTCCACGGTGAGTGTCCCGTGTAAGAGCCCTGCTATCCTGGCCTGCAAGATGGAGCCAACCCGGAAGCACCATGAGTGACGCCTGGTGAACATCCAGTTGCTGCCCACCCTGGGTGGCATGCTGAGCACTGCTGCCACTTCTGCCAGCCTTCCCTTTCCTCCCTGGCTTTGGTCAGCATTAAGTAGTGAAAAGCAGGTCCTTCTCCCAAGAAGGCTGGCATCTCGGGGACACCATGGGACCGCCCTGAGAGAAGTCTTTTCTGTTGCCTTGAGCACAAGCCCCTTGATGGCTGATCCCATGGTGCCCTCTTAGCCTATGAGACCTAGCCAGAGCTGACCCTTTCAAATGCACACTGACTCCCGTCATTGAAACGAATTGCTACAAGTTGCCAACTCAAAGGAAAGGAGATGCATTTGTCAAGGGGAAATAATTATCCTATTTGGGGATACCATACAAAGAAAGCCATATTGCAACACATTTGACCTCGAGCCAAAAGGCCGGGGAGCCTGCCAAGCCCAGCCCTGGCAGAACCCTGCCCCTCCAGCTCTGCTTGAATACTGAGCCCTAGGCTTGGTTACAAATTGCTCTTGGTTACAAATTACCTTATTGAATGTCTTCTGAATTTGCTTTGAAACTCTTGATTAGTGTTCCACTGAGTATATTAACTCTAAATACCCAGGTTTAAAAAAAAAAATGCCTTTCTTTCTGAATTCGGAGCCATTAGGAAAAAATATGTCCCTCTGAAGATAAAAATATGCTTCTTTTTTTCTGATGATGAAAACTCTGGAGTTCCACATGGTTTTTGTTTATTTGTTTGTTTCTGTTGTTTTCTTTTTTGCTCTAGTTGCCAGTAAGCTCCTGGCTAAATTTTATGTTTAGTCCCCAAATTAGATTAATCCTTGGAAGTTTCAGATTTGTTTCTTCCCTTTTCCCCTAATTCTTTTTTTTCCCCTCAGTGTTCCTACTTTATTAAATAGGACAAGGCTCACCCTACCCCCTCAATTGTTTATACCAGGATAGGGATATATAAATAATATTTTCAGAAAAGTCTTTCTGGAACAGGAATCATAACTCAGCTATGTGCTCAGAGAGTAGGATTCCAGGGGGCTCTCTTAGAAGAGGTGTCTGACTGACTGAGCCCCTGTACAGGCCTGAAGCATTGGCAAAAGGCCAAGATTCTCCCTCTTCCTTGCCACAATACAGTTGGGGAAACTGAGCCCAAGAGAAGGGAGAAGACTTGCCCAAGGTCATGGCCCAAGGCGATGTCAGAATTGAAACGAATCTCTTCTAACTCAGTTACCGCTCTATCTCACCACAGCCCTCTTGCCCTCCAGTTTTACAAATGGGGAAACTGAGGTCCAGAAAGAGCAAGTAGCTGATGATAACTTCCCTTGACCAGAGAATCCCTGGGACCACAAAAGATGTTCAACTTCTTGCTCTAACCCCCTCATGGCACTGAGGTGTATAGTAAGGACTGTGTGTGTGTGGAGGGGGACACATGTTCTATTCCGTAGTGAACCGTGCACCAGTCTTCTTGTGTAGGTTGGGACATGGCTTAAGCTACAAAATAGCCAAATCCGTGGCCCAGTCAAGTGTTTATAGTAGCCAGACACAAGCAGGGGATTCTGGGGAATCACCCACAACAGATTTAGGGCCTTTAGCTTCAACCA
This sequence comes from Rhinolophus sinicus, assembly GCF_036562045.2. Taxonomy (NCBI): domain Eukaryota; kingdom Metazoa; phylum Chordata; class Mammalia; order Chiroptera; family Rhinolophidae; genus Rhinolophus; species Rhinolophus sinicus. Next base: position 108,743,373 of record NC_133768.1, on the reverse strand, counting down.
CTTGGGAGAGGCTGCCTGAGTCAGCCCTCCAGCCTGGCTTGGTGCTGAATAGGACACATTCCAGATTGCCCTTCCACACGCTTCTGACTCCAGATCATCCCGTGCTTATCTAATCAGCTGCCCATGTGCCCCTAACAGTGGCACCCTGAGCAGTACAGCCAGCTGTGCCAACACCCATCCATCCCAGTGTTGGGCGACAGGCTTTAGCAATGTAGTCTAAACACATCCCAGGGTTCTAGACTGGGGCTCTGGCAAGTGGAACTGATCCCCTCCCCCCATCGTCCTTGTCCTAATACTTGCTGGAGAGTATTTATAGCTCCTGGAGGAGCCCAAGCAGAGGGAAAGATACCACCAAAACTGGGAGTGGACTCTGCCACTGGAAAATGAAGAGTCTGTAATTTACTCCATTATAATTCAAGAAATAAAATATATTTCCGGTGATTAGCTAGGTCTATTTATAGACTATGAGGCCTGAACTGTGATATTTATAGAATGTCATCGCATTTAGCAGTAATAGCACAATTACATGTTTATGAAGTAATGGTTTTACATTTTTTCCTAGAATTCTCTGACATTTAGATCTGCAAATTTTACATTTTAACAAGCAAGAACAGCAGCTATTTATTTAAGGGTGAACAGCAGAAACTGTCTGTAACTCCTTTCACTCCAAGAGCCTGCAAAACCCCCAGTTCTCTTTGCTTTTACATATGAAATAAGATGATGTACAGTGAATAATATACCTATTTTTGTGGAGCTCTGATTTTTTCTTTTCTTTTTTTTAATCCTTTTTAAATGGTGCCATTCATTGCTTGGGATTCTTACATCCCTGAATCTTCCTCCTTAGAATTTGGTGTTCACATAGTTCTCCTTTTCCATAATGATCTAAGCCAGTCTAAAAGGCCAGGACAGACGTAGTCACTATCCAAACTAATACAGTGGAAGTGAAACGAGATCCCATGCACTGAAAAGAGTCCCCCTTTGTGCTAACTCATCATTTAAGTCTTGGTGTGGCAAGTGGAGGAGGTAGAAATTCTTTCTGTGTTATTGATCTCACCAGTAAACCAGCGTCACCAGTTGGGTGTCCCTGGGGCAGGTGCTAGAAACACTTTGTAAGGCCCAGGCCTGAGCGCTGACCCCCAAATCCCTTTACCATCTAATTCCAAGATGTACGTTCTTCACACACAGCTACCAAACCACAACTTACAGCCCCTGGCAGTGGGCACAGCCTTAGGTGCTAGCAGATGAGGCTGCAGTGATGTGGGGTGAGTGATGTGCTAGTAGCATTTGTCATTTCTCATGGCATAAATATCCTCATCATGGCTGATTTCAAAATACCAACGTGATGTCAACTATCGGCTGGCTGCTGAGGTTTTGAAAGTTGCACGATCATCTTTGAGAACCAGTCTAGAACAGCTCTAGCACACCACTGCCTGGGCTAAGTGATGAAATGGGAACTGCAGCGGGCTGAGAGGCAGGAGTTCTGGGTCCAGGACCAGTTCTATGGAACTGGATTCATTACGTCATCCTTGTGAACTAACATTCCTTGCCCTGAGCCTCAATTTCCCCAGCGATCAAATGGTGAAAATAGTCCTTGGCCTGCCTTGAAGGCATTGGACGTCAATAGCCAGGGGTCTACATAGGAAACATGGGTGCTCCACAAATGAGAGAGGCTGCTTCCCTTCCCCCCACCTCCACTTTGAGTGCCCTCAACACCGCTTTGCATCCTTTCTTAAACCTGCACACATTTGCAAGTGGCAAATTGCATCACTCTCTTGCCAGCCAAACTTCTTTGTGGCATTTGCTAGGTACCCCAATATTTAACACATGGATATTCTGGGAAGCAACCCCAAGCTGCCTGGCCATAGAGGATTCAGCATCCATTGGATGAGTTGTTTCTGATCATAGTGGATGCCTCTGGGGGCCGGGGCCGGGGGGCAGGTGTTCAGCTTCCTTGGCCTCCCCCACATCACCTAAAGCTGGGCACTGTGCACCTCACACCCTCACTTTTCATAACGGACCCCCAGATTTCCTTGGCCTTTGCCCAGGAACTGATGTGGACATCCCAACAAGTTACTGCCTCCTTATCAGGAGAACTGAGGTTTCAAGATGGTAAAGACTTCTGGGTCATTGGAGGGGTCCCTGGGTCATTGGACCCGGGGACTGAATGCTGCCAACACCTGCCACAGGCAGGCCTGTCACGTTGTGGTACCTCATTGTTTGGTCCCCAGGTGAGAGCTGACACAGATGCTACAGGTTGCCTTCTACCCTACCATCTGCCCTAAGCACTGGGTGTTGGCTATGAGCATTTCTTCCAAGAGTTCCCACAGGCGCCCACACTTCACAATGTCCCCTGAAACCTGTTCCTCCTCCTGTGCTCCTCGTCTCAGTAAGTGGCCCCTCCTTTGTCACTCAAGTTGGAAACCTGGAAGTCAAACCTTGAATTTTCCCTCGCCCTCATTTCCCACAGCCAACCAGTCGCCAACTGTGGTCTATCCTTGTCTTCCATGTCTGGGAGCTGTCTCTTCCTTCACAGGCCCAGGGCCACTACCTCTCTGGCCTACGGTAAACTCCTGACTGGTTCCCTGCCTATGGTCTCTCTCCCTCCAATCCATCCTCTACATTTCATGACATGACCTTTCTAAATTGAATATATAATCATCTTACTCTCTGGCCTGAAACTCTTCTGGGGCTCCCTGCTGCTTTCACTCTCCCCGAGCAGTTTCATCCAATCCCATGATTTTGGTTAACATTCCTCTGCTCATTGATTCCCTCCACAGGTGTATCTCCAGCCCTAAGCTTCAGAGTCTGTAGAACCAATTGTCACCTAGATATCTTCCCTGGATGCTCTACAGGTTCTTCAAGCCAACTTGTCCCAAACAGAACTTATCATCTTGCTTCCCCAGTGCTTCCCATGTCAGCATGTGGTCCCATCATACCACCAGCCCCCCATGTGGCTCAACTCAGAAAGCTGAGTCACTGTTGACCCCTCTCCCTCCCTCGGCTGGTACTTCCCATTCTGTATCCTAGAAATGTCCAGAATACACCCACTTCTGTCCATCTCCACTGCTGCTGCCCTGGTCCAAGCCACCATTTTTGCCTGGCTTATTCCAAATCCCCTCGCATTCTATCCTCTTTGTAACAGTTCATGTGCTCTTAAAACACAGATCTCATGCTACTTTTGCTAAAAAAAAAATGTTCAAGAATATTCCATTACCTACATGATAAACTAATTTGCATACATTATCTCCATTCTTTATAACAACCCAGGAAAGTAGCTATTATTCCAGGAACCTGATGCTCAGGAAGGAAACAAAGTGAGTGCAGAGCCAAGTCAGGGTTTGAATTCAGCTCTACTTGGCTTTAAAGCCCTTGCTCTTTTTCCTTACCACATGGGATGGGACAGTGGGCATGTGAGGTTTGCAAAAGCAGTGAAGTCTTCCCTACACTGCACTCAATCCACCTCAGCCCCCAGGGGCCCTGACATGAATAAACAAAGAGAAGAACTGGGCCTTAGATGGGGGCTCCCTAAGACCACTCCCAGCTTGGACGGTCACAAACTCTGAGACTTGGGAGGCCATTCGGCTGCCTATCTGTCCTTGTTGAGGCCCGTTTTCAGCTCTGCTAATGCTGAGGCCTCAACTATTCATAATGAAACACGAGTGCATGTCCAGAAGGTACACAGTCAAAGAGGTAAGTTCTCTCACCTTCAGTGCCTTGTTCATGAAATGGGAAGATGATAGCCTGCCTCATTCACTCCCTGCGCTGTTGGACCGGTCTAGGGAAAAGTGGACATGAACATGCTTTGCAAACCATGAAGTGTTTTACGGGTTTATTAGGCAGAACCCTCTTGTTTGCCTATTAGTGTCAAGTACAGAAGAAATAGTTCCTTCCAGCCAGAAAACGGAAGACTCAGATGTGGTGCAAGTCCCTGGCTGTGTGGTCATGTTGTCCCTGGTCATTTGACATTTACCAGCTGAGACAGGCCGTGGGCCTGGGGGGCTAATTCTCTAGTGGCTTCCTGCCCTGGGCCTCAAACCACGAGCTCAGAGAGGGGCCACTTCTCTGATGCCCACTGCATGGGAACACTGGGTACTTCTGGCCCTACCCCCTGACTGCTCCCAGGCAGACATCCCTCTGGAGCTCAAGATGGAGATCAGACAGACTTGAGTTCTCGTCCCAGCTCTGTCTTTTACCAGCTGCACCACCTGGACTAGTTAACCGCTCAGAGCCTCAGCCTCATCCGTAAAATAGACTTAATAATTACTTTGGCACAGGGTGAGTTTTTGCTTCAGATTAAATAATGAACATTTTCAACACACAATGACCAGGCACCTACTCTGCTAGCCAGGGAGCGGGTAACAATAATCATTAGCATTGGTTGCGTGCCAGCTGCTTTATGCAGCCTCACCCGTGCGAGGAGGGAGGCAGTGCTGTTGTCCCATGTTTTACATGGAAAAGGAAGCTGAAGCTCCAGGAGGTGGGGTGACTTGTCCAAAGTCACACAGCAAGTGAGAGGCAAGGCGGGACCACAGCCTCCACACCACAGAGCCTGTCTCTGCTTCTGTGCCGCCACACGTGGCTGGAGGAGGCACCAGCTGGCCGCAGGTCACAACCAGCATGGCCACCCCACCACCTTAGGGAGGAAGGGGGCATGGGCAGCGCCTCTATGACAAACCCATCTGTAGTCCAATGGACTGAGCGATATGATCCTTCTCAACACCCTTCAGGACCGTGGGCAAAGGGACAGAGATCTCAGGGTGGCTCCTGGCTACCTCCTTTCATGGCCCCACATTTCGGGCCCCCATTGTGAGCACCTTAGTCATAGCTTAAAAGACTGTCCACCCTTCCCCAGACTCCTCCTGGCTGCTGCCTGACAGAGCCGATGTCCAACTCTGTGTTAATGATTAACACGCAGTGGTGGGCTTGCAGAGTTGCCGAGAGTCCTGTGTCCAAGAATGAACTGCATTGCTAAATCAGCGAAGACAGTTGCCAAGGTAACCCCCATATAATCTATTTAACCGGCTCCCCAAACACCAATCAAGGTCAGATAACGCACTCGAGCACCATATGAACACACTCAGACGGCATCAAGCTTTGTAGCAAGACAGCAGGGAAGGAAGAAACCTCATTAGGTAGAAGGAAAAAAAGCACCCTAAATTTCATTTTGAAAAGTGTTAATTGGGAATGCAGTAGGCTCCGGTGGGGGCCAAGTCCACCACTTGGGGCATGTCCTGGCCGCAGAGGAAGTCATTGGGGGCTATTTGTTAAGAGCTGCCACAGTCTTCCCACTTAGGATCAAAACAAAAGGCATGGCTGGACTAAATTATTCATTTTGTTGAGCGTTTCATTAATGCAAAGCCTTATATTTACATTTGAGCCTCACAGGGTGAGTTCTACTCCTTTCAGCGGTCCCCTTATCTGCCCAGCCCATTGAACCACTAGTCCCTTCCCCAGGACTTCTAATAGTTCGTTTAAATTTCTTTAAAGGCTTTGAGGGGACCTTGAAATTACCTTTCCTCTTACCTCACCCCATCAGCTTCCCCAGAGAGTGTCCAAGGGGAAAAGCCCACTCTGTGGACTTGTATAATGCCATTTCATTTCCTCCAGCTCCTACAAAAAAGGTCCTGGGCAGGTGGTGAGGAGAGATAAGGTGAGGCATTCAATGTGGGGGGTAGGCTCCCCTGTCTTCAGAGGAGGTTCCCAACAACAGGGTACAGTCGTGTTACCCATCCCTGTCCTGGGCTGGTACTGGGCCATAAAGAACAAAAGTGTTTGGCCTCAAAGAGTAAGCCTAAATCAAATCCCCAGTGCTCCTGTCCCCTCACCTTTGGGCTGACTGAGACCCTCTTCAGAGTCACTGGCCTGTTACACCCCTCATTTGGGGTTGTATGGGGTGCCTGCCAAACTCGCTAATCATCCAGTCTACTTCCCAATCTTCACTCAACCCATCATGGTGACTTGGTCTCCCACAATCCCATCATGACACTGAACCCACCGTAGGATCTCTGGAAATGTTACTGAGTGAAATGGTCCACTTCCTTACAGAGCCGGTCCTGACACCTGGTTTCCTGCTCTCTGGCCCTCAGTGTGTCGCCCCCCTTCCAGCCCATCCATCCCTGCAGGAGACAGAGCCATCTGAACCACTAGCCATGGGAGTAATTGATGGGCAGGACCATGAAATATGTTCACTCAAGAAGAAAAGCATTTTGCTTTTTGCACCCAAATTTCCAGCCCAGCCTTTGTCCAATTTGTGTCTTGAACCCTCTTTCCAAACATGATTAAGGAACTCTATGTGGGGGCTCTGAGAACTAAGAGAACTCTCAACACTGATGGTTTAATCAGAAAATTAGCAGCTCGTGTCTAGATTTGGGCTCACCAAGCAGAATGCTTGTATCACTCACAGTCCATGATAAAAAGTCTTCCTAGATGAACTGAAATACCCCATGGTGGAAAAGTTGTGCTTTATGAAAACATGGGCTGTAACTCTGGGACATTTGAGCCCACACTTCCCCATCTGTCTTGAATATAGGAAAGGGGGCCATAGGACACAGGACAGACCCACGGAGGGCATACTCCTTTAGTTTAGGAATTGTCGGCAAATGCTTCAGAAAACCCATCAATTGTGGATGTGGGTGTGGGCATCTGGATGTGAAGAAAAGGGGCAAGTATACAAGAAAGGAGGGGGAGGTTTTGCACCTCCACAAATATGTGTACATTCAAGGTTCTGGGCAAAGAGTTTTAGAGGGGGCTGCCCTTCAACAGAGGTGGCTATAATCAGATATTTCAGATTTGGCCAATGGGCTACTGTCAAAGTCCATTTGCAAGTTGTGTGACGGCTGTTATGTATTTAACATGTACTGACCTGGGAACCATTGTTCTCATTCTTTTAGCCTCAGCATCAGTCCATCAGGTTGCTAAGCACTAAAGACTTTTGTGAAGACAGATGCACATGGAAGCCTTCTTGTCTTCCCAAATTGCTCTCTGACTGACAGGCAGGCCACTCTCCTAGAAGCTTCCAGATCAAGGGCTGAAAGGGTGCGTTCTGGTGGAGTCACTTCCTGAACAGGGAGAATCACAGCATCCCTCTTCCAGTAAGGCTCCCAGAGGAAGTCTCACCTTAGTCACTGCTGCCTGGTTAGGGAGAGAGGGGAGAGGGCCCCCTACCTCTGAGCTCAATGTCCTCCTAAGGACCCCTCTTTTTTCCTTCCTCCTCATCCAGGGCCAAGTTTTGCAAGGTGACTGAGGGATAGGGGAAGAGGGTGAGCCCTGGGGTAGGCTGACACCCTATTTCCTACTTTTCCCTTGTCTGTGTCTGCCCCTCTCTCCTCCACCATTGGACTTCTTAAATCAAAGAGCCCCACTTAGGAAACAAGTCAAATGTCCATGGACAGAGGAACAGATAAACAAAATGTGGTGTATCCATACAATAGAATATTATTCAGCCTTAAACAGGAAGGACATTCTGACATATGCTACAACGTGGATGAACATGGAGGACATTATGCTAAGTGAAATAGGCCAGACAAAAAAGGACAAATACTGTATAATTCCACTTATATGAGGTTCCTACAATAGTCAAATTCATAGGAACAGAAAGTAGAACGGTGGTTACAAGGGGTTGGGAGCAGGGGTGGGGGGAAGGAAATTGGTTGTTTAATGGGAAAAGAGTTTCCCTTTGGGAAGATGAAAGGAGCTCTGGAGATGGACGGTGGTGAGGGCGACACAACAATGTGAATGCACTTAATGCCACTGAACTGGATGGACACTTCAAGATGGTTAAAATGGCGAATTTCATGTTATATGTATTTTACCACAATAAAACATTTTAAAGAAAGAGCCCCACTCGATTCTGCTCAAAATCAAGAACGAGGGACAGGCAAAGCAAATCATACTTAGGTCAATCTCGCATCACACTCACTTCAGTTGGGGACACATTTTTTCTGAAAGTACTTTGAGCAAGGCCAAAAGGACACTTGGATGGTGTGTAGAGGTTCTGATGCTTCGAGAGCTGGGGGAAACGGTGAGTGCTTGTATGAGAGCTGTACAAGTGGGCTCCTCATCACAGACTAGGGATCAAAACAAACAACACAGAGGCTTGGCTGGGCCCTCAGCCTACCCTCCCCCTCCAGGGCAGGGGAGACAGGAGGGAATGGGGGCACGCCAGATAGGGATTACTGAAATCCGAGCCGGACAGGCCCTACACACCATCAAGGTAGGCTCGTCTCTGACCAGATGGGAAAGTGGAGACCCTACCCACAATCACAGAGTCCACAGAGGAGTCTGGACTGGAACCCCTTAAATCAAGTGCACTGGTTTACTGCCCACTGTGGTACCCTTCCCCCAACCCAGTCATCTGCACCATTTATTAAGTACTAATCATTCGCCAGGCACTGGGGAAGTGGGTGCTGATATTACTGATTTTACACAAGAGGATGTGCTGGCTCACAGACGTTAAGTGACTTGCCCAAGTCACACAACCGTAAAGTTGGACACTAAAATCCCAACCCCAGATTGTTTAACTCCAGAATCAGTATTCTTAACCACAAAGTTAGGCAGCCTCTATAAACTTCATGAGAGACGTATTTCCCTAAGTACTGGGCCTCCTTGAGAACGGAGAATTAAGGTCCAGTCCTAAATGTTATCCCTGCCCCCACCTGCAGCTTATCATAGAGATCAAGGTCAAAGAGGCCTTAGAAAGCAAGTTTTAGAAGGTGGAAAGAACAGTGACCAAAGGGCACAGATCCCAGATCTCACCAAGGTTAACACCTAACATGCATCTCTTTGACAGGCAGTGAGGAGTTACAAATGATTTTTTTTAACTTTATTGTATTTTTGAAAATTGAGATATGATTCATATACCATAAAATTCACCCTTTGAAAATGTATAATTTTAAATATATTCTCCCCTCCCTCCACCCCGGAAAACCACTAATCTGCTTTCTGTCTCTATGGATTTGCCTATTATTGGCATTTCATATAAATGGAGTCATACAATATGTAGCCTTTTCTGACTGGCTTCTTTCACTTAATATATTTAAGATTCATCCATCTTGTAGCATGTATCAGTACTTCATTCTTTGCATGGCTGATTAATATTGTATAATATGAATATACCACATTTCATTTATACATTCATCCATTGATGGACATTTCAGTTGTTTCCACTTTTTTCTCTTATGAAGAATGCTGCTATGAACATTTGTGTACAACTTATTGCATGGACATAGGTTTTCAGTTCTTTTGGGTAGATACCTAAGAGTGTAATTGCTGGGTCATATGGTCACACTACGTTTAAATTTTTGGGAAACTGCCAGACTATTTTCCAATGTGACTACACCATTTTATATTCTCACTAGCAATATATACAGGTTCCAATTTCACCACATCCTCACACCACTTATTTTCCTTTTCTTAAAAATAATAGCCATCCTAGTGGGTGTAAAGTGTTCTCTCACTGTGGTTTTGATTTTCATTTGCATTTCCCTAATGATTAGTGATGCTGAGTATCTTTTCATGTGCTCATTGGGCATGTGTATATCTTCTTTGGAGAAATGTCTATTCAGATATTTTGCCTGTTTTTAATTGGGTTATTTGTATGTTTATTGTTGAGTTTTTCATACATTCTGGATACAATTCCCCTGTGAAATATATGGATTGCAAATATTTCCCCCACTAAGTACCTTTGGTTCATATAGTTTGGGAACATCAGAGGTGGGAAGAGGATCCTGTGGGATCACTTGGTCTCTTTACCCTCCTGTACCTGAATGTCCCTTCAAGGATACTGACTGCTGTCATGGCAACTGGGTGGAAGCAGGGCATAGACTGATGGCAAAAGCAATTTGCTTTTAAAAAACATTTTTAGTCAAAAGTAACCTCTCCCCAGTCTGCTATGGAAAATAGATTAAAATAAAACAAAGCAACCATCCAGAGACAGCCACCTTCAACTAACAAACAACCCACCAAGTCTGCAACACTCAAAGCAGCAATTCCATTCCTCACCCAGGGCATGAATCACCTCGTTCATCTCCTCAGTTTGGAAAGTCTTACCCCCGAGACATTACAAATGAGATTTAAATTTAAATTAAATCTCATCCCAAACACACGTGTTCAGTCACAGCAAAGTCTCAACAAATTAGCTTAGTCCACTTAAACAGAGTGTTGGCTCCAGCTGGGCAAGTATCCACACGGAGGTCCTTCCCACAGGCTGAGTATTAGTGAACTGCCTCACCAACACAGGCGGAACTTGGCAGGGCAACTTGGTTGCTCGTTAGGAGAATGGCCAGGCTGTGACAGGGCCTGCTTGAAGATAGAAGCACCTTCATTATAAACGAGTTGCCAAACAAGACCCTGAATTGAGAAACCACAATGTGACACTGATGATAACAAGAAGATCCCATCCGACTGTGCCCAAATCCCAGACTCTGGTCAATGTCAAGGGTAACTAGCAAATAGTACTAGATACTGGAAGAATGATCACATTTCTCCCAGTCTTGTGCTGTAACCTGTAAAGCACCTGGAGTACCTGGGAAATACCTGTCCACCTCACTCACTGATGCTTGCCTTTAGCCAGATCTCCCTGGCTAATGATAAGATTGGAAAGCCAGTGTCCATATCAGCCAGGAACTTGGGCCTTTTGCTACCACAGACCCTATTATGGCCTGGGTCCGCCCCTGGAGTGTGCACTGTATGTGTTTGTGCTTCGAAGGGTGTAGAGCCACCTCATTTCAGCCACATATGAAGACACACTAAAGCAGATTGTCATGCAGAGTGTCACGTGGGGTATCTGGTCCCACTCCCCGCCCAAGAACGCAGGACATGGTGAGGCCAGAAAGGAACGCCCACGGAGCCATAGATAGGGGAGTCATACCACTATATTCTTGCTGGTGGCTCGGTTGGAGACACAGAAGCAAACATCCACCAGTACCCCAACAAGGGGTCTTCCTACACCACAGTCTCTCTGGCGGCCGAGCGAGACTCAGGAAGTAGGATCCATACAATCCGCAATCTGCCATCCACTTTTCTGCCTGCCAACCAGCCCACCAACCAACGCAGTCACAGCAGTTATATCAGTGGCTAATTGGCTAACTGGTTACAGTTGATGGCCAACCAGTCACAGCTGACGGCCATCTACTACCTGAGCCAGAACCTTTCCACATGAGGCTGAGAGTCTGGAAACTGCTCTCTGGGACTCTGTCCCCACACAGATATTTTTCCAAAGATGCCCCATAGATCCTCCATCTGGAGCCATACCTTTGCTGTGGAAACACAACATTTGCTGGTTTGGTTTTGAGGTGTCATGTAGGGGCCTTGCTGAACCTGTGCCATGCCAAATGGCCAGAATGGATCAGGAGTGAAAGAGACAGAGCAAATTCAGCCCCATCCCTGAGAGAACAAGGACTGCTTCCTTATGAGTCTCTCCCAGAGGGAAAAGCAACAAAAAACACAAGAAACGTGAAAAGTGAGAGTTAAGCTGTTACTGAGGCTGGCTGCCTTCTCCATTTAGATCAAATTCTTGCCAATAAGGAGATCACAGCACTGTTATTGGTGAAGAAAAAAACAAAACACCATCATTTCAACCACTGTGGAACAGGTTTGGAAGAACCATTTTCAAAAATGTTTTGCAGTAAACCAAAAGCATATTTCACTGTTGATACCTCTGTGGTTTGGGTCCTATCATATGGGCATAATGATCTAGTGACACTATAAACTTAACTCAGAAAGAGCTCAAGTCCCAGAAAGAAACCACGGAAGCAGGGCTAGCAGTGCCTGGGTCCATCTTCAAGAGCTTGTGTTTACTGGTTTCTCTTGATTAATAGGAGGCTATGGACAACTACTTCTCTTCCCTTGAGAAAACAGGCTGGACATCAGGAGTGCCTCATGAAGGGAGTAACCCCAGCAGTGAGACCCCATCTCAGCTATTTCCCAATTGATAGATACCGCACTGAGCATCTCACTCAGCTTGGCTATTCCTTGCTCAAGCCAAATCCATCCACCTTGGCCGCAGAGTATGGGAAGGTCGACAAGCAGTTCAGAGCTCTCCTTCAAATGTGTGCAATGCATTTGGATATGGAGGGGTTACAGTTAAACTCTCTTTATAATCCCACCTTGGGAAAATCAGTGTGATAAGAAACAGTGTAGTCCTCCAAATTTTGCTTTTTCCACAATTTCCATGTTTGACCCAGTATTGCCTATCTTTTTCCTGGTCCCAGGCCCCTTTTAGTACTGCCCATGGACTGAGTTGCTGCCCTTTGTCCTTGCTCAGAGTTATTTCCAGGTCCCAAGAAGAGAGAGAGCTCCCACCATCTGAGGCTTCAGCTCCTTGTTCCGTGATTTCCTCAGAGCCACCTCCCAAGCCTCCTCTGGGACTTACAGGAGAGAAATGTCCTGCCCTTTTCTGGAGTAGCCGCTCAAGTTGACACCATAGCCACTCTGAGGATGGAGTGAACCTGCCATCCTTGAGCTAGGGAAGACTCCCTGAGCTAAGAATACCCATGCTCTGAGAGCCACCACTGTATGCTCAATTGTGTCCCCCATTTGCCCCAAAAAGATTTGTTGGAGTTGTAACCTGTGATACCTCAGAATGTGACCACATTTGGAGATAGGGTCCTTATAGAGGTGATCAAGTTAAAATGAGGTCATTAGGGTAGATCCTAAGCCACTATGACTGGTGTCCTTATAAGAAGAGGATATTAGGACACAGAGATGTAGAGAGAAGACCACGTGAATAAACAGGTAAAAGACAGCCATCTGTAAACCAAGGAGAGAGGCCTGGAACAGATCCTTCACTCACAGGCCATAGGAGGAACCAACCATGATGACACCTTGATCTGGGATTTCCAGCCTCCAGAACTGGGAGACGATCATTTCTGTTGTCTTAAGCCTCCCAGCTTGTGGGCCTTTGTTATGGCAGCCTTAGCAAACCACCTATACTGACAGCCAGACAATGGGTATTAAACATTCAAAGGAATTTTCTGGAATAAATGTCAAAGTGCCTCTCAAATACATAATACAGTAAAAATCTAATTCTTCTCCTGTATTCTCTTTTAAAAAAGGCATCTGAAACAATTTGTTGGTTTTTTTAAAAAGAGAAATAAGGGAAAATGAGACAAGTGTACCCATCAAAGCATACGGCAAGGGGACATCCAAGATGGCATAGTATATAAACACTGTGCGTGCTTCATTCTATGAACACATTAAAATTACAACTAAATTATAGAACAATCAGCCTGGAGAACCATCTGAAGTCTGGCTGAACAGAAGTCTTATAACTAAGGATATAAAGAAGAAGCCATATCGAGACTGGTAGGAGGGGCAGAGATGCGGAATTGGCTAACCCCAAACCTCCGTGTGGCAGTTGAGAACCAGAAAGGACATCTCAGCCATAGAGGCTCCCTTTAGAGTAGTGAGGGAATCCAGCCCCACACTAGCCTCCCCAGCCCAGAGTTCTGGTGCCAAAGAGAAGAGCCCCCACAACATTTGGCTGTGAAAAACAGTGGGGATTCTGACCATCCAGGTGGGATGGATGGCAGTGGGAAACCCAGGTGTCCTCTTAAATTGCCCACACAGAGACTCTCTCATTCCCAGCCACTCACCTTGGGCTCCAGCGGAGGAACAGAAATTCGGAGGGTGTCAGAGACATATGGGGGAGGTGGAAGGTGGAGGAAGACTGAGTTGTGTGACTTCGGAAGGAGGGCTAAAGGACAGTCGGCATTTTCCCTGTGAGTGGTCTTCTCTGGTTCAGCCGGAAGTCAGGTACCGTCTTACTGTGCTGAGCTTGACCCCCTACGCTTACAGACAAATCTGAATCTGATTGGTCTGGTGAGCTCTGGAGCTCCGCCCTGCTGACTCAGCTGGAGCTCTGCTCCACCTAACTCCCCCAATGCCAGAGACACTTTCTCCAAGAGTGGCCAGCCCCAACCACATTGCACGCTTACTGTCAGAGTCCATGGGCTCCAGGCATGTACGACTGGCCTGGGTGTGCTCCGAGAGTTTTGCTGAGTAGCTCCACGCTCAGCACTGGCACCAAACCAGAGTCTACATTAACCTGGTGACCACAATTCTTCCCACGCTAGTGACTCCCTGAGACCCAGCCTCACCCAACTCCCATAATGCTCAGGGCTTTATCAGTGGCTGAACCTTAAGGAAGCTGGCAGGTGAGAGCAGGCCTTGGGGTTTCCTGGCTTTTGGAAGAGCTACCCCAGGCCCAGTGCTGGTGGCAGCTGTCTTTGGTTCGCAGCGTGGCCTCTCCCACATGCCTCCAACTTTAGCACAGGTAGCAAACAACTGCAAATAGTTTTGTAGCTCCTACCCGGTAGTACCCGGTCAGTCACAGGTAGTGGGTGACCTTGGTCTGCACTGGAGCCCCTCCCAAGAGGCCCCAATACCAACATAGTTGGAGGTTGGCTTCAGATCACAGCAGAGCACTATCCAATTAACCCCCAAATCGGCACACACAAAGGACAGTCTCAACAGGCACCAGAGCCCACTGGGGTGAATCCCACTATGTTTAAGCTGTGGACGTGGAAAAACAACACAGTCAATCACCAATCCCCACGCACTGACATGCCAATAGCAATCAAGGCTCAACTATAATAGGAGGGCACATACAACCCACACAAGGACATTCTTGGAGCATCCGACTCAGGTGACCAGGGAGACTGTGCCAGGGCCCCACAGGGCACCTACTACATAAGACCATCCAGCCAAGACTGGGAGACATAGCAGATCTACCTAATACATAGAAACAGAAAGGCAGCCAAAATGAGTAAGCAAAGAAATATGTCCCAAATGAAAAGAACAGGAGAAAATTCCAAAACAAGAACTAAATGAAATGGAGATAAGCAACCTATCAGAGACAGAATTCAAAACAATGTTTATAAGGATGCTCAAGGAACTTAGTGAGAACTTCAACAAGAAGATAGCAAGCATTAAGAAGGACATAGAAACCATAAAAAAAAGAACCAATCAGAACTGAAGAATACAATAACTGAAATGAAGAATGAACTAGAAGGAATCACCAGCAGACTAGATGAAGCAGAGGATTGAATCAGTGATTTGGAAGACAAGGTAGCTTAAAACACTCAATCAGAACAACAAAAAGAAAAGAAGAATCCACAAAAAATGAGGATAGTTTAAGAGACCTCTGGGACAACACCAATCATAACAACATTTACATTATAGGGGTACCAGAAGGAGAGGAGAGAAAGCAAGGGATTGAGAACCTATTTGAAGAAATAATGACTGAAAACTTCCCTAACCTGGTGAAGGAAATAGACATACAAGTCCAGGAAGCACAGAGAGTCCTAAACAAGATGAACCCAAACAAGCCCACACCAAGATACGTTATAATTAAAATGGCAAAAGTTAAAGACAAAGAGAGAATCTTAAAAGCAGCAAGAGAAAGACAACTAGTAACTTATAAGGGAGCTCCCATAAGACTGTCAGCCGATTTCTCAGCAGAAATTTTGCAGGCCAGAAGGGATTGGCACAAAATATTCAATATTATGAAAAGGAAGGACTTACAACCAACGGTACTCTACCCACTAAGGCTATCATTTAGAAACAAAGAACAGATAAAGAGCTTCCCAGACAAGAGAAAGCTAAAGCAATTCATCACCACCAGATCAGTATTACAAGAAATCTTAGAGGGACTTCTTTAAGATGGGGAAAAAAAAAAGAGAGTTCAAAGTTATGAATAATGAAACGGCAATAGCTACATATCTTTCAATGCAAATGGATTAAATGCTTTAATCAAAAGCCATAGGAGGGCTGAAAGGATAAGAAAAAAACTCTTACATATGCTGCCTGTAAGAGACTCACTTCAGATTGAAAGACACACACACACAGAAAGTAAAGGGATAGAAAAAGTTATTTCATGAAAATGGAAACAAACAAAATCTGGGGTAGCAATACTTATACCAGAAAAAATAGACTTTAAAACAACAAGAGATGAAGAAGGACCCAGTAATGTCACTTCTGGTTATTTATCTGAAGAAACTCAAAACGCTACTTCGAGGGGACCTGTGCATCCATATGTTCATTGCAGCCCTGTTTACAATCGCCAAGATGTGGAGGCAGCCTGGGTGTCTGTCAATGGAGGAATGGATAAAGAGGTGGTACATATATACAATGGCATATTGCTCGGCCATGGAAGGGAATGGGTTCTTGCCATCTGCAGCAGCATGGATGGACATGGAAGGTACGGTGCTGAGTGGAGTGTCAGACAGAAAAAGACAGGTGCAATGTGATTTCATTTATAAGTGGAATCTAAAGAACAAAATAAACAAAACATCAACAAACTCATAGATACAGAAAACATTTTGATGGTTGCCAGATGGGAGTGGGGTTGGGGGTGTGGGTGAAGAAAGGGGAAGAGATTAAGAAGTACGAATTGGTTGTTATGGTCATTGGGATGTAGGGTATAGTATGAGGAATAGAGTGAATAATATTGTAATAAGTATGCATGGTGTCAGATGGGTGCTAGATTTATTGGGGTGATAGATGGGAAGGGGTTGGAGGGCTGGGTAAGAAAGGTGAAAGGATTAAGAAGTACAAATCTGTAGTTACAAAATAGTCATGGGGATATATATAAAGCATAGGGAATACAGTCAATGATATGGTGATAGGTATGTATAGTGCCAGGTGGGTACTAGACTAGTCAGTGGGATCACCTCTTAAATTATACAAATGTCTAACCACTATGCTGTACACTTGAAACTAACATAAAATAATACTGAAAGTCAATTGCCATTGAAAAATTTTAAAAAGAGGGGAATAAGAGGTTCACATTTCCAGGTATAAAACAAATAAGTCATGGGGATGCAATGTACAGCATAGGGAATGTAGTTAATAATATTGTGATAGCGTGGTACGGTGTCAGATGGTTGCTGGGCTTATGGTGATCACTTCTTTAGGTATATAAGTGTTGAATAACTATGTTGTTCCCCTGAAACTAATACAATATTGTATGTTAGCTATATTTTTCATGAAAAAATCTTTTTTAAAAAGGCGCATGACAAGCTGGACTGAAAGCCAAGGCAGGCAAGGAATGGGAATACAGCCCCTTTTGGGGGCCACACCTGACACTAAGGGAAACGAGCACAGGAATCCAGAGAATAGAACAGAAACTCGTGGCAGCGGCTCAGCCGTCACAGTCAGAGCCATACTGGGCAACGCCAGCCTTCTCAGATGGCTGCCGGGGCTGCCTGGGTCTTTGTGGTCTTAGTGGGCCTGCAAGATGCCCACAAAAGCCCCATGTCGGTCCTGGGTTTGTGGACGGGAGCCAGTTAGGCACCCAGTGGAGCAGGATGGTCTCAAGTTTGAGGAGTCAGGGTATATATCTGAGCTATGTCAGGGTTCCTGGACAGCCCCCTTAAATGAGCCAATAGCCCAGGATGAGCTACTACCCCAAGCAAAAGCATGCCCTCTCAGTACAAGGATGGCAGAAGGCCTACCCTGATGGATTCCAGAAGGTCAGGCCCCAAATATAGTTGCTTTACCTCAAGTGAGAGTTATAACAAGCAATAACAATGACCAAAGCTAGGTGTGACTATGGTTTACAGCCCTCTTGCACCTGAATTCTGTTGCTCAGCCTTCCAGGAGCCCTGAGGGTGGTTACTATCTGTTCCCCAACTTGCCTGACGTCATACCATATGAGACAGAATTACAAGTCAAACTCAGTCCTCTTCATGATGCTCAGGCCACCAGTGCCATTTTCCCCAAAGCCCCAGGAAAATGGAGGATGTTGCTGAGAGGGTGGAAAAAAGCTAGGACAAACAACTCAAAACAAAACTTAAAAACCCAACCCCGTGGACATTGCACAAAGATGGCTATGGGAGAAATGTTTGACTTGGAATCCAAAATGTTTTTCCAAGCTACAAAATGGAAAAGACCAAGAGTTGGGGGCTCAGATGGGCACGTTGACTACATTTCGAAGAGTGACACCATGGTTTAGGTATGGCTGAACTCCTCCTCCTCTTGGCTTCCCTTGGTAGGCACCGATGAGGGGAAGCAGCGTACCATTTCCAGCCAATTGCTGGGACAGCAAGTACCAAGGCTGTGCAGCCCTGAGCCTTCCCCAGAGCAGCCCCCAGGACCCAAGCTCCAAGGCTGCACTAAATGATGAAACGACAGGGCCAAGTGGCCAGTGAAGCATGGATGGTAACAGACCATCCATGAAGTCCCCTGATTCTGCCCAGTGGGGCCCCACTTGATGGCAGAAGTAGAACAACATAAATGATAAAGAGAAAGCAGAGAAGAATGAAACCCATGGCCAGGCTTTTTTGGATTAGGCATGCAGTGGCGGAGAAGGCCAGCAGATTGGAGGGCTGCAGCAGAGGACGGTGCGTTAGAAAACAGGCCGAGTGGCAGCTGCCAGCCCACAAGGAACGGAGGTGCAAAGGCAAAGCTGGCTGTGTGCATGAGCATGTGTGCCTGTGCACGTGTGTGGAGGGTCTGTGTGTTCATGTACATATGTGCATCTGTGCATGTCTACAAGTACACAGGCATGAGAGCGTGTGTACATATGAGCATGTGCATGCATATATGTGAATGCATGAATGCCTGCACATGTGTGAGCATGTGTGTGTGTGTGTGTGTGTATTATTACATATTCCAACAACAAAGGCTTCCCTGGAGTTCCCTTTTTCCAGTGTTATATCCTCCCTCCCTCATGAAGCCAATAGTTTCTGCCTGAGCTGGCTCAGCACCCCTGGACCAAGGAAGATAATGGAAGGCGGTGGGCAGCCCTGAGGAGGGTAGAGAAAGTGAGGTGGGCTCTGTGGGCAACATGGGAGGCAGGGTTCAAGCCAGGGATGGGATTGATCTGAAGTCCATGGACCCAGCAGCAATTCACCTTGAGCCTGACTTCGGAAGGTTCCACCAAACAGACTGGGTCTGTCTCCCCAGTTCAGTCCAGAGGGCCAGGAGAGGGAAGGGAGCAAACCACATTCACACTTGTGCCTATATTGCCCCAGGAGATCTCACACAGCCCACCACACCCCCATGGACCAAGCTGTCAGGTACATCTTAAAGAAAGAACCTTCCATAATGGCCCAGAAGTTGCTGGGTCATGAGAGGGAGCCAGGTCTCCAGCCAAGGGACTGTAGTGAAATGCTGGAGAGTTCAGTGCAGCCTGTGATGAATTCAAGGGACTCGTAGTGAAACAAAATCTGACTATATGCACAGGCAGAAGCTGAATTAACAAAAAATGTCGTATAATGTAAATGGGGAAAAGAAAGATCCCTGAGTCTCAGCAATTATTCAACCAAATGGTCCAGGAAGAGGAGAGGGCAACACTGCCTGTAGCTAAGTAGTGTTATTATATTCTGATTTCACAGATGAGGAAACAGAGGCACAAAGAAGGGAATTAACCAGTGTCACCCTCGCACCCTGACTCCCCAGGAGTTACATGCAGAGTGGAGACTAGAACCAAGGACTTCCGACTTCTACACCAAGGCTCTTTTTTCTATCACTGTTTCAGGACCACCAAATACTTCTGAACAAAATTGCGATGGCAAATAGAGGGGCTATTCTGAAAGCTGAGAGGGACCATCCAGCTTCACTCACAGTTTGTTATGATCTTATTAGATCCCCTCCCTAGAAGGTGAGATGGGGACCGGTCATGGGCCTAGTGGCCCTGTGGGGTGCATGGTGACAGGCAGTGCTCAGTTGGGCCAGCCCTACGAGTGGCTGTGGCCAAGGCACCTGAGGACCCACTTCTGCTGTGATTAACAGGGAAGTAGGGAGGTGTGGCCAGATTGGCTGGCCGGAAATGGGTCAGGGAGGACTCTCTGTAGCAGGTTTGGCTTTTGTCCCATACACAGTGGGACACAACGGAAGGGAAGGGAAATAACACAGGCAGTTGTGGGCTCAAGAAGCCTTGCTCTCTGAGTGCCAGTCTGGACTTAGGGAGACCAGGGAAGAGGCTGGAGCAGTGGAAGAGACAAGAGATAAATGGGGAGTTGGCCACAAGGGTTGTAGGGAGAATCCAGGCTCCAACCTCCATAAGAAACCCTTTGCCCACAAAGCCAAATGCCACCTCAAAGACAGCAATGATCATACAGCTTTATCACTGGGTTTTCCAGCTATTTACATACAACAGTCTCCCCCACAGGACAAATGTCAAAAACACAACAAACTCAATTGTGCTGAAAAAGTCACTTTAACAGGTCTAATTACTGAGACTGAGTCATGTGAGAGCATAAACAAATCTTTCTTGTCAAAGTTCATATTGAAAGTGGGGAAAATGGATTGTAGAATCAAGTACGTTAATAATTTGTCATAAAAGTGAACGGGCATCTTAAAATGCTTAACCATAGAGCTGGGAGGACTATGGGTGGAGTTGGGCCCCGTGTTAACTCTCTAGTCCTGACTTCCTGTTGAACTTTGTGGTAACTTTTGGGGGAGGGATACAAATAAAGGGGGAAGCCATGTTGGTCTAGCCCTTTTTTTTTCCACGTGAGCGGCCGGTTGGGACACTGGCCGGTGAGTGTGCATATACACACTCCTTGGTGGCTTTGTTTCTTTTTTCCTTTTCCCAAATAAACCGTTCTTTCTTTTTTTTAAAGATTTTTTTTTATTGGGGAAGGGGAACAGGACTTTATTGGGGAACACTGTGTACTTCCAGGACTTTTTTCCAAGTCAAGTTGTTGTCCTTTCAATCTTAGTTGTGGAGGGTGCTGTTCAGCTTCAAGTTGTTGTTCTCTCAGTCTTAGTTGTGGAGGGCGCAGCTCAGCTCCAGGTCCAGTTGCCGTTGCTAGTTGCAGGGGGCACAGCCCACCATCCCATGCAGGAGTCGAACCGGCAACCTTGTGGTTGAGAGGACGCACTCCAACCAACTGAGCCATCCAGGAGCTCAGTGGCAGCTCAGCTCAAGGTGCTGTGTTCAATCTTAGTTGCAGGGGGCGGAGCCCACCATCCCTTATGGGACTTGAGGAGTTGAACTGGCAACCTGTGGTTGAGAGCCCACTGGCCCATGTGGGAATCGAACCGGCAGCCTTCGGAGTTAGGAGCATGGAGCGCTAACTGCCTGAGCCACCCGGCCGGCCCAAAATAAACCGTTCTTTTTGTGAATTTTCTGAAGAGCTATTTTTTGCTGGTCGAATTTGAAAGGTATTCTTGTTTCCTTCAGAAAATTCTAGCACCACTCTCATACACATGTGGCCCCTCACCACCCAAAACTGTCTCCCCAATGGAACACACCAGAAATATGAGTGGCTCCCAGTGTGGCATCACTCTGGCTGCCAGCCATGAGGTGCCCATGCAAATCAGTTCCACATCTTTCACTAATGGAACATGGGAAATCTTGGGGGACCTTAAGGACAAACATCCAAAGGAGAGTATGGACTCCTTAGACAGAATAAGGCACTCTAGCTCTTGACTATGCTTATTAGTTTCCTACATGTTTCCTTAATCGCTTTGACATTTTAAGTAAGAAGGAAAAAGCAAAAGGAAGTTGCAGCATCCATGTCTCCTTTTGCTACATTTAAGACCAAAATCAGCTGGGCCCTTCTGGATCACCTTTGAGTTCTTTCTTGTACAGCAGCCATTTCTCTCCTCTTTCCAATGCTCCCAATGCCTCTCTCACCCAGGATACTGGGCTGCTACTCTGGGCCTTCCCCATTGTCTCGAAGGCCCATCTTTGGTTCTCCTGGTTGGCCATGGTGTCTGGGCATGCATAGTGGTCCCTGCTGACTGCTGCTTGCCCCACTTTGTGCTGGTTTGGGTTCCACCCTGATATCTCTGCCTGTCCCTTCCTGGGAGCACCCCTAAGCCTTCTTACCTTGTTGCCGGGACACTTGTGGACACCCCAAGGGAAGGCTTGGTTGCAGTACAATTTGGATTAAAAGCCAGGAAGGTCCCGGAGTCACCACCCTACTTCACCTCCCCATCCAGCCCAGTGTGAGAGGGGATCCCAAGGTACCCATTGTCACCATCTAGCCAAGGAAAATAAAGATCACTAATTTGGTATGTGAAGCAAGTTAGGGGCAGGCAAAAAAGGCAACAATTACGCTTTGTATAAGTGATTTCACTGACCTTTCGAAAAGAGACAAGTATTTGGCATCTCATCAGTTCATGAGGTTCAGACCTTCAGCCTCAAGGCTTCTGGCCCCGTCAGTTCAGTGTCCACACTGCAGGGACGTCAGAGGCGTTGTGTAAAATGCCATCACACGGGAAAAGCACACTTTGAATTATTATCAGCAGTCACCATTGAACTGCAAACCAATGCATCTGACATGTAGAGTCAACCCCTTATTGGCAGCAATCCCAAATAAAGAAGTGGGAGATTCTCATCTCCAAATTCAATGCACATCCATAAGTTAACATTGGTCACTTTAGAGTAGTTTCCTCTTGATTAAGTCAAGGATGGCAAAGAAGTGCTTTGCCCTGCTTGGAGAAATCCCCATTCGTCCACACTGTGGACCTTCTGGGATGAGACACGAGGCAGTAGGAGTGGCCTGTGGCTGCCGAATTCCTGCACAAACACACTCACCATCCCACAGTTGGAAGGAAGAAGCTCCGTGGAAGTATGATGTGTCAGACACTTCAAAAAATGGGCCACTTGCTCAGTGGCGTTGGACTACAAGCAGACCAGGACCCCAAGCCAGCGGTCCCCAGTAGCGTCAGTTAGTTATTTATCCCGTGTGCCCTGCTCCCTGCCTATAAATCAAATGTCAGCTTTTTTTTTTATCCTCACCAATCTCAACTCCACGTCAAGTCCCATAAAAGAAACATTTACAACACAAATCAAATGAGTGGCTGGAAAACCAGATGCCCCAAAACCCGACAAAAAGAAGAGAACTTGATTTTAGTCAAGGTTTTGCCTCAGCAGAGAGGAAGCTCCACGGAGGCGGGGGATGAGGCGGTGGGAGGGGGGAGAGTAGGAGATGGAATGGGGGTCGGGGGGTTCCCATAGAAGGCCTTGGCCTTCACACTGCAGCCCCCAGTTCTCCTTGTGCGTGCTGAAGGAAAAACAATTTTCCCTCTCTACCCTTCTAGGTTCTTGGCCAAGACCCCCCAGTAGTAAAAGACAGATTAACAGGAGAAAAACAAACAAATTTATTAACAAGAATACCTCCTATATACATGGGAGTGACCCAAAAAAACTCAGTAAGGGCCCCAAGCCATCACCTTAAATACCATCTGGAGCTAAAGACAAAAGAAGGTGTTGGGGGTAGGGGGGTCAGTTATGGGAGGTGACCAGGAAAACCACAGTAAACAAAGGTATGACTATTATGCAGATTTAGGTCCTGCGGTTCTTCCTCAATAAGAGTTTCTAGGGAGAGAATGACATCTTTACAAATGGAGATTTCCCTTATAAATGTAAATGTCTCTTACAAAAGGGCAGCTTCTACTGAGTTTTCACAGCTTCTCGTAAGACTGCTGTTTCTTAAAAATAACCAGCCTAAAATAATCTTCATGCCAAAGAGGCATATTTTGGGGTGACAAATTCTGCTCCCCTTCAATGTCCTGTGCCCTCCTAGTCTTTGTGGCCCGGACATCCCTGGGGAAGAGAAAAGAGTCCTCCCACAGGCAGTCCTGCTGTCCCAGACTATCCTGGCCTTACCTCAGAGACCCCCCAAACCAGGCCTTACTTCAGAGACCCCCCAAACCGGCCAGACTTCACGGTAGACCCAATGGGTGACAGTGGGATGGGGCAAGCTGGGTGGGTGGGCAAGTTTGTTTCTAGATGTGGAGATTCAAGTCATAGCAACACTCAGACGAATGTGCTGGCTTGCAGAGCGCACCCAGAGCCCTCTCCGTGCCATAGCTGGAAGCAGGATCTAGCTTCTAATCTTAAAGAACCCAAGAAGTTATCCAAAACGAATTCATCATGGACAGATCTGGGGCTGAGAATATTCTGAAATTGAGAGCAGCTTGCCCAAGGTCACACCACTGAGAGGAGGAGAAGGCGGACTTACACCAGTGTTCTTCCTCCCAAGGATATGGTGTTTCCTGCTCTGCTCAGTGTGTGACCCTGTGACACTTGGCTCCAAATTGGCCCTCGCAGTCCAGGCCGTCACATATCTTCATTCTTCAGCGGGAGAGGAAAGGCACAGGGTGACTTGGCTTCTTATCCGAGGAGGCAACTGAAAGGCCAGTTCTGATGACCAGTAAGTGGGGAGTGGGCACTAGGCTCCCTGAGCCACTTCCACCCACCTCACTGCACTCCCCTCCTTAGGCATTGCCAAGCTCTTTGCCTATTTGGTTGGCACTTGCTAGGTTCTCCCAGGGCTCTGGCTGCCCCCAGGGAATTGGAAGGAAGTAGTAGCTACTCGCAAGTAAAGAGGCAGAACTTACCACATGCCCCCAATGGCAGCCCATTAGCATGTGTGCGAGTTTGGCTTGGAGTCTGGATCCCTGGCCTTCTGCTTCCTTCTGGTCATCCATTTCTCCTCTGATTGGAGCACTGCTTTGGACTTAGCCAAGCATAGATCGAAATCCCAGCCCCCCACTTCCGAGCTGTGTGACTAGGGTTGCGGGACTGAATCTCCCTGAGCCTCAGTTCCCTCATGGGTAAAGTGGGCTTAATACCCCTGTGTCTGGTAGAATGGCTTTGAGGCTCTGGAAGAATGCACGTGAAAGGATGGAAGGATGGTAAAGCTCTCTTAGTGCATCTTATCCTGAATGGTGTGTCCTATGCCCGCAGCTGTGTGTGTGTGTGTGTGTGTGTGTGTGTGTGTGTGTGTGTGTGTGTGTGTGTGTGGCTTCCCGGGGGAGTCCCTTCAGCTGAATGCAAAGGAAGGGTGTGATGGAGGTAAGAGCTACAGAGGTCACTGGGCTGGGAGTGGGCTGGAGAGCAGGAGGAAGACTGGGAATGGCCTCCTGCAGCTTTGACCTTGGCAGAGCTTTGCTTCTTGATCTTTGAGGCCCATTCCATCGGAGATTTTGCATGCCTTTGCAAGCGTTCACCGAGTTCCTACTTTACACTGGGTAATCCAGTGAGAAGTAAAGCAGACCTAGACTCTTCCTTCCCAGCACCTCTAGGCTCCGGGTTTCTAGGCTGTGGCTGCCACACACCATGCTGGGATTTAGGGGGCTCCCTGCCAGCCTGAAAGCCATCAGGTCAGCAGCGGTGCCTTCCCTTAGTGGGTGCCCCATGCCTTGTATCCAGCACGTGCTTTACACAAGTCTCTATAAGAGGCGAAGCACCGGGCCCTCCTTTTTAGGAGGCAGATGGCTGAGGAAAGTTTGTCATCAGCCACCGAGGCTTTCTCTTGGCAAGGTCAGGGCTGGGCTCCTAGATGGAAAACGTGGAAAGCACGTGTGCCTTGTCCACACCCAGGTGAAAAGCTAGTGGAGTAGTAGGTGGGGAGTAGACAGAAGTATGGAGTGCCAGCAGGGCAGTGGTGGGGCCGGGGTGAGTGGGGGAGCAAGGCATTCTGAGTTTTTCAGGGTGGGATTAGAACACAGGGCAGTTTTGCCATAAGCCCCTACAAAGTGAAAGGTATTCTTGCTCTTTGGACTTACTGATTTTCAAGCCAGCTTTCCTATTTGTTTGCAGGGATATTTCTACCACAGCCTGACTTATCCCCTTCCCAGAATGCTTTGCTAACACTATCCCTCCAGCAACTTAAATAACAACAGGAGCTTCCCACTACCTAGCTCACTGCCTTCCCTCTTGGCCTGGCCTGACTTACCCCTGGGGTCCCTTGGAACAGCAAGCCATCAGTCCTAGAAAGGCCTCATAGAGGAGCAGGGCAGACCTCAGAGCCTGGGGGACTGAACTGGGGCTGCACCCCTAGATCACAAGGCAATTTCCTGGGCCCAACGCTGTACTCACAAGTAAGCCTGAAACGTTTTTTTCCCCTAGAAATCCAACTACTCAGAGAGAAGGTAAGGAGTATCCACTCAAAGGCATCTTTTGCCCATGCCCCCTCCACACAGAGGCTGGTGGGAGGAACTGGCCTCTCACTTGGTTCCACGTTGTGTTGGAAGATTGGGTCAAGAGGCCAAATGCCCAGGCCCTTCATACACTCAGGCAAGAGTTCAGCCCCCCCCCCCCCAAGCCACATTCCTCTTGTGGTCATTTGCACCCCTTTGGCAGCCCCATCTCCTCTGTGACTCAGTCCTGTGCCTTTGAAGCAGCTAATGTGACTTTTCCTTGGTTGTGTTAACGTCCTGCATGTTTATGGCCTGGGGATCAAGGGCAAGGCCAGAACAGCAGCCACAAGTAACAGAATGGGCTGGGGGGAGGGGACGGCAAATGGATATTTGAGCCACTTTGGAGTGCTCTGCATTCAGTCATCAGCCACTCTGTCTGGCCAGTGTCATTAACCCGCTTCCCCAGTGGGGTATCTGCAGCTCAGGCGCTTCAGCACCTCGCTTCAGCATGTTGTCCACAATCGCAGAGCTAGTAAGTGGCCAGAGGCTGGAGTCTAACCCAGACCCTTCACTTCAAAAAGCCGTGTTCCTTCCACTGCTCTACCCTATATCCCTGGGGTGGGGTGCGGTAATTCAAATCCTCCCCATAAAACCTCCCCTGGGATTTGCTCATTGTCATCTTCCTGCACTAGAATATGAGCCCCATGACAACAGGGATTTTTGCCAGATTTGTTCATTTTCACTCTCTATTGTCTAAAACTGCTGCCCCCTCTGATAGCAGCTAGTCACATGTGGCTACTTAAATATAAATTAATTAAATTCAATTAAGTTAAATATTTAGTTCCTCAGTTGTACTAGCCACATTTCAAGTGCTCCAGAGCCACGTGGTGGCTCCCCGACAGGACAGTGCAGATATAGGACATGTCCACCATCCCAGAAGGTTCTATGAGATGGCACAGCTCTAGAAGAATGCTTGGTGCATAGTAGGCACTCAATAGATCTCTTCTGAACGTGGACTGACTGAAAAACACTTTGAAGGATATGGTTTTGACAAACAGTAACTGGGGGAAGCATGATTCCAGACTGAAGGAACAGCATACCAAAAGCTTTATTGATTTCTACTTCTGACAATGGTGGACTAGGTAATTCGGATCCTTCTTCTCAATGAAAACAGCTAGAAAAAGCTGGATCAAAGGGTAACTATATAGGCAAACCTAAATAAACACAGGCTTTATGAAAAAATGCTATTTATGGGGGATTTAAGGTGCATATAGAATTAAAATGTACTAATACAATAGCATATAAATTAAAAGAGGGGAAGCAGAATTAAGGTATTTTAAGGTCTTTGCATTGCAAAGGAAGAGAGGAAAGGTACAAATTAACATTAGACTTTGGTAAGTCAAGGATGAATCTTACAAATCAAGGATGAATGCTATACTCTAGAGCAGCCGTTCTCCCTAGTAGTCTGAGGACACCCATGGTCTCCAAGAACCTTTCAGCGCCTGAGAGATTAAAACTATTTCCATAATAATACTAAGCTGTTTGCTGCCTTTTCCACTCTCATAAGCATACAATGGAGTTTTCCAGCATGAACCCCTAAAAGGCACCCCAGCCCAAAGAGCTCACAACAGATTGAATGCAAGAGCAGATATGAGAATCCAGCTTTCTTCTGTTAAACCAGAAATTAAGGAGCTTTGCAAAAATGTAAAACCGTACCACTCTTCTTGTTACATTTTTGTTTAGAATAATATAGTAATTTTTCATGAAACAAATGTTATTTGTGTTGACATATAATAGTGTGTTACAGTTCTCCAGAGAAACAGAACCAATAGAAGAGAGAACGATGGGGTATATTGATTGATTTACTACCGTGTTTCCCCGAAAATAAGACCGGGTCTTATATTAATTTTTGTTCCAAAAGACGCATTAGGGCTTATGTTCAGGAGATGTCATCCTGAAAAATCATGCTAGGGCTTATTTTCCGGTTAGGGCTTATTTTGGGGGAAACATGGTATGAGAGGCTCACATGATTATGGAGGCTGACAAGTCCCAAGAGTTGCAGGGTGTGTTGGCAAGCTGGAGACTCAGGTGTAGTTCCAGTTTGAGTCTGAAGGCTTGAGAACCAGGAGAAACAATGGGTGGTTCCAGTCCAAAGGCTGGAAGGCTCAAACTTAAAAAGTTATACTTTTTAAATGACATTAGTAAGAGAAACAAAAACAAGTTACAAACTGGGAGAAAATATATGCAAATCATTTATCTGATAAGGGATTTGTAGCTAAGAAATATAAAAAAGTCTTACAAGTCCTTTTTCTCTTTCTTGCCTTCTTTTAGACGATTTCTTATTATTCCATTCTTTCTCTTCTCCACACTTGTCAATTGGTGCTTATATCTATATATCTGTATCTATCTATGTCTATCTATATCTATATTTATAGCTATATTTTTTTTTCACTAGTGGTTATCAAGGCTTTAGTTCAAGTTTGGAGGCAGGAGAAAGCCAGAGTCCTAGTTGAAAGGCAGTCAAGCAGGAAGAAAACTTTCACTCTAGACACCTTTTTGTTCTATTCAGGCCTTCACTGGATTGCATGAGTCCCACTCATAAGGTGAAGAGCAATCTGCTTTACTCAGTCCATCAATTTAAATGTTAATCTCATCCAAAATCACCCTCACAGAAACACCCAGAATAATGATTGACCAAATGTCTGGGCACTCAGTGGCCTAATCAAGTTGACATAAACTTTAGCCATCACAGATGGATTATTTTGTTTTTATTTTTAAATGAATTGATAAATGTTTTTAGATGATCTCAGTTTTAATTTCTGACATATTAAATATCAATAGATGCAATGTTCATAAGAATGTAAAGGGGATCCAGAGGCCAAAATATTTGAGAATCTTTTGCACTATTATTGAGATGAAGGGAGATCATTCCCAAACCCTGACCTTTGGCTTCTTCCCATCCATCTCAGTCCTAGAGGCACAACATGATTCCCTGTGAGCACGAGGCTCTGTCCTACCACTCCTACCACTCCTGATGACAGCACAGGAGGAGGAATGAGAAGTGTGCGGGGAAACAGCATGGACCCTAAAAGACACTCCCCAAGGTACCCCAGCCCAAGAGAGCTCTACTTGCTAATGGATTATCATTATTTCTACCAAAACAATCACCTTCATCTCCTCTCTCTCTCTTTCTTTCTCTCTGTCTCTTTCTCTCTCTCTACACACACACACACACACACAGGCAGAACCCAGAGCCACATGGAGCATTTCAATCAAGTACATACAGTTTGGAGGTTGACGTTTCCAAGTGGAGGAAAGCAATGTGCGCATTTGCAATTGTGCAGTGTGGCCACAAAGTTTGTCAGCAACCTGGTAAATAATTGTACCAAATGCAACATGGGCAAAAAAGTAAGCATTCAAAAATGGCTGCCTCCCTCCAGCCTTCTGAGCAATGCAAGGGATTCTAAAGTGTCATTGGGAAAAGGGAAATGCCGCTGAGGTATAAAGACTTTGGAGACGGACTTCAAAATGGAGCCAGCTCTTTAGGAGGTTCCAGGTTATACAGTAAGATTGAGGCAGAGGGTACTGGGCATTCAGTTACTTGGGAGATGGAAGAGGCATCAGGGGCCCCATGCCTGCGCACATATGAGCCGTGCTGTAGACTTAGAAGTATTTGCTTCTTGGGGCTTCGTGCTTACTTTCTCAACATCGTAATTTCCTTTACAAACAATAAAAAGCCCTTACATCTGCTCAGATATCAGTGGTTTACAAAACGTTTCTCCGGCCCTCCTTGCATCTGGCCCTCCCAACCATGGAAGGTGGATGGCGCAACTCTTACTCACAGCCCCCTCTGTGGATAAGGAAACTGGCACAGCCAGGTCGTACAACTGGAGAGAGGCCCCGGAGTCGGGACTGGCACCCAGGGCTGCCCTATTTTCTTAGGCCCCGTGGTACTTGTCCCCTAGCCACTGACACTTAAAGGACTCTACCTAGAGGCAAAGGCCATTGTCCCTCTGTTAGAGAGAACGCCAGTGGTGCCTCTAACCACTTAGCTCTTGTTCACACTAAAATGTGATCAACAGGCGTGAGCTGAGCCTCTCTCTGCTTTTCCATGGACAAAAGGGTTAGTAGACAAGAAAGACCTGAAGTCTGTGTCTCAGACTCTCCCTGTGTGTCTGCCCCCCGGCCTGGGCTGACAGGCATACAGCCTGGATCTTGTCTACCTCACTGAGGAAGCAAGCAAGCCCCGCACTGCAGCCACTGCCCAGGCCTTGGTTGGCCCCAGGGAACCTCCATTCCCAGTGAGCGCGTTCAGTTTAGCAGCCAGACCCTTTCTGGATTATAAGTGAGAAAACAAATAACAACTGAAATGTGGCCTACGAAGGCTTAGCAACCACACGCACAGGCGGTTGGGGACCCAGCAGGCCTCCTGCCAGCCGCCATACCCTGCAGAGAAGATGCATCTGAGGGAGATGAAGTGCCAGGGACTTGGGATAGGCGGAGAGGGATTAAGGTGGCTGAGGGGCAAAGCAGGTGGCCACCTGATGCTTTTATGAGGAGTTTAAAGTCCAGCTTAGCTACAGCTTAGGGAGCAGCTCCCCTGTCAACCTTCTCTGACCACCTGTGCCCCCCACCCCCATTCATGCACCCACGAAGGCATGCCCTCACCGCTACACATGCTCTTGTACAAGGTGACATACACTCATACCCATGCCCCCAGAGGCACCCCTGTTCACAGAGACCCACATACACACTCACACGCTCCAGCTCTGTTCCCTCACAACCTGGGCTTCCCTCTGTTGGAGCCCATAGTCCACTGGCCTAGAAATGCCCATTCGCAGCACAAGTGTCCTAATTCCCTTTGGAGAAGGCCCAGGGCAGGAGGGTCTCGCACATCTCCCAGGCTGCGGCTGCCACTCACACAGCCTTCCCTCTCTGGGACTTGCCCGGCAGCCTCTGCTCTCCATCCGCAGGCTCCTTAGGGAAGGCCTGCCTCGCACTAGGGTTCCAGGCCTCCGGGGAAGGTCTTCCCTGGCGGGACATGGCTCTCAGTCTGGACGGAGCAGTTTGCTTCCTTCTGCCGCTGCTGCCTCGCCCCAGGAGGGGCTGCATGAGCTCCTGTTCATAGCAGAAACTTGACAAGTGCTATGTGCCCCCCAAAAGAGGTTGGAGTCCTAACTCCCAGTACCTGTGGAAGTGACCTCGTTTGGAAATGGGATCTTTACAAAGGTAACCAAGTTAAGCTGAGGTCTTTAGGGTGGGCCTTAATCCAGGATGACCCATGTTCTTATCAAAGGGGGAAATGTGGACACAGACAGACACACACAGATACAGGGAGAACAGCAGCCACACGTCAAGGAACACCTGAGGCTGCCAGAAGCTTGGAGAGAGGCCTGGAGCGCATGCTCCCTCACAGCCCTGACAATGACCCAGCTCTGCTGGTACTTTGACTTCAGACTTCTCCATAAACCAGTATGAAAACTTGGACATGCACATACACCCTCCACACACACATATATATATTTGTTGTGTGTATTTTTGTGCATGTATATGTGTAGGTGTATATGTTTGTGTGTCTGTTTTTGAGTGTATCAATATGTGTGTGTATGAATATGTGTACATGTTGTATACACATTATACCTGTGTATATGTGCGCTTGTTTTATGTGTATGTATGTGAGTTTATGTGTGTGTTCATGTGTAGGCATGGATGTATGTGTATACATGTGCATACGAGCATGAGTGCTAGGGGCGTGCAGGTATGTACGAACATGCAGATGTGTGTTTGCATCTGGGTGTATCTTTATGGGTATAGTTGTGTGGAGGAGATGCAGCTATGCGTCTGCATATGAGTAGGGTGTGGATCGGTTTATGAATGTGTGTCTACTTCACGTGTATCTGGAATGTAGGCATGGAATACACATTGTGTGTGTTGGAGGCAGTATGTACGTGTGTGCATGTATACTCATATATCTGACTGTATCTGCACGGGTGTAGATGTTTATAAAGGTATGTAGAGGTATGATATGTATGTCTGTGTAGCTATATGTCTGTAACTGGGTGTATCTGTACACCTGTGGGTGTGGGGAGGGCATGAGGGTGTGTGTGGAGGTGTGCCTGTATCCAGGTGTATCTGCACAGGTATGTGTATGTATATTTGACCGGGTGTATGAAGGTTATGTATTTTAGTGCATGTATGTGCATGTGTGTTGGGCGTGCAGATGAATGTGTAGGTGTGTGTCTGTATCTGGGTGTATCTGCACAGGGGTGTGGAATGCATGTATATGTGCGTGTGTGTGTTGGGAGTGCAAATGGGTGTGAAGATGTGTATCTGTACCCAGGTGTATCTGCAGGGATGCAGATGGGAGGGAAATACATCTGTGTGTGGGGGTGGAAGGGGTGTGTCTGTTTGGCAGTTGTATATGGATGGTATCTGCCAGGGCGCTTGCATCTCAGCCCTCCGGGCCACTCATTCCCCCTCTTCCTTCTTACTAGGCTCCCACACGTGTAAAATGGAAAGAGCAACAGTTCCTATCTCACATGAAATTCACTTCCCCAACGTCAGATCTGTCCTGCGAGACCAAAGTCACAAGGCTCAAAAAGAGCCCTGCCTTGGACTCACCAAAGTGAAGACTCTGACTTCTTACAGTCTGCTTAGAAGATGCTGTAGGCAAAGGCAGGGAAAGGCTTCAGGCCTGGGCCCCCACTCTGGGTACCTGGCCCCCATCTCCCTTCAGCCAGATCTGTCCAAGGCACCACAGTGGGGTGTATCCCATCAGGACAACGACAGCTCCTCAGCCATCAACTTCTGTACTTAAACATGTTGGATGAGGTTGAGAAAAGAAACACCGAATTTAATAAAGCCCAGGAACTAGGAGAGCTCTCCAACCCAAATCAATCCTCGATGTGTTTTTAATTAAGTTATAGCCCTTGTGATTAAAGAGTGTGAATTTCATTACTGTGACCATTTATCAAAGAGCATACCTGCTGAACCTTTCCAGTAGACAGGGAAGAAGGCATTTTATTCTCAACACCAAGTGCCCTGCTTCTATCTTGACTGACTCATCACGGAGAATTGTCTCCCCTCTCAAGCTGCCACCCACTCAGTAATAACAAAACCATGGCTACCCCCACGTCGCCCATCAATAGGCCAAGGCAGGTGAGTATGCTGATTTGGTTCGAGTGTTCCTCCAACCCCAACCAGCTAGCTGCCCTGCTGCCAAAGCCCAGCCTAGGCCTCAGGGGTCAGGATGCATAGAGCAGGGAACCTGAGCACTCTCAAACGTGGGGGCTGGCCTGCCTTGAAACGTTGGGGTGCTTCAAATGTTGTCCCGGCCACAGCTCAGGTGGCTGCCTCTGCCAGTTTCCAGACGTCTGCGTTGTACCTGTGTTTTTTATGTTTTTCAAGATCATTTCACTAAAGTATTATATTCGGAAATGTGCCCAGATCATGTGTATAGGAATGCTTTATATATTCTAGATAGTTTTCTCGGCTGTATATGCTGGACATGTATCTATCTCAAAAAACTATCCAGAATATATAATATATAAAGAATTTCTATAAACCAGTATGAAAAAGACAGACACCTCAACAAAAACTTTGCCAAAGGACCTGAATATATATACATATGTATGGAAAATATCTCTTCCCCTCTCTGAGGATGGCCTTTTCCCGCTCTTAATTTTGGATACAATTTTAATTTTAATGTATTATATTTTGTATATCTAATTTATTATATTTTTAATAAGGTTAGTGCATTTAGTATCCCACTAAAGCTATCTTTGTCTAAAGTCATGAGGATGTTTACTTGTGTTCCTCTAAAATATTTACTTTTTTACCTTTTCCACTTCACCTAGAATTGGTTTGGGTGTATGACATGAGGTAGGAGTCACAGTGTGTTTTCCACATGATATTCAATTGACGCATAATAATTTATTGAAGACACAATCATTTTCATAAACCAGGTAACAGTATATTTATGGGTCTATTTCTGGACTCTTTATTCTGTTACATTTTCAAATTGACTTTTGACTGTCCTTGCATCAATACCACATTGTCTTATTTATTGTAGCGTGCTTGATGCCTGGCAGTGTAAAACAAATAAATAAATAAAGCCTGCCTGGATTTTTATTGGCATTGTGTCAAATCTGTGGACTAATGTGAAGAAAACGGATATAGTTACAGTATTTGGTCTACCAACCTATTAATAATGGCATATCTTTCCTTTTACTTAGATTGTTTTAATTTCTCTTGATAATGTTTTCTTGTTTTCAGTGTAGAAGTTTTACACATCTTTCATTTATTTCTAGGATTAGTTCTAGGTATTCGACGACTTTTGATATTGTAAATGGTATCTTTTCTAATTTCATTTTCTATTTTTTTGTTGCTGATATGTAAAAATATAACTGATTCTTATAGATTGACTTTGTAACCTGCTACTTTATGAATCTAATAGTTTGTCTCTGGATTCTACTGGATTTATTATGTATCCAAATATGTAGTTTGTGAATAGAGACTGATTTATTTTCTACTGAACTGGATTACACCTCTGGTACAATATAGAACAGAAAAGTGGTGATAGTGGGCAACTTTTTCTCATTTCCAATCTATGGGGAAATTTTTAATATTTTATTGTTGATTATGATGGTTGCTGCACTGTTTCCCCAAAAATAAGACCGGTCTTATATTAAGCTTTGCTCCAAAAGATGTGTCAGGGTTTATGTTCAGGGGATGTCATCCTGAAAAATCATGCTAGGGCTTATTTTCCGGTTAGGTCTTATTTTCGGGGAAACATGGTAGCTTTTTGTAGCTTCCTTTCAGGTTAGAAAATTCCCTTTTATTCCTAGCTTGTGAAGAGATTTTTGTTTCTGTGTGTTTTATCATGGATGGCTGTTGAATATTGTCAAATTCTCTTCTATTTAAATAATTGTATGATTTTCTCCTTTTCCTCTGTTAATATGATTGATTGATTTTCTACCCACTCATGCCTGGAATAAACCTCAATTGGTTGTGTTTTTTGTTGTTGTTGTTTTCACCCCAGAAGCAGACACTAGATGAAGAATTGGAATACAAGGAGTTGATTCCTGAAAACATGAGAAGGAATATGAATGTGAAGTGTTTTTCTCTCTCTCTCTCTCTCTCTCTCTCTCTCTCTCTCTCTCTCTCTCTCTCCACACACACACAAATTGGGCAATAAATATATATGAATATATATATATATATATATATATATATATATATATATATATATATATATATATATATATTATCCATAAGCATGTATATGAATGAAATCTGAATGGAGATATAGCTATATGTATATATTATATATGTGTATATAAATAAATACATCAATACATACTGTATGTATATATGTACTGGATTTAATTGACTAATATTTTGTTAAGGATTTGTGAAACTATGTTCATGAGAGAAATTGGTTTATAATGTTCCTTCCTTGTAATATCCTGTCAGGTTTTGGAATCAAGGGTATCCTCCTTTTTTCTTTTCTCTGCAAGAGCTTACGAGTATGTAAGGTTAGTGTTATCTCTTCCTTAAACATTTGGAGGGATTCTCAAGTGAATCCATCTGTGTCTGGGGGTTCTTTGTGGGATGGCTTTTAACTAATATGCAATTTCTTTAATAGATATTGGACTACTCAAAATTTCTGTTTCTTCTTCTGTCAGCTTTGGAAGTGGTATCTATTTGGTTTTTTTAAATATAAGAAAAAGAAACCTCTAAGCACATGAGAACACCAACCTTGGGATATTATGTCAGATAAATGACCTTGGCAGAGACGTAGCCAGTTTCTGTGCTTTGTCCAGAGATGCAAAAGGTTAAGTATATTTATGATAGGAACATAAAATGATCTGGAGACAAATGCTAATGCATTGACTCTAAAGCATTTCTGTGTTATCAACAGCCCTCCATAATTATGTAAATTGGCAATAAATGATTGGCATTCACAAATGTGCCTTGGAGCACATATGGATAATTAGCAGAGCACTGAGAAAGCCAGTTGTAGAAGGCAATTGTGACAAATCCACAAAAATAAGGATTCTCGATTAATAGTTAATGATACATGTCAGGGGTAGTAGAGAAATTGGGCCACTCCTCCTCCAGAGTGTGTTCTCCTTTCTCTCTTCAGCCAGTCCTCCCTGCAATGCGGAGCTCTACCTGACCCACCACCAAGACTAGGAAATGGAAAACTCCAGGCCAGAATGCCACAGAAGTCTATTACAAAGCAAGATTCAACAGCTCCCTTCTCTATTTGCAAATGGGCTGGAAGAACACCAGCAAGAAGGTTCCTATGTGAAGCCTGTTTAAAAGCCACGATGTTTAATGAGTATGCAGCTGGGGTTTCATTACTAACACAAATCATCAGTAGTACCCAAGTCACAGGCAGTCACTCCCCTCTCATCTTTTGGAAACAATTCATAGAGAAAGAGCATGTCAATTTTATAGTTCCGACAGTCTGATGTTTAGAAGAATGCAAGGCATCAGTGCTATTAAAATCAAATGAGGTTTGATTGAAGGGCCCACAGAGCACGGAGACAGCCCTTTTTAAATAATCTGTGCACACAGGTTACATGGTGGTGGCATGGAAACTGATGAAAGAACAAAGGCGTTTAAGAGAATTACCTGGTGTGTACAGATTTCAGACTGTCTCACGCCATGAGATACTGTGTGTAGGCGGATGTGTTTAATACACTTCCATTCCTAGAATGCAGGAGCAATTCAGAGCAGTGAGGTAAGATGTAGCTGAAACCTCTTGTGGACGGATGGAGCTGGGGAGTGGGCTGAGGCGGGGGCACTCAGCCTTTTCAAGAGTCTGCTGACTTTAATGAGCCCTGGCCAATTTTAATGCTTTTTGTTGGCTCAGAGAGAGTCTTTCTGGGGACAGAAGTCCCCAGTACAACAGTGATTAACAGGGGAGTTTGGAGCCTAGATCCAGGTTCTGTTGGACCACTGGCTTGTTGCATGTCCAGTGAGATTCTCACCCACGTCACAATTCTTCAAGGTGGTAAGTAGGTAAAAATCCCCTTGTAGGTGAAGAGCTCTGGAGGTGCAAGTATTTGGTAGCTGGGGAAAGTATGGTACTTTTGGTTCTTTAGGTCTTTGCCCCTGAGCCAAGTCACTGAAGCTTT
Source organism: Rhinolophus sinicus (assembly GCF_036562045.2). Lineage (NCBI taxonomy): Eukaryota > Metazoa > Chordata > Mammalia > Chiroptera > Rhinolophidae > Rhinolophus > Rhinolophus sinicus. Next base: position 108,706,402 of record NC_133768.1, on the reverse strand, counting down.
TGACAAAAAATAGTCTGAAAATCGAGACTTGGGTCATAAGAAGACCTTGATTGAGGTCCTGTTTCTGTCAATAAATCCAATAAATCACTGGGTGACCTGGGGCAATTTCTGCCCTACACAGTGTCCCCAAATGCCCAATGGGAGGATCCCCTGATTTCTAGGACAGCAATTCTCAAGCTTTTGGGTCTCAAGGTCCCTTTACACTCTTAACAATTATCAAGGATCCCAAAGAGCTCTTGGCTCTATCTATTGATATATACAGTTTTAGGAATTTAAACGGAGAAAACTATTTATTCATTCATATTAAAATAACAGTAATAAACCCATTACATGGTAACACAAACAACTATATTTTCCCAAACACAAATGATCAGTGAGAAGACTGACATTGTTTTTACATTTTTGCAAATCTCTCTAATGTCAGGCTTAATAGAAGACAGCTGGATTCTTGTATCTGCTTCTGCATTCAATCTGTAGTAATGTCACATGTTGTGTTGTCTCCAGCAAAAATTCACTGTGCAATGGTGAGAGAAAAGAAAGTAGAAAAGACAAACATATCTTGGTATTACTGTGAGAAGACTTTTGATCTTGTGGGTCCCAGAAATGTCCTCAGGGACCCTCATGGGCCTTGGACCACACTGTGTGAAGCACTGCTCTAGAATCACCGGAATTGTGTCCCCACGTTACTCTGTTACTGAACACTGCACTCCCCACTCGAGATCCAGTCCAGGACCAGGTATGCTGCTCCCCAAAAGCTGGCTATATATTGATGCTTGAGCTTTTCCCAGGAGGGGGCAGATTCCCCACCCCCAAATCCTGAAAGCAGTGAATAGTTTTATTTCCAGGATCTTTACCTTGCATTGGGGTTGGGCCACAGAAAAGACTCGGTCCGTCCACCTACCAACTCAGGGTCTGTCACTAGTGCCAAGTTGCCTTACACAGTTCACAGAGGAAGAAAACAACCAATAGAAACAAGCAAACAAATACAGAAAAGGTATACTCAGTTTCCTGTCTGAGGAAGGGAATGCCTAATGCAGACATCAACGTCATGTGGAATGGGCCTTAGAAACGGTGGGGCTGCTCTAGAGTGGGGTTGCATTCAGAACACCTGCGCAAGGAAAGTAAGCTGATAATGCTTCAGCCAACACGGCTGTGTGGCCCCAGGCTGTCTTGGGGAATAATAGCCAGGTCCTGTCCACACCGACATTTCTCCCCGCTCCCCTCTTCTCTGTGGATCCTGTCTCCACACTGGCATGATGAGGAGGAGGGAAGGCCATAACCAGAAAGGGCCTTTGTGTTCCCAGTTTCTCACAAGCTTAGCTGAAGCCTCTCCCCACCAAAGGTAGTAACCGATGTGACTTTCCTGGGTTTGGGTAGAGAGACAACTGGTTCCCTTTGAAAGCTTTGCTGGTAATCTTCATGGTCTCTGCCAAGCCCCGGGAGCCAGCTGTGGTCGTGCACTGAGGTGGCTTTGCCAATCTTTCCATTCGGAGCTTTGCTGTACCTTGCCTACCACCTTTCAGCTTCTGGATAAAAACTGTGACCTGGCCCAAGGTAGGCTGGCCAGCTGAGGATGACGATAGGGCCTGATTCATCAAAATGACTGTGGATAACAACTGGCAGAGGGCCAGAATGGCACCAATGCCAAGGCTGCTGGCCACGATCTTATGGTATCTTGTAGAGGAAGAAGTAAAGGATGGTTGCACCGGCAGCGAAGGGGTGACAAGCACAGAATGCTGTAATGGCTACTCAGAGAACAATGATTATGTGCCATTTCCTGTGCCACTGTGCTGAGGGCCTCATACTCATGATCCTCTGTATATATACGTGGATCTCCCTGGAACCACTACACAGCAGAGCAGGTAGGGAAATTTTGGCCAATTGAGATGATCTCTGGCTAGTGCCTGAAATCCAAGCCCAAATGGCTGCCACTCACCCAGGGACCTTGTACTCTCCACTGTCACTCATTGGGACAGGGTGGGAGGAGCTAGTCGGCTTAGGGGCAAGTTCAGCTTGGAAAGCATTTATCAAGACATACCGGAGAAGGCCATGGAGGCAGAGTCCCTGGGCCATGGGTGACTGAACTGAGGGGACTGGAGCTCCATAGGAAGGGCGACAAGAACCAGTCTCAGTGCTGGCAGGCTTCACTCAATAGCTTACAAAATGCCGTGACATCCATCGTCTCCCTGGAACCTCCCATTAAGCCCATGAGGTCAGCAGGGCAGAATCCTCATCCCATTGGTAAAATGAGGAAACTGAGGGTCAGAGAAGTGCAGTGACTTAATTGCCCAAAAACCTGTACATGGGGTGGGAGGCTGAATACTGGCCGCGAAAGGTATCCACGTCCTAGTCCCTGGAACCTGTGACTGTTATACGGCAAAAGGGACTTTGCAGATGTGATTAATTAATACCTTGATAAGGAGGGATGGTCCTGGGTTTTCTGATGGGCCCTAAATGCTATCACAAGGGCCTTATAAGAGGGAGAAAAAGTAGAGAACAAGGCAGTGTGATGGCGGAAGGAGAGATTGGAGTGATGCACTTTGAAGATGGAGGAGGAAGCCACAAGCCAAGGAATGTAGGCACCATTAGAAGCTGGAAAGCGCAAGGATATGGATTCTCCCCTCAGAGCCTACAACAGCAATAGCCCTGCTGACCCCTTAACTTCAGCCAAGTGAAAGTGGCTTGTGCCCTCTGGAACTATAAGACAGTAAATGTACACTGTTTTAAGCCACTAAATTGGTGGTCAATTGTTACAGCAACCACAGGAAACCCATACAGGTGGCTAGTGGCGAAGCTGGGACAGAAGGCAGCTTTCTCATCACCCAGACAGGGATAGAAGCCCCCCTCTACTCTTGACAAAGTCTCCCCAGGGCCTGCATGCATGTGCGGGGAGGATGGGAAGACTTCAGGAGAAGATGATGATGGTTCAGGAGCAGGAAGCTGCCGGGAGCCACCAGCTCGAAGTCCCTTGCTTAAGGCTCGTCACTTGATTTATCCGAACGCTTCAAGGAAGGGACTAGAAGCATGGAGGCCAAGGCCTGTCTTTGGCCCGAAGGGCTGGGACAGTTAGTCCATTGCTGACTGGATGACAATCTTGCTGATTAAGACTGCACCAGTGACTTCTGGATTCTGTCACCACCTCCTTCATTGATTCCTAGTTGCACCTGCTGACCTCAGGTGGCCTCTGTCTGACTCCAGGTTCATGCGGCACTGAGGTAAGGACAGTCCAGGAGGGGAGTTTGACACAGCACTCACCCTCCAGTAGGGGTGAAAATCAGCCATTCTCCTAGAAGAAAGGAGACCTTTGGGACTTTCAGGGGATTCTTCCTTCTGGTGTGACCTCCAGAGCAGGCCAGAATGGGAAGGAGTGAGTTCGATATTCTTCCCAAGTCCCTCCCCATCTCCCTTCCTTGGAGCCTCTCTCTGTACTAGCTCTTGCTCTATTGCCTTTTCCCCAGCTTCATTTTAAGTCCCTCAAACTTCCTAGCTCTGAAAACAACTCTCTGGTCGAGGGTTGGATTGCAGAACTTTTAAAAACCACTTTGGGGGCCAGCACAGTGGTTCAGGCAGTTGGAGCTCCATGCTCCTAATGCCGAAGGCTGCCGGTTCAATTCCCACATGGGCCAGTGGGCTCTCAACCACAGGTTGCCGGTTCAACTCCTTGAGTCCCGCAAGGGATGGTGGGCTCCGCCCCCTGCAACTAACATTAAACATGGCACCTTGAGCTGAGCTGCCTCCCAGATGGCTCAGTTGGTTGGAGCGCGTCCTCTCAACCACAAGGTTGCCAGTTCGATTCCTTCACTCCCACAAGGGATGGTGGGCTGCGCCCCCTGCAACTAAGATTGAACACGGCACCTTGAGCTGAGCTGCCGCTGAGCTCCCAGATGGCTCAGTTTGTTGGAGCGGGTCCTTTCAACCACAGGGTTGCCGGTTCGACTCCCGCAAGAGATGCTGGGCTGTGCCCCCTGCAACTAGCAATGGCAACTGGACCTGGAGCTGAGCTGTGCCCTCCACAACTAAGACTGAAAGGATAACAACTTGAAGCTGAACGGCACCATCCACAAATAAGATTGAAAGGACAACAACTTGACTTGGGAAAAAAAGTCCTGGAAGTACACAGTGTTCCCCAATAAAGTCCTGTTCCCCTTCCCCAATAAAATCTTAAAAAAAAAAACCCAACACTTTGAATCCTTAAGGTGTCTACAAGACGGGGGGTGGGCAGAAACTGCTTCTCAATTTGAGCAATGGCAGGAGTTGGGGAGACACATTTTGGGACCTCTGGCCACCAGCACCACAAAGTTACATGGTGGCTGCTCTCACCTCATCTGCCAACTTCCACCCGCCTCTTGAGAAACCCCAGCAAGTTCCAGAGCTTGGGCCAATTCGAAAAATCAGTTCCAATTTCAAGGCTCTATCTCGAACAGGCACTTCCAAGTCATTTCCTTAAGCTTCCACTATATTCCAAACTAAGATTCAGTTAACGTCTCTGAAACACAAACTTTGCGTTTTGGGACTCTGCTTTTCTCTAAAGTTCCCAGTGCATGGAAGGAGTTGACTTCCACTGACCATTGACTGGAATGGAAATATCCTAGAGCTTGCCAAGCTGGACCCTGGCATGCATCAGCACTTGGCACACATGCGCCCACCGAGCGGGTTTTACACCATCTGAGCGCTGAGGCGGTGGGGCGGGTGACTTCTCACATGCCCCTTTTCCAGGAACGCAGGCCACCCCGCCTCCATCTGCATCTCCAGCATCTGTGAAACATATCATTTCTAAAGTACTTTCACAAACATATTTCATTTCCCCCCTGCCATTATTCTGTGCATTATCCTGGACCACGTCCTTGTCCCTCTTCACAGGTCAAGGGCACCACCAGGGCCACCCAGCCAGCCCAGGACTGGAACTCCCAGAATCGTGAGGCTGGAAGTGCCTTGGGAGATTACTGTTGTCCACCCTGCCCTGTTCTATCGAGGTGGTTCACCCTCTCAAAGAGTAAACAGGCCCCGCAACTTGCTGGGCCAGCCTGGAGAGGAGTCACGTGTCCTGCTTTTGAGAAATTGCCAGGGTGCAGCAAAGAAGGGGTGTGTGCCTGTGAGCTGGGAGAAAGGCTGCTCCCGCCTTCGGCCAGGCCACAAATCTCGGGGCTGGGAGGAGGGTCCAAAGTCAGCGCAGATGCGCTGGCTTTACACAGCGGAGTGTGCTGCTGAAGACTGGTGGGTCAGTGGCTGTTTTGTAAATTGAATCTTTAACCCCCCTGAGGCGCCATCTATTGCAGCCCCGTGAGAACTCCTTTTATGAAGCAAAGGGTCTTCTTGTAATGCAAATCACCCACTCTTAATTGGCCTGCTTGGTAACTCCGGTGCCTTTAATTGCTTAAGAGGACCATGTCCCTTTGTCACCAATAGTACATTTTTATTTTGTTTAGTACAAAAGTGGGAAAGTGCCACCATCAACTCAGACCTCGCTGCTGCTGCCTCCAGACCAGGAGAAGGCCCACCTGGGCCTTGGAGCAGACCCAGTGGGCCTGCCACCTCCCCACCCCCGCCCCGTGGAGGTGGGTATAGAGCAGTTAATCGGGAAACTGGGAGTGCAGGTGGCACTCCGTACCACCTGGAGCCATCTCCCAGAGTGTGCCCATATCCTCCGAGGCTGGCAAAGAATACAAATGGCACGGTTACTGGGCCCCCTCAGGAGCCCACAAGAGCAAATTAAAAGGCATACACACGCCTGGAATAAAGGGCCCTCTTCTTGTAGCTAATCACCCAAATTGGTCACTGGATTGTCCCCTCCCCCGTTTGGTGAAAGAACATGGTCTTTCTCTTGTTCTGTTCCATCTCTGCCTTCTCAGAAGTGTGCTGGTGGGGTGGGGGGCTGCGTTTTGCAGGGGCTCCCCCTCCCCTCAGGCCCTCACTTTCGCCCCAGCATGAGAGCATCAGTTTGTCCTGTCTGACACAGGACACATCGGATCAGCCGTGGCCCCAAGGCCACACAGGTGTGAGGAGTAGCCTGGCATCTTCAACAATGCCTCCTGCAGGGCCCTTTGCAGGTTGTAAAATGCTTCCACTTCCCTCTCTGCGTGTGTTTCACACCCTATCAGGCTCACTGCCGCCACTTTTACCTCCGTGAAGTGGCCTGAAGTGACAGACGCGCTAGTCAGAGCTCAAACCCAGGACTGTCGTTCCAGAAACCGGGTGGGGACCCTGTGTGCTTCAGGACCCACTGCCTCCTGAGGGTGTGTGTTTCTGTAGGGTCAGGGGAGAGCCCCTTTGCAGTCCCTTAAGGAAGTCTGGGTAGCCCCGAGGGCAGAAGCAGGAACGGCAAGACGCCTGTGACTGCTGGGAGGGGCCCCTGGGGCTTGACTTAACACTGTGTCCCAGCAACAAATATTAGCCAGGCACACAGGAGATGCCTTCTCAAAGCTTGCTGAAAGCAGGCAGGAGGTAGGCCTCCTGGAAGAGCCTGCCCCTGCCGAGGGCCTCCTACAGAGTCCCCCGTTTCCCCTGCCAGGTTTGTGATGGCTTTGCAACAACCTGATCACCAGGGTCACTTTTCCCTTGAGTTCTGGAGAGTCTAGACCAGCTGCGCTCTTGCCTCCAGTCTTGCTGCGGGCACTTAGCTCTGTGAGTGTCCTACAGGGGCTCAGCAAAGGGAACCCAGGTGGGGTGGCCTGTGATCTTGGAGGTGATGGGAAATCCTAATACTCATACTATAGTGTGTTGAATGGCAGCCTCAACAAGATACGTGCACCCAGATCCTAGGAATGGGACCTTATTTGACAAAAGGCCTTTGCAGATGTAATGAAATGAAAGATCTGGAGCTGACGTATTCTGGTTTATCCAGGTGGGCCCTCAATCCAACGGCAGGTGTCCTTATGAGACGGGGGTAGAAGGAGATTGGAAACATAGGGGAGACGGCCATGTGTAGGAGGCCGAGGTGGAATGATGCGGCCACAAGCCAAGGAAGCCTGGGGCCAGCAGAAGCTGGAGGAGGCAAGGAAGGAATCTACTCTAGAACCCTCCTAAGGAATGTGGCCTGGCTGACACCTTCATTTCAGACTGTGGCTTCAGAACAGTGAGAGGATAAATACATTATATGCATAAATTTCTGCATAAATGAATACATTTCTGCTATTTTAAGCCAACAAATGTGTGGTAATTTCGTAGGGCAGCAACAGGAAACCAATACACATACCATAGCAACAATGCCAAGGATAGGGAGAAGGAAGAAAGGAGGAAAAAACACACAATCAGAAGCAAAGCTACCACTTACTGAGCCTCTACCAACAGCCAGGCAGACATCCAGGGCCAGGCAGGCACTGTCCTGGTGCCCTCATAGCACGACCCTATGTCATGGCTGTATCATAAGAAGCAAGCCCTTCCTACAGCCCCCCTGCACAGAGAGAAGTGGACCCAGGATGGGAACCCCAACACGGGGACTGCAGACCTGCCCCGTCATGCAGATGGGGATCCCAGCAGGGCTGCTTGGGGGCCCTGCCAGCAGTCTGCACTAACTGTGCACTTCAGATGGGGAAAGGTAGGATCAGGGTTGTCAGAGAAGCACAAAGAACCACCCAGAGTCTCTGCGGGTTCAGGAGAGAGACCTGGAGGAGATGGCCATGGAGCTGGCCTTCAGGAAGGGGATAGGTACAGCCCAGCTCAACTGCACCTCGTCAGTCCCTCCGCAAACATCACAGAGCTGGCTGCAGGGGAAAGTGGGAGCGTGGGGCAAGTGCTCTGCTGGATCTAGCCCTGAGGTGGGCCTTCCCCACACCGTTTTCAAACTTCTCAGTAATCAGCCAGGAAATTGGACACACCTCCAATGCACCCACCCCCCATCATTTTTTCTCTCCACAGACTCTCAATAACCAGTTCTGTCAGTTCACTTCCTAAATAGTCCCCTCATGCTGCTGGCTTCCCTGCCACTTCAGTCCAGGCCTCGGACCCCTCCCAGGGATGGATGTGGCGGCTTCTTTCCCTTGTCCCCCATTTGCACCCACAAGCATGTTCTTGCACTGACTCCCATGGAACAGAAAAGCATCACCAGGACAGCCCAGTTACATTACTTACTCAGCTTGCTCTTGGTGATGGCATGATTTGAGTTGGGAACTGGAGCTACCGGGGTGGGGAGGGGGCAGAAGTGTCGCTTGTGACTGATGGATGAAGCAGGCTGTGCTGGCAGAGCAGCTGGCTCACCTCAGCCGCTAGTGTTTGGGAGCCTGGCGGCAAAGAGGCTTTTCAGAGCCACAGGCTTTCTCACATGTTAACACCAATGCTCCTCACTCTCCATGGGCACCTTCAGTGCCGTTTGGTTTCCTCTTTATTTCTGTCTGAAAAACCATTATGCAAGTATTTGCATCTTATCAATCACACTGTCCTAAAATTGAGGACACAGTATTTGGATGGCCGAGAACCTTGACTTTGTTTTTATGGGCTGTTCAGGACATCTGGAGCAGCTGATTATTTTAGCCTGTAATAGTCAAATACACCCACAGCTATTTTTTTTTTAATCTTCCTTATTAAAATCCTTGCAGGAAAAGTAACTTTTTATTGCAAGTTTAGAATTCTCTAGCCCCTAGCCCTTTGCTGTGTTTTTATAATATAATGATTGAGAGCAGAAAATGTTTAGGAGCTCAGCAGTCCCATCAGAGCAGAGCACTGCCTGGCATTACATCCTTTTTTTTTTTTTTTTTTTTTAATTTATCATGCTTATTTGCATGGCTAGCACCTCGCCCAGGACCAACGCCTGAGCTCATGGAAGGCAGGCATTCGTCCTTTACACTGCTGTCCCCCCTGCAATGGCTAGCACCTACCGTGTTTCCCCGAAAATAAGACCTAGGTAGACCATCAGCTCTAATGCGTCTTTTGGAGCAAACATTAATATAAGACCCAGTCTTATTTTACTATAAGACCGGGTATAATATAATACAATACCAGGTCTTATATTAATTTTTGCTCCAAAAGATGCACTAGAGCTGATGGTCTGTCTAGGTCTTACTTTTGGGGAAACACGGTAGTAGGTGCTATACATGTCTGACCTTTGTGTGTGTGTATATTTTACTGAGTAAGTGAATGAATGAGTTCATTGGGACCTGAGGCTCAGAAAAGTTCCAAACTAATAAGGGGCAGAGCTGAGACACGCCCCCACCTCCACCCCCGCCAGCTGATGTCAGAGTTCATGCTCTCCGCTGCCCACACCATAGTGATGGCAGGATGGAGTTTTTGGGCTGACGCTCCTATGGGAGCAAGTGTGAAGAGCCTGAGGGGCTGAGAAAAAGCTGTGGACAAACACAGACAGCTAGTCTCTGAGGGGGCTGTGCATCGTGATTAGCGGGGCTGAGTCAGGGGGCTTCTGGGGACAGACTCCAGGGGTGAGGTTTAGTTGGGGATTGGGTATGATGTCTAGCTGTGAGCTTGGGGGTGAGGTGTACTTTCCCAGCACCTAGAGGAGCTGAAAGGATGAGATCTGGCCTTGGCTAAAGCAAGGAGGAAGCAGGAAGGGGATGTGAGGGACATCTGTGAAGGCTGAGGCAATCTGAGCAATATCTGCACTTATCTCAGGTGTTGACAGAATGAACCCCTAGTCCCTATGCCAAGACAACTGCAGTTCTTCAAAGAGTAGGCAAGGGGGATGCCTGAGACACTCTGGACCAGGGGCACCCTGCAGAAAAGGGACAGCAGGAGAGGGCAGGGCAAAGGTCAGAATCTCTGCATGCCATCTGCTATGCTGGGTGAGTCTGGACCCCTTCTCTCTCAGCTGCTTTTCCTTCCCTTTTCCCCTCTTGGAATTGGACAATTTCCTTGCCAACTAAGTAACAGAGGAAGTAATAATATGTACACATGCCTTCAATTCAACAAAAACAATTGCATATCTTACCATGTGCGAGGTGTCAGGGACCCCAGGGAAAGTTCAACTCCATCCCTTGAAACAAGAAAGAGACCCCTGATTAGGTGAGTTGGCCACAAGTCTAACTGTGATATTGATATGGACCCTTAAGAAGGGACTAGACCAGAGGGAGGGTGTCATTCTCAACTCTGCTAGTCTGGGAAGGCTTCTACAGTAGGCAGTGGTAAAGTTTGAGCTGAGCCTTGTAAGATGGAAAGAAGGCAAGCAGGTGTGGAAAAGTATCCCAGGCAAGGAAGAAGTCAGCAGAAGCCTGGGGGCAGAGGAGGGCAGGGTATTCTGTGAGATGGGTGAGGGGTGGAGAGAGAGGTTGTCATGCAGCCTCTGTGCTCCCGCTCCCCGCCCAAGAACGCAGGATATGGTGAAGCCAAAACAGAACACCCACGGAGCCATAGGTAGGGGAGTCATACCACTATAGTCTCACTGGTGGCTGGGTTGGAGACACAGGAAGCAGGAGCCACACTATCTGCAACCTGCCGTCTACTTCTCTGCCAACCAACCCCACTTGCTGACTGCAATCTGCCTCTGCAACCCTCAATCCACACTCCGTGCTTGCTAGCGTACCCACTGCAGTTATATCAGTGGCCAATGGCTAACTGCTTACAGCTGATGGCCATCCAATCACAGCTGATGACCATCTACTACCCGAGCCAGCACCTTTCCATGTGAGGCCGAGAGCCTGGAAACTGCTCTCTGGGACTCTGTCCCCACAGGGGTGTTCCAGAGGTAGGCTGGATCCTCCTGATCTTGAATGCCAAGCTGAGCAGACTGGCACAGACTACATCTCACAGGCACCAGGGAGCCATCAAAGGCTAATCAGCGAGGGCAGGAGCCAAGCTGCCCTATGGGATAGCACCTCTAGTGGCTGAACGGAGGAATATGCATGTATCTTTCTTTTCCCCTTCCCTTCCCTTCCCTTCCCTTCCCTTCCCTTCCCTTCCCTTCCCTTCCCTTCCCTTCCCTTCCCTTCCCTTCCCTTCCCTTCCCTTCCCTTCCCTTCCCTTCCCTTCCCTTCCCTTCCCTTCCCTTCCCTTCCCTTCCCTTCCCTTCCCTTCCCTTCCCTTCCCTTCCCTTCGTGGTGGAAGCTTTGTGGCTGGGAGAGAGAAATAACCAACTCAAAGGAAATGCAGAGTCCAGTTTCCACCACACTAGAATTCAGGTGACATATAGACTGCCCACTCCACACCGGCCATGTGGCAGGAGGGCCTGGTCAATCAGTCTACAGTACAACACGTTTGTACTGCAGTGCTAAGTCCCCCTGGAACTCATGAACGTGACCTTATTTGGAAAAAAAGTTTTTGCAGGTGTCATTAAGGTAAGGGTTTCCAGATCAGATCCTCCTGGATTATCTGGGTGAGCCCTAAATCCAATGACAAGTGCCCTAAGAAGAGAACAAAATGGAAAGGAGAAGCAGAGATTGGAGTGACACAGCAACAAGCCAAGGAACATCTGGGGCCACCAAAAGCTGGACGAGAAGATGCAGGAAGGATAAGCCCCTGGAGCCTTCAAACAGCACAGCCCTGCTGACACTGGGTCTCAGCCCATTGATACTGGCTCTCTTGTACTTTTGTGTTCCTTGATTAGCAGATGATAAAAGTACCACTAGTTGCTGTTATGTGGAGTCTGCAAAATGTTTTCATATTGGTGTGGAGGTGAGAATGGCAGATGAGGAAATGAGGCCCAGCCCTGGGATTCTTCCTTTCCCTCAGAGCCTGTTTCGAAGCCAACAGGAAATGGCCCCAAGACACAGCCTTCCTCCAGTGCAGCATCTACTCGTCCTGGACCCTGACCAGCCCCTCTGCCAAAGGTAGCGCACCAGGTAGGCAGTGGTGGTGTGGGTGGTGACAGAGAATTGCAAGCAGCCCTCCTGCAGACACCCTCCAGCAGGGGCTGGGGTGGAGCCCAGTGCCATCTGGCCACTTCCTCCCCCTCAGTCCCCTGGCCAGTTGTAATCTGTGTGCTGGGAAGAGTGTAGTGGAATAAGCCTGTTCCCAGGAGCTTTCCCCATATCCTGTCTAGAGGTGCCTTTGCCTTCTGCCCATGGTAATAATTTGTAATTTGTCAATTCTTCCTTCCACATAGTGGTTCCAGGAGGGATTCTGAAGACAGGCTTTTGAGAGCTGCTCAGGTCCTTTACCGTCCCCCAGGCCAACGTGCTGGCTAAGGAGAAATGGCTTAGAGAACTTGCCTTAAATAGTCTGGCAAGCAAATCTCCTTTCTTTATTCACTAGGGATATTGCACTTAAATACCCTCTTTGTTTCTTGGGATTTGAGTCCCCAGCCAAGGCAGAACATGGGGACTGACAGGGCTGAGGCTCAGGAGGGAGGGGAGGGCCGCAGAGTTTGCTCCATTGAGATGTATCTGCAAAGCCCAGAGATGCACTGGTGTTGTGCAGCCTCCAGCTCCTTCTCTGACCTCAGAGGCGCCGCAAAGGTCTTTAAGCTCAGGACTGAGATCCTAAGGGATTTTTCTTGAGCCATGGAGCCCAAAAGCTAAGATCTGGAGTCAGGTAGCTCTCAGATCAGCTACTGGCTTCTTCACTGCGCAGCTAAGGGGCCTCAGGCAGACTCACAAGGAGGTTGGCTGGAGGCTCTGCCGAGGAGAAGGCAGGCTTGGAGCAGGCGGGTGACGGTTCTGCTATGCCTCTGACCTGTGCCTAGCGCTGCCTGGCTGCTGGACCCTCACCCAACTGTGTGGGGCCCAAGGGACCCCCCTTAGGCAAACCCTTTCTGAAATGAAGGCGAAGGGAGAAAGGTGCCCCAGCTAGCACTGGGTTAACTTACGAATATTAATATTTTCCCAGGGAAGTAAAGCTCCTTTAACATATCAATGACTGGAATTTCATTCATTTTCTTGTTTCACAGTCTTCCTCCTGTTCTCACCATGTATTCGCTAATGTATCTGAGGAAAGAGAGAAAAAAAGATACAAAGCTTCTATACAAATTAGCTACATTTTCCTTCAGTTTGTTTTAGGAGCATGAAAGGTTTAAACATAAAGTATCCAGATTACATGGATTAATTAGATGTTTTACGTTAGAAAAAAAACACACCAAGAAAATAAGTTGCAGCTTAGAAAACTCAGACGGCTTTGATTTTCCGCTGTGAAGCTATTCAAAAAAAAATAACAATTAAGATGTGAACAGTCAACTGATTCTATGCATAAATTAGAGCTATCAAAGGCAAATGTTTGCTTTTAGATTGTGATGTATGGAGATTTAGCCATAAACTATGGGCCGGAGATGTTAATTGCGCTAAAACCTGAGCTTTCATCAGGCGCCAGGGCAGGATGGCCCTGGGCTTCCTCCCCTCCCCCCCTCCCGCCATGGGACTAGACGGACAGACGATGCAGGCGCCTGATGCCTGAGCACGTGGCAAACAAGACCATTAGAGTTGTCAGACTCCGCAGAAACCCCCCGCCAGGAGCTGAAACGCACATTGCTGGGTCCCCTTAGGAAGGAAAAGCTCTCCTGGGAGGGGTGCCAGGTTTGGGTTACTTTTCTCCAGTCAAGTTCTGAGATGCCTGCAAGCTAGTCTTACTCCAGGAAGAAGTCAGTTATGTCTACACACGTCCTTAAACTGTCGCCCCTTAGTAAGCTCTAGAGACAGCATCCAGTGTGCCTAAAACCACAAGCGGGCTGCTGCAAATTGTTAAAATGCTTATTGATAAGCGTCCCCAAACATCTCCATTATAACAGACTAAATACAAGGGCGTCTGAGATGCAAACAGCTCACAGTGGAAATGTCTTAATATTTGCAAGTTTCTAGTTTGCTTCAAAAAACTAGGCTCAGACCCTTGAAGAGGCTCTAAGCCCCAACCCATCCCCTGCTTCCCACCCCCAGCTTGACACGTTGGTGGCCTCACTCCCACCTGGCAGGCCCTCTGGGGGCGGCAGGATCAGGGTGGATTCAAGCTGAAATGGCCCTCCCTCAAAGAGAGGCTCATCCAAACCTTCTTCCTGCACCAACCCCTTATGGGCCTCTCAGGCCCAGAGACTGAGCCGGCCTTGGCCTGACAGCTGCACAGAGGGAGCTGGGCCGGGGTGGTCTGGGCCAGGGTGGTCTACGCCCCACGGATGCTTCTAGGAGCTGGGGCAAGGGGAGAGTGGGCTTCTAGGCCTGTGAAAGCTGCCTTCCTGCTCAGACGGAAGGAACCCTGGCCCTGACTCTGGCCCCAGCCTGGCCACTCCACTTCCCATGGGACCTCCAGCATGTTCTACAGCTGCTGGGGTAGGGCTGGGAAACAGTCCCCCTTTTCTGAGGTGTGAAACCCTTTTGCAATTGCCAGGCCACATTTTCACAGGCTTTCTCTGTCCTTTGCTTATCTTGATCTGCACCACCAACAGCCCAATTAACATGTGAGAACACAGACCTTGCAAGCTGTCCTGTAGCTATTCTCTGGGCCTCTCAGGGCCGCACCCCCCCACAGCCTCCCACCCTTGGCAGTCTTGGCTCGGTTTGTGACTACTGATTATTTTTTACTTTCAAGGCTGCAAATACACCAACTCTTTTCATCCAGAGATTCACGGCTGTCCCTGGGGGGGTTAAAATATAAATAGCAATCTCTGAGCACACTAATAAATAGATGGGGCCAAGCAAACAATTTCTCCTCCGGCCTCCCAGCCCCTCGGCAGACCCATTGGTCCGTCTGCCTTGCTAATGTGCCCACTAGTTTCCCTGGGCACGCTCTCGTTCTGCCAAGGCCGAGAGAGTGCTCACAAAGTGGGCTAAAAATAACATGAACAAGAGACAGAAAACAAGCAGCCACCACCCAAGCAAAGGACATTTTCTGCTCAGGGCCCAGCCCTCAGCTCCAGGGGTCCACACTGGGTGGTCCAGGAGGGTGCTTGGCCGCTCTGGGCTCTCTGAGGTATGCCCACACTGGTGTGGCCCTTGGGGTGACGACAAGCTGGGGGCAGTACTCTTTATAATTCCCACAATGGGAAGAAGCACGTTGTCCTAGGAGCTGGGACGCGACTGGAGATGAGGGGACAGAGGGGCCCATGGCTGGTCCCTGTGCAGCAGGCAGCACAGCTGACCCAGGGTGGCCTGGCGCACCTGCAGCCCTGAGCCGGTCGGTCCCCGGAAGCCTATGGGAGGGACCGGCAGGGCCCTTTAGGTCAGCCAGGCCCCGTGCTCAAGCTGCTGACAGACGGAGAGACCAGGCCCACAGAGCCCAGGACTGTGCCCAAGGTCACATGCAAGTCAGGGCCGGCCCAGGGTCCCTGCGTCCTCAGCCAGGACTCTCAGCAGGCCCCCCCCCGAGATGCCCATGGGCTCTGGAGGACCTGGCAGCCCCTCCAAGTTTCACCAGGATTAACAGGTCGAATACTGTGGCCTCCATGAGGTTTTCTCCTTGGGGACACATGGCCTGCCCTGGTGACACCTGCCGGAGGCGGCATCCACTAAGCACCTGGTCCCCGAGGACACAGGACGCATCTCAGAAGCAGTCACCCTGGCCCTGCGTTGGCCCTGGTGCTGGCTGACGGGGCATTTACCATGGGTGCCCAGGGAAGACATGGGCAGCCCCTCCCTCCCTGTTTCCCTCCCTGCCTTCCCTCCTTTCATCTCTGTTTGCTTCCCGGGCTCTCAGAGGGTCCGCTCCCCACACGTGGGAGGGCACTGCCATTTGCAGGCCCGTGGCTTTCCCAGCCCCCCCCATCCCCTCTGCTGGCCCTCTCTGCAGAGGAGAGCAGGCCACACTGGTCGCTGGCCCACAGGCAGGTCCCAGCCTGGCGAAGGTGCACAAGGGGCTTCTGACGTAACCACTCGCTCTACTGGCAGAGTCCCAGCCCAGCCCAGCACACAGACAGCTCAGCTGCGTCCCCAACATGGCGAGAACACACTGCAGAGACACAGCTGCAGTCCAGGCCTCTCCTCCCCACTGAGCTGTCACCTGACCTTCCAGGGAAGGCGGGGTGGGGGGGGGACCCCGGGCCAAGGACAGGCCTTAGAGGGTGAGGCCGCCACAGGATGAGCCTGAGGATGGAGGTACGGGAACAGGAAGAGGCCAGCCTGGCAGGGGCCCCTGGGACCCACTAGGGGCAGGCAGCTGGGGACCCCAGGACGCCCCCTCCCACTAGGGCAGCAGAGGGACCCGAGGCCCCAGGCACAGGGCTCCAGTGATCCAGAGGGGTTTGGCTGAGCCAGAAACTTGGCGGCTATGGTGACAAAGGAGAGGTTGAGGGTGGGAGAGGGGACTGTCACTCCCCTGGGCTCCCGGCACAGGCTCACCAGCCCTCCTTCTGCCCTCAGCACTAGAGTTGTATATCCAACAGCCTGCTGGACATGTCCACCCAGATATTTCTTAAGCTCCTCCAACCGTGGCCAAAGCTGAACTTCAGCCCACCGCCCCCCCCCCCCCCACACACACAGACCACTGTGACAGTGTCTGAAGGGAGTCCGCCAATCTCTGTCTGGAGCCCACACCTGTCTTCCCAACTCCTTCCTGGCCTGTCCTCCAGGACGACCCATGGGCTCCTCAGTCTTATAGAGCTCACAGCTGGATCTTTTGCCTGTCACTGCAGACCCCATCTCTGTTCCCCATGTAGCAATAGTGCCACCAGCACCCGAGTCATGGCTGATTCCCCCCCCCACCGGGGTGTCCTCCCTCCCCTCCCCACCTTATCACACCTTATCCCTTTGCACTGATGATCAGCCTTTGACTTTCAACCTTAAGTCCAGCTAGTGGCTTTGCCTGGCCTCCCTGGGGTTGGTGCCCAGCTTGGACCATGTTACAGTCAAACTTTTCAGGCAGTGGAATTCAAACCACAGAAATAACCAATTAGAGCTAGTTTGAGGTATGTATTTCTTTTGTTTTTCATGACTAGTTCTGGTGATTTTCTAGTAACCAGTTGTTTGGCTGGTTATAGACTTTTTCCTCAGCTGGTTTCTTTGTGCAAGCCCAGCTTCAGTGTCAGGAATGACGCCCCAGGGCACAGGTCTCCCACGGGCCCCCCTTGCACAGACATAGAAAGGACAGCCCAGCCTAGTCTTTGGGAATGGGGGCTTCCCTCTCAGCTGCCCGTGGGATCGACTTCCATGAAAACTGAGACTTGTTTATGACAAGGTTGCCCCCTTTGTCCATCAGACCTCAGCTCTACCTTTCTTATTTGCTTTTTTAGAAGCAGAGATAGGAAGGAACATGGTCTTTGATTTCTTCTTGGCCTCCAGGACCCATCCCCTTCACAGCCCCTTGCCTGTGAAAAGGCTGCTGTCCTGAAAGAGTTGCTGACATCTAGAAGCAAACAAGTCGGGGGAGAGACAATTAGGCTGATGCAGACTCGCCGGATTTCCAGTCCATTCCTTTTTAACTGCCTCAGTGCCAGCTGTACTAGCAGCCCCTGGGAGATGAAACTGAACCCCAGGATTTCCCCAGCTATCTGGAATGAAGCTTTCACTTCTATAATTAGAGTCCCAGAATGTCAGGGCTGTGGGGGCCTTTAGGATCAGCTGGCCCTTCCCCATCAGGGGGCTGCCAGCCAGGCTGGGAGGCCCAGCTTGAGGCCTACCCCCTACTTCCCTCGGTCATAGGGTCCTTCCTGCTATAGCTTCTGCTACTAGTTCTTTCCACCCTATTTGTCTTTTCTTGCAGACATAGCAGGTGATCACTAGATCCTGGTAAAGAGCATCGGAGCTCTTAGGCAGGCTCCCCGGGTACGAACCTTGGATCCACCAGGCAGTTAGCCTTTTCAGTAAGTGGATGTCCATTTCCTTCTCTAGAGACCCCAGCACTCACAGGAGAACACACAGCACCTCTGCCTGGCTTTGAACGCTCTCGGTGATCTGGTCTCCCCTCGTGTCCTACATTTCTCTACACTGGACAACTCTGTTCCTGGAACACACCATGCAACTTCTCAGCCCTGGGCTCCAGCTGTTCCTTTCGACCAAGATGCTATTTCATTGTGTCAAAGCCCATCTCGAGGATTTTCTCCTCTGCAAAGCATTTCCAAAGAGAGCTCCATCAGTGTTCTCCCTCCTCCTACAATTCACTCATTTATACCACAGACATTTTCATGGCACCCATCATGTGCCAGGCACTTTTCTAGTACACAGGATACAACAGTGCGTTCATACACCTCTGCCCTCACGGAGCTGATATTCTAATGGGGAAGGGACGCAATAAAGGAGTCAAGTAAAGGATGGGGAATTTTAGAGGTGAAATTAGCTTCTCCTTCTGCCCTCCCTGAATCTTCGTATCTCCTTGTTGCCCTATTTTCCTCTGCCCTGTGGTGTGGTTACTTTGTACTTCTGCCTCGTGATGACTAGGGGGTGAGCTCCATGAGAGTCGGGCTAACGCCTGTTCTGCTCTGTATTCCCCTCAGCACCAGGCCTACAGCAAACGCTCAAGACATGTTTGTGAAATAAGTGAGTGAATGAACGACGGAGTGAGTGGACAGATGAGTGACTAAGCGAATGGGTGACAGGATGAGTATCTAGGCTCACAACACTTGTGTGTTTTGGCCTTTGTGAAACAAGGATTCTGACTTGGAAAGTTGGGTGGCTTGAGCGTAGGATTTCTGAGACCCAGGAGAAAAGTCAGCATTGGCTCTCATACCACAGAACAAATGACAGGTGGCTATAGAAAGTCAAGATGTCAATTTCATGGCCACACTTGAGCCTTGTTTGACTGTGGACTCTTGTCTTTTAGGGGAAGAGGTCTCCAGGGGCCCAGGCTTACTGAGTCAGCCCCTCACGCCCAGGACAGAATCTCACAGCACCTTTCATTTGATTTCATCTGCAAATATCAGTAGTACTCAGAATCAGGGACTCTTGTAGTTCCATACAGAAAAGAAAAAAAAAAAGTAAATACCAGTTCCTCTCAGAACCCATTCTTTATTAAATCTGTGCTGGAGTTAACTGGTTATTATGTTGCCAAATCCCTTTTAATTATTTGCCAAAGATTTTCATATTATTTTTAACCAAGTGAATCTTATCCTAAAATCTTAATTTTATTTGATGTTTAAAGGATTAAGGGAGCGATTTTATGACCTAAAATGTGAATGGCCTCTTTTTAAAAATCCAACTGGTGGTGTAATTGAGTTGCAAACACTATTTTAGTCTTTTCACAACATAATTGACTATGGGATTTTATTTTTCCAAGAGACTTGATTTATCTGCTCTTCATACACATTCAGTCTCTGTAAATATGCTGTTGGCTTTTCAGTAATAGTATTAGACCTGCACGCTTTGGCGCATGTCAGCAGGGATAGGAAGATTGAGAGGACTATACACGTTTAAACATACTACGCCAATAGAAAGAAGAACAATTACAAGTATTTACAAGTATCCACTGTACCTTTTAGATATATTTCATAGTGTTCCATACATTATTGGCCTAGGGCTACCTTTTTTTTTTTTAAAGTTACTTTTCCCTTTAGGTTTGGTCATTCTTTTTGTTACTGCTCTTGTTTGAATCTGTCATTTTAACTATTGGAAAGGCAGTTGTTTATTTATCAAATTGCTTTAGGATGTCCTCATGATCCAACTGGATTCAGTCTGCAAAGCAAATCAAATCAACGATGCCCAGGGGTGCCCAAACACGGCTCAAGGTCTCACTGCAACTCTTAAAACCCAAAGCCATGTGCAACGGACATGTCACTGCTCAACAGGCTTACTGTCAAGACTACTCTGATTGATTTTCTGGAACACTAACTGAACTTTCAGGATGGAGTGGTGGAAAAAAACATACTCCCCCAATTACTTTCTGGGCCTCTTTCATCAAACCAGAGTCCTCTCTGTTTCTGGGCTAGAAAGCTTGGCATCAGTTTTCAGTCTCCAAAGCCCTCCCTCTTCCTGTGACTCATAACAAAATACCATCATTTCCATTTTCTCCTTTAAATGTCTCTTGGACACATCCTTTCCTTTCTGTTTCCGCGGCCACCTCCTTCATCCAGGCCCGTGATCTTAGTCTTGAACCACTGCAATAACCCCCACATTCTTTTCTCGGCCCCACGCTCCTGTGCTGACACTTGAGTCCCAGAAATATCTTCCTAAGACACTGATCCAGGATCTCTCTTCTGCTTCCTGACATGCTGGGGAACCCCTTTGCTCCCCAGGTCAAGTCTAGGCCTCTCCAATTGATTTTCAAGATCCTTACCAATCTGGGTATAGCTAACTTTTAGCCTTCTAACCCCTCATGAGGAAAGCCTGGGTCAATAAGTGTTGAGAGACATCTGCCTGCTATGGTTTCAGTACAAGGATGGCTAAATAGACTGATGGGGTAGCTGGGTGAGCCCACAGACAGACCCACGGATATATATTCTGATTTATGACAGGACACCTTGCATGGGAGTGAGGAGGGAATAGCCTTCTCAGTCAATCGTGCAAGGATAATAGGGGATCCATAAGGATAAAAAATGAAGTAGGGCTCCTATTTCCCATCACACACAAAAATCAAGTCCAGGTGGATGAAGGATTTAAATGTGAAAGGTGAGACTACACAGCTTTCCAAAGAGCATAAAAGAGAATGTCTTCATGACCTAAGGGTAGGGTAAGATTTCTTAAACATGGCAGGAAAAACACTAAGCATAAGGAAAAGATGGACAAGCTGGACTGCATTAAAATGAAGAATTCATATTTTTCAAAAGATAGCATGAAGAGAGTAAAAAGCAAGCCACAAATTGAGAAAAGGGATCTGGAACACATAAAACTGACAAAGGGCTTATAGCCAGATTTTTTTTTTTAAAGTCCTACAAGTTATTAACAAAAACACAGACGGCCAAATAGAAAAATTGGCAAAAGGCTTAATAGATAATTTACAAGCCAGGAAATCCAAATGGCTAATAAATGTGTGAAATGCAGTTTGATTTCTAGTAATAAGGGAAATGCACATGGAAACCTCAAAGAGATCCACTATGTACCCACCAGAAGGGCTAAAATTCACAAGTGTCGGTGAGAATGGGGAGCCCCTGGAACACTCATTCATACTGCTTTGGGGGTGTGCAATGGGATAGGTACTTTGGGAAAGTTTGCATTACCTAGTGAAGTTGAAGATGGCCACGCCCGATGACCCAGCAATTCCACTCCTAGTTCTATACGCTATGGGAGTGAGTACACACGTGCATCAGGAGACATGGACCAAGGTATACAAAGGTATACAAAGTATACCTTTGTTCAAGGTATACAAAATCTGGAACCCACCCAACTGTCCATTGCAGTCGAATGGGTCAAAAACGGTGCATTCATATGAAAAGCAAACTATGAAAGTGAGTATTGAGGCATCTTAAAAGCACGTGAGAGGGATGTGAATTGTGTGGAGCCAGGGGCGTCATGTCATAAACTAAATGTTTGTGTCCCCAAGGTGATGACATTAGGAGGTGGGCCTTTGGGAGGTGATGAGGTCATGAAAGTGGGGCCCTCATGAATGGGATTGGTACCCTTATAAAAGAAATCCCACATTCCTTCACCCTGGGAGGCACAGCTAGAAAGTGGGCATCTGTGACCCTCACCAGACACCCAATCTGCTGGTGCCTTGATCGTGGACTTGCCAGATTCCAGAACTGTGAGACATAAATGTTGGTTGTTGAAACCACCCAGTCTATTGTATTTTTGTTATAACAGTCAAATGGACTAACACAATGTACTTAGATATTTTCTGCTACCTTCTTTTTATTCTGTTTCATTTTTCCAAATACTGAGGGTGCCAAAAAATGTATACACAACTTGTATTCACGTTTTGTTATTAGTATATACTGAGGATTACCATTTTAATAGTTTCTTTTTTCCTTTCTTAAAGCGTGTATACATTTTTGGGGGGCACCCTGTGCATATGTTGGTCGAGACTTGCTAGCTTGATTTTAGGACAACCATAGGTGGGTCATAGGTAGCAGTTTGAACAGTTCTAGATGCTTCCAGTGCATCCAGCTAGCCCCTAAGCCCCAGGACCCCATGGGGGTTTTAGAGGCTTGTGATAATTGTTTTCCTCTGAGTGTGGACCCCTGGAGGGGCTGTGTTTCCCCCCTGCTGGGAAAGCAAAACATCACACCCTCCCCCAGCAGGGGTGGGGGTGCCCAAGACCCTAAAGCAGAAACCTCCTGGAGGCTCCTCTCTGCTACAGCACCTAGGACTGCATAGTCTAGGAAGCCAGGACTCCCCAGGTAAGGCAGTGACAGCACACGCTTTGGGCCATTGTTTACAATTGCTATGGCAGGGCAGGTGCTGGCAGCAAGGGGCCATCCGTTGGGCTGAGGAGCCCAGGGGACACCATATCACTCTGACCCAGCCAAAGGGCCAGATACTGGACTTTGGTTCAAAGTCTCTTCTACTTGAGAACCTGACTTGGGCCTTCCTGCTTGGGGAGGCAGGAAAAAATTACAGAGGATTCAAGTGGTCAAATAAGCCAGCAAGCCCTTACCTCGGCCAATGTGGCACGGATCATGGATGGCCAGAATATAGTCCCCAGTTATTCAATCAAACACTAATCTGAGTGTTGCTGTGAAGGTATTTTGTCGTTGTGGTTAACATCTACAATCTGCTGACTTTGAGAAGACTACTAACCCTTGATAATGTGGTGGGCCTCGTCTAATCAGTTGAAGCCCTACAGAGAAAACACTGAGGTTTCCCAAAGAAGACTGTCTCCAGACTACAGCATCAACCCCTGCCTGAGTTTCCATCCTGCTGGTCTGCCCTGCAGATTTGGGACTTGCCAGGCCCCACAGTTGTGTGAACCAGTTCTTTGAAATAAATAAATAAATAAATAAATAAATAAATAAATAAATAAATAAATCTATCTATTATCTATCCATCCATCATCCACCTCTGTCTGTCTATCTAATCTCCCATTGTTCTGCTTCTCTGTGGAACTCTGACTGAGCCAGGTGAGGAGTCTGTGGGCATCCCCAGGGCACCGCGTATAACCCTTTGACCACAGCTTCACGGCTCTATGGAGGTTTGGCAGCCATGGTTCTGACCAGGATTAGTGGTTAACATTTTCCTGCACTGTTCTGACCCTCCAGCTCTCTTCCCAATGGCCCAGAAATAGCTGAGGGACATGTCAGGAGAGGCTTGGGGGCAGGTGGAGGAGGCTTTCCTCTCAGGCATAGGGACTCCCCCACTTTAGTCTCCCTGGCAGGGAAGGGCCCTGAAATGGCCATGAGGGGCAGCAGAAAGCTCTGGGTGATAATCAGCCAACTCACTTCTTATTTCCAAACCTCAGTCTGTTTTTGTGGAAAGTGGGGAAAGATTCACCATCCTGGCTACCTTCGGGGCCTGGCGTTAGTGAATAGAATCGGAAACGAGAAGCCTAGCGGGAAAGACCCAGGGCTGCATTTTCATGTCTGTGGACCCTGGGGATCGCTGCCTTTGTGGGCCCTTTCCTCAATAAAAAGAAAATAAGTAAAAATTACATTTTGTGATTGTATAAAGACGAATACATTAATTCATATGAATGTACATTAATTCACATTAATAGTATATATTAAAATATTTCCTTCCTTCTAAAAATTCATTTTGTCTTCCAACTTGAAAAGAAATTAAAATATTTTCACGAGCCCCTAAACGTCCCATGGCCCTAGTGCCTACTATGCCTAATGGAGAAGTCAGCCCCAAGGGTGTCTGGGGCTCACTAGCCCACAGCCCTGAGACTCGTGCCAGCCCTGGGAGTGGCTTGGAGGGTGTCCAGGCCAAGAAGGAACAACCTTCTTCCTGGAATAGCTGAGTCAGCACCAAGAAGAGGGTGGACCGACTGCTTTTAAAATGTCTTTGTCACGAAAAAGAAGTCTATTGAATCCCGTGCAAAAAGATAAAGTCTTACAATGTAGATGACCAATTATGTGGAAGAGAACAAGGTCCATGAGAAAAACCAACACTGCTTTTTTATTATTTAAAATTCTTGTCATTATAGCTAACCTTACTGAGCACTTATATTATAAGTTCACCATCGGGCTAAGCCTCAATCCTTTCATCTTCCCATGAAACCCATTTTAGAGACCAGAAGTGGAGGCACCAGGCTGGCAGGGAGTGGGAGAGTCCGAGGGAGTGAAGGGTACAGAGCAGAAGGGACCCAGCAGTGGCGGAAAGGAGCTAAGGAAGAGACCCTCCACGTTTCCCTGTGTTCTCAAAATTTGCCCTTCTAGAACCATCTTCTATTGATAGTTTGATAACCTTGGAACAACAGCACAGAACCTGATGTAAAAGTTAACATCTTCCCTAACACTTTTCAAGAAAAGAGCCTGCACATGCCTCTGATTTTCTTCCCTCAGTGATTTTCATCTCCCCCAGGCCAACAGCAGGGGCCATGAGATAAGAACATTTTTGTATGTTTCCTGAGGTTGAACTGAGTGATGATGACCCATCTGGAAGTCTCTTGGAAGTGGAGCCCTTTTCACCTTCTCCAAGGAAGTGAGCCAGGCTTGGTCCTCTGAGAGAAAACTGCTTCCTGGCAAGACTGTTGTTAGCAGCTGCATTTTACGTACAAGGACATGGCTGCTCCAAGGGTTGAAGGAACCAGGCAGTGTGATTCTAGAGAGTCGGGACTTAGTCACTTCTTAGCTGCATGGCATGAGCAGGTCACTCCACCCATCCAAACCGCCCTTTCCTTGTATGATGCGCCTCCCAAGGAAAGCAGCTGGCATGGGCTACAGACATCCTATGAGTCAGGGTATCCCACACACTGTCGCATCGAAGCCCCGCAGCAGGGACAAACCATGGCCAGGCCCACAGTACACAAGCAGGCTCCGAGCGCCCAGAAGCTTTGGAAGGTAGAGACAGGGGCACAGACAGCAAAGTGCTCAGAACTGGCAGGAAGCCTGCCTCCGGCCCTCAACCAGCCTTCCGCCTTCCCAGTGTTCTTCCCGCTGCTTTTTAAAGTTGTGGTTTGTGTGTGTGTGTGTGTGTGTGTGTGTGTGTGTGTGATGGAATTTGCCAGTGAACATTTTTTTAAAAAATTTTATTGGGGAATATTGGGCAACAGTGTGTTTCTCCAGGGCCCATCAGCTCCAAGTCGTTGTTCTTCAATTTAGTTATGGAGGGCACAGCTCAGCTCCAAGTCCAGTTGCCATTTTCAACCTTTAGTCGTAGGGGCGCAGCCCACCGTCCCATGTGGGAATTGAACCGGTAACCTTGTTGTTGAGAGCTCGTGCTGTAACCAACTGAGCCACGTGGCCGACCCCTATGTTTAGCTTTTTGAGGAACCATTAATCTGTCCTCCACAGTGGCTGCACCATTTTATTTTCCCACTAGCGATGCATGAGGATCCCAATTTCTTGACTTTCTTATCAACACTTCCTTTTTCTTTTTAAATCTAGGTGGGTGTGAGGTGGTATCTCATGGATTTGATTTCTATTTCTCCAATGACTAGTGATGTGGAGCATCTTTTCATGTTTGTTGGCCCTTCCCATTGTTCTTACCATAAAATAAAACATCCCTATCAGGGCCTCAAAGGACCTGCCTCCTCCCCTCTTGCAGCCTCTCTGTGCCCCATTGTATGCCCCTCTGGTCCTGCACTTCTATTCTGGGCGCCGGCAACACCAGCCGTCCTCTTCTGCGCATGCCTGTACACATACAGAGCCTGCACATATACCGCGCTCTCTGCCTGCAGTGGCCCACTTCCCCTGGCCCCGCCCCGTGGGCTACCTCCTCGTCCTCCTCCATCTGTGTGCCTGCCCACCAGACCAGGCTGACCCATCTGCACGTACAGAGGCTATCGTGCACCTCCCCTGGCCGTACCTCCTCTAAGTGATGATGGCTTTCCTGCTCCTTGCAGTCTCCTGACAGCATGTCGCAGCCATGGATCCAGCTCCTAGATGGCTGCTAGACAAACAGAATGTTTGGGTCTGAAGCAGCAGACAGAAGCCTGTTCTGAAGGACTGAAGGCTGTGCAGGCTTCATAACAAGAGACAGGCACCCCTGCCCAAGGAGCCCAGACCGTTCTGTCTCGGGCAGCAGCACAGACGAGGCATCCCCAACATTTCCTGTTGATTCTTTGGAGTTGACCATTGTCAGCTGGGCTCCGTTATGACTCATGCCCTTGAGGCAGGATGCCTCTTGTTAGCAAGTGACTCATGGATGTAGCTCCTTAGCCTTGACAGCTGGCTGGGCCTGATGACATAGGGAAGAGAGCCCCACATCGGGAGCCAAGAGCCAGAGTTCCGGTCCCAGTCTGCGATGACTCGCTGTGCAAGCTGGGGCCCTGGCCTGTCCAATCTGTGGAATACATCAGAACCACCTGTGGAGGCCTTTTAAAAATGCAGCTGGCTATTCCCCACCCGCATGGAGATTCTGATTTAGTACCTCTGGCATAGGGCCCAGGAAATCTGCATTGTAATCAGCAGCCCCAGTGTCCCGGCTGCACAGCTTGGCTTGGAGACTCTGCATGAGCTGCTTTCAGGGCCCTGTCCACTGCCCCAGACTTTTGGTTCTAGAATTCTAGAATGTCCATTGAAGTATTTGCTGGGCAAGTTCTAAGAAGTTCCCTGAAAGAAGGGCCAGCTTGCTTTCTGTTCCTTGAGCACTTAACTCTGGGTCAAGTCCTGGGTGTACCCAGCCGTGGGGTATGCAGATTCAGCTCAAGGTGGTCACTGCTCGAAAGCAGATTCTGGCCTCCTAGTGTGGGCAGACTCTGCCACCTGCAACACTTCCCGTCGAAGCGACACACTCTGTGACGGGCTGGAACACTGAGGTGGAAGCCGAGGGTATTGGGCAGGCAGGGCAAAATGGCGGGGGAAATGTCCATCCTTCTGATGGGCACAGTGGAAAGCCGCGGTGGTGGGGAGACTGCTGGGCTTTGCGCACTACACTGGGAAGTGTATCGGGGAGGAGGTGGCAGTTTATGGCCCTGAGTTAGGAGGGTGAGGGTAGGAAGTGCAGGGAAGTAGGAGAAGACTGGTGGGAGTAGTACTGTGGAAGGAAAAGGAATGTTCTAGAATATTAGGTGGGAGAGGTGGTCATGGCCATATCCTGGAGGACCTGGGGTATCGGGGTGGTGGGGTGGTAGGGGTTGAGGTGGGGGATGGTGCTTGAGCACTTAAGGAGCCCAGTTTAGATCCTGAGCCATGACAGACTTGGGAGCTCAGGGGACACTGGTAGCAGAGCTTTGGGAGCTCGAGGCTGCAGCACTGGGTCTGGGAATGGGGGGCATCCCCTGCTCCTCAACTCAGAGTCTCTCTTCAGGTTGTCCCCATTTATCGGTATGTACCCGAAGACATCGCTTCCGCATTTGGGATGGCAGCCCTAATGGCTTGAGGCCAGAGCTGGGGCTTCCAGCAAGCCTGCTCACCCATCTGCTGGTTTCTGTTTAGAGCTGGGAAGAAGCCCATTCCGGGCTGTGTGCCCAGAGGGGGTGCTAGCACAACCCCTAGGTGCTGAGTGGTGGGGCTCTGGATTCCCACCCAGCCCATCTCTATCCCCTGCACTGCCTTGGGCCAGCAGCCCACCCTGTCCGAGGCTCAGTCTGCTCGTCCATGAAATGAGGATATGATTCATTCCTACCTTAGGACTGCGATGAGCTTGAAACAAGAGGCAGAAAGCCTGGGCACCGGGGGGCATCTCATCTGAAGACTCTGTAGCCCTCTTCTTGTTCTTCCTGGCAGCACAGAAACCCCACTAGACCTGCTGACCTGGTGGCTGAAGCTGAATTGCTACTCAGCTCCAAGCATACCCACTGGGGAGAGAACTCTACCAAGATGAGCCACAAGGAAGTGCTGGTGCAGGGGTGAGGCTGCCAGAGCAGCTTTTCAGAGAGCCATTCTGATCTGGTGCCCAGGGAGCATGCAGAAGATGACAGAACAGCAAAGAGAGCTTCATCACTTGGGACAAAAGACAGGGGAGAGCCAGAAGAAGAGGACCCCCGAGGGAGTGACTGGGTTGACGGGGTTTGTTGGGGGAGGGTGCATTTGCACAAATCTGACTCCTCAGTACCAAGCAACCTGCTCTCAGCGGCCTTGCAGCTGCTCTCTCCTCTTGATGGAAGGTGGACTTATGGGCTGGAATCCAAAGGTGTGGCCACCATGCACTGGGCAGGAGGGAAATGCAGGGATGGGTATCCCCAGGGAGGAAGGCACCATGGGGCCAAGCCCTGAGCTCCCAAGCCTGGGCTCTAACAGAGACTCTATCCCCGCTAGCTCCCCTCATGGGGAGCTGATCTCTGGAAGAGGCCAGAATATTAGGCCAAGGGCAGCTGCAGGAGGTGGGGAGGCAGGGGGCCTCGGGCTGCCCAGATTCTGGTCAGGCTGCTTTCCCTGCCTTCACCAGCAGGCCACCATCCAGCAGCATGTTCTGCTCTCAAAGCCAACAGTTGCTTCCCTGGGCTGCTGCAGAAGACACTGTGGATGTGATGGCTCATTTTACATGTCAACTTGGCCGGGCCATGATGCCCGGTTGTTTGGCCAAACACCAGTGCAGATGCCGCTGTGAAGATGTGATTAACATTTAAATCAGTCAAGTTCGAGTAAAGCAGATTGTCCTCCATAACACAGGTGGGCCTCATCCAATCAGTTGAAGGCCTTAAAAGCCAAAGACTGAGGTTCCCCAAAGAAGGAATTCTAACCCCAGACTACAGCACAGAAACCCTGCCTGAGTTTCCAGCCTTCGTACTCAAGATGGCAACAACTCCTGCCTGAATCTGCAGCCTGCTGATTTCCAGCTTGCCAGCCCTGACTGTTGCATGAGCCAATTCCTTAACCTAAATCTCTGTGTGCCTCTGTCTCTCTCTCTCTCTCTCTCTCTGTGTGTGTGTGTGTGTGTGTGTGTGTCTCCCCCTAATACAGTAGACAAGTGTGTGAGGTATGTTGGCTGGCGTGGCATATAGCAGCAACCACCACGCCAGAAATGGAAACTCCTGGGGAACCCACGCCTGCGTACAATGATCTGGTCTGCATCCTCGGCCCTCTCCACCCGACATGGACCCTAGCCTGTCCCCCACACAGCTGGTGCAGGCCACATACGCATGATCTAGAGAGGTTGGCAACCTGTGGTCAGGAGGGCAGCGTTCCACTCCAGTTCTGCCACCAGCTGGGTGACCCTGGGCAAGTTGCTTTCCCTCTCTGAGCCTCAGTGTGCTCGTGTCTTAACAGCAGAGCAGATGAGGGTAGTTACCTGTAAATTTCTTATAGTAGCAGCTTGCTTTGGGCCAAAAGGAGTGTTAAACAGCCAGTCAACTCTTAACATTGTCCAAGTACAGCTTCTCTGGCTTCTGTGGAGTGTGGGGAGCTGCAGCTCCCCACACTCCACAGAAACCAGAGAAGCCGTACTTGTCCCTGCCCCTCACTCCTGCCTGCAACTGGGACCTTGACTCCCAAAGCCTTGCCACCCCTCCGCCTGCTCTGACATCTGCAGACTGTATTCCCCGTGCTTTTGGGTGGCGTCCACCTTCCCCAGTGCCTTGCCTAGCTGAATGTGCCTCCGGGCTGGTGGAGGGAAGCTCATTACTGCTTGTGACTCATAAAAGTCTAAAATCAGGAGACAAAAGCTCCTTTCAGAGCTCCCTTTGAACCCCCGGGTCTCGTTATGTGACAAAGATATTTAGAGGATTGCTACAAGAGCAATCACATATAAGGCAGAAAAATGTGGCCTTGTCTTCAAGGAGAAGTGGCAGCTGGGGCCCCCCTGAGTCCTCACACTCAGGCCCGTTTTACTGAGCAGCCTGGGAAAGGTGTCCCTATTCGAAGGCAGCCACCCTCCATTGGCTGACAGGCTCAGTCCAAGGTGAGGAGCCCAGATTCCCAACCCCAAGCATCTGTGTCGCCTGGAAGCTCAACAGTGTTCATTTTCTAGGCACCCCATCAGCTCTTCTGGGGACTGGCACAGGTGAGCCCTGAGAACTCCAAAAAGGCCATGGGCAGCTGGCCTGAGACGCCTGAAAGGTGGCTTTGGCCTCCTATCCCCTCCACCCTTGACTAAACTTAAATATACTGTACTTCCTAGAATACACTGGTAACACAAAAGGAACTGGTAAACTTAACGAAGACATGATTTCTACCTGGGCCTCACTCAGGATGATACTATGCTGGATGTTATTCCTCTACCACAGAGAATAACCTCCCTTCACACACCCTTCTGCCATCTCTGCCTCTGCATGAAGGCTTAGGAATAAAAAGCAATTAAGAGCTGTTAATAATGTAATCAGAATTTCCAAAGTGTATGAGAAGAGGTGGTAAAAACTCACTCTAAAGGTCAAAGGGAACTTCTGTAGTATCGTCTTCCCTGATCACCCGGGTCCACCACCGAATGCCAGTGCTTTTACTATGGGGAGGCTCGAAAATGGAATCCCAGCTACCAGTGTCTCTTGATGCACGGGGATCAGAGCTGTGGTTTTCAGAACTGAGCTGGTACGAAGGCAGCCCAGGAAGCCTTGGCTCTTGGTAGCTCTGGCTTGCCACCTGCTGCCTGTGGGCCACGCGTCTTTCTTCCCCCCTTCCGGGGGCACCCAGGACGGCCGTGGACAGCATGGCTACGTGTGTGGCTCTTGAAGCCAGGGCCTGGTCACACCTTCTGGGTACTCCTGCCACACACTGGGCAGCCGGACTGAGGCAAAGAGGACAGCACTGGGGCAGGCAAGGGTCCCCGGAGAGCATCTCTTTGCTACCACTACACTTTGGGCTGGCACTGTGGCAAAGCAAAGCAGGACTCAGGAATTAGAGGCGTAAGCCTGGAGGTATCAGCACGGGCTGCTGCCAACCATCATCAGTGAGCTGGAGCGGCACTTGACCTTCAGCCGGAAGTTCACGGGTACTGAGTGGGCCTGACAGGAGACCGAGCCAATCATACTGCCTCAGCCGTGAGTGAACGGTACAGCAGGTCCACCCAGCAAGGCTCAGTCAGCCTCTA
This sequence comes from Rhinolophus sinicus, assembly GCF_036562045.2. Lineage (NCBI taxonomy): Eukaryota > Metazoa > Chordata > Mammalia > Chiroptera > Rhinolophidae > Rhinolophus > Rhinolophus sinicus. The sequence continues at coordinate 108,675,740 of NC_133768.1, read as the reverse complement.
GGAGCTCCTCGGGAGCCACTTGGCAGGGCCTGAGCCCTTGGATGGCCCATGGGCTCCGGGTCTAGGCAGCAGCTTGGCCCAGTCCATGAGAGTCCGCGGGCTGCTGTAACCAGTTACCACACACTGTGTGACTTAAAAGAACAGAAATATGAATATTGTCCCATAGTTCTGCAGGCCAGAAGTCTGAAGTCCAGGTGTTGGTAGGGCCATAGTCTCGGAAGTTTCTAGGGGGTGGGTTTTCCTTGGCTCGTCCAGATTCTGGTGGTTGCCAGCATTCTTGGCATTCCTTGGCTTGTGGCTGAATCACTCCAATCTCTTACTCCTTCTTCACAAGGCCGTCTCTTCTGCTCTGTGTCTTTCTCCTCTTCTGTCTCTGTAAGGACACTTGTGATTGCATTTAGGCTTCACCAAGACGATCCAGGATGGCTTCATCTGGAGATCCTTAACTTCATTACATCAGCAAAGACCCTTTCCCCACATAATTTCACGTTCATAGGCTCTGGAGGTAGAGCTTGGACATATATTTTTTATAGGCCACTATTCACCCCACTAGACCATCCCCACCACTGGATCACAGGTCCCTAAGTTCCTTGAAATCTGGCTTTCAGGGAGGAAGGACAATTGACAAGACCAACTGCCACTTTCTCTTTTCAGAACGGAAGTAGTTGAGGCCTGAAGGGAGGAGGCTGCCTTGCCTAAAGGTCCCCTGGCAAGGAAGGGACAGACCAGGGACTTGGCACCTGGTCTCTAGGCTCCTACTGCCTGGAGAAGCCGGCTGCTCTCAGGGCCAGGCCTGACTCATTTACACGGCACGGGCATTTGCAAGGGGAGCAAGCCCTCAGGGTTCCTGGGTCCAAGGCAGGGCTGGGCTTTGGGGTAGTGGCTGTATACATCCATCTCAGTGTTACATGAGCAGGCCTTGCTTCTCACAGGCCTCGGCCCCCTCAACTTGAAAAGGAGGGGGCTAGAGTAAGGATCTTGGGGTGGTCTCCCAGCTCAGATGCCTACAGCTGCCCAGGAGACCACAGTGGCCCATTGTTTTCGGTATGGCTGACGATCAGCTGGGTGGGCAGCAGCTCCACGATCCACCAGACTCCAGCTGCTACGGCACCAGGAGCAAACACACTGAAATTCTAACCGGGAGGCCCTTGACTGGCCGGTGACTCGTGGGTCCCTAGGAATGGCCTGCACGCCTCCCAGTCAGCATGGCCTGAGCAGAAAGCCTTTGGCATTTGCAGTCTGGGGCTGCGCTCCACCATCCCCACGGCCCAGGCATGGCTGCAGCCTGAGGCCCCCTTCTCCTACAACAGCTAGTCCCTGGTGGTATGCCTCCCCCAGAAGGAACCGGCTCAACCTGCTCACTCCTGAAGTAACCAATGGTCACGTGACTGAGTTCTTGCGATGTCTGCTTTCCCATGACACCAGAACCTGCATCTCAGTCACTTCTGCCACCCCCATCCCCGTCGTCAAGGAACCTGCTAGCCACATCAGGAGATGCCTTCTCTCCCACTGGGGAAATGGTACTTCTTTTGCCCCCCCACCCCCCACCCCGTGGCCTTTCCTCCTCTACACATGCTCTAGAACCAGCCGAAATATCTGGTTGGTGTCTGGCCAAAGCAGAGCAGAGCGGGGTTGTACACACCACTTCACATCTAGGATCTCACTGGAGCCTCCTAACAGCACATTGAACTTGTTTCTGTTATTGTGCCCATTGAAAAGATGAAAAACAACATCTGAGTCTCACAGGGGTTAAGTAATTTGCCCAAAGTCACAGAGAATGAAAAGTTTAATCAAACAATCTGGTTCCAGAGCCCATGTCTTATACACCACATTGCAGAAGAGAGCAGCACACTCACCTCCCTCGTTCTGAATACTTTGCCTTTGTTGATAGAGCCCATGGTCCTGATTACGTATCTGGCCACACCATTTTGGTACCAACTCATACTGAGTGGCTGACTATTCTCCTTGCCCATCTTCACGTCTTGCTCTATGTGCTCTCTGGACCCTGGTTCAGAGTCCCTCCGTCTCCATCGCCCAGGTCCTCTCCTCCATGCTCCAGCCTGTGCAGATCCTTCCTTCTCCCACTTCCATGCCCCTGCCAGACAACATGATCATTGAAGAGAGAGAAGTTAGAGCACAGCAGGCAGGCAAAGGGCTGGTGCAGAAAGCTGTGAGCTGGCAACCGCTAAATTGAGAGCAATTCTTGGAAATCAGGAAACAACTATTGAGGCCAAATGCATCAAAATTAAATTGGCCTTTGAAACAAACAAGTGCATCTCCGCAGGCATCAAATGTGATTCTGCAAGGTTGTAAGACAAGCTTCAAATGAGATAAAGTCTTCCAGCCCAAGTTGAGCTGGGCCTACGGGGGCAGAGTGTTGGGCATGCCAGGGCAAGCACTATATCATCTGAAAAATGGGGGCAAGAAACATAGCACCTTCAGCACAGTGGTGCCAGGGAGACTTTCTCCCTCTTAAGGATTGTTCCAGCTCGAGGATGTGAGATTCCTGGGGTTGCAGTAGTCCAGAAGTGTAACCCCATTTCCCTATCTGTGAAATAAGATCATTTTTAAGAAGCATGGGCAAATATCCACACCCATTGTGACTCTCCTTGGGGACTGAAAAAAGGCAAAATATGCTCCGTGAGCTTTGAGCATTCACAGCTGCAGCCACATGGCATTTTCCAGTTTTACATTATGGGCACTGGAGCTGAATCCCTGCAATCCAGTACCATTGAACAAATGACCCCTACCCCAGGGATAAACAAGGCTGAACCGCAGGGAAATGGAGAGACTTGGTGTCCGTCCCTGGGAAGTGTACCGATGAGGAAACACCTCCTTCTAATATAATAACCAGCCTGCTACGTGCTAGAGATGTTTTGAGAGTGGGCTCAGGAAGTTCAGAGAACAAAATTGTTTTTACTTAAAACCCTGCGAAGGTGTCCTCGAAGAGGCAGAATAAGTAGCATTTCAATGGCCAGACATCGTGATGAGGACATTTCCCAGGGCAGGGAAAAGCATGGGCCAGGGCATGGAAGGACAAACTTGGATAATGGCGAGTAGCCCATCGGGCTGGAACCCAGGGTCCCAGGCTGGCAGCATAGGCCGAGGTCAGGCTTGGTTCTGCAGGTGATAGGAAGCCATCAGAGGTCCTGATGAAGGGAGGTGGCGGGAGCAGATGTATGCATAGCCTCACATGGCTCTTCTCAGAGTGAGATCCGTGGACCCCCAGAGGTCCCCAAGACCCTTTAGAAGTTGTGCAAGGAGGTCAAAACTCTTTTCACTGTAACACTAAAATGCTTTTGGATTTTTCCACTGAGTTGACGTTGGCACTGCTGGTGGGATCAGGGCAATGGCACCAAATCGTACTAGCCACCACTGGATTCTCCACAACCACGCACTTGTAGTTATAAAACAAAAAGCCAGCTTCACTTAAGAATGTTGTTAGCGACAAAGTCGAGAACCATATGATTTCACTGATATGTGGGATATAAAACTGAAAGCAACAAAAAAACAAGACAAATAAACAAAACTTCATAGACACAGACAACAGTTAGTGGTTGCCAGAGGGTAAGGGGGAGGGGCGTGGTAGAAGAGGATAAAGGGGATCCAATACATGGTGATGGAAGGAGAACTGACTCTGGGTAGTGAACCTATAATGTGAGATACAGATGATGTAATACAGAATTGTACACCTGAAACCTATGTAACTTTACTAACAATTGTCACCCCAATAAATTTAATTTTTTAAAAAAGAACGTTGTTAGCAAAGTAGTAATAATTAACTTTGTTAAATATTGATCCTTGAATACCTGTATTTTAAAAATTCCGTGTGACAAAATGGGAAATCTGCTTAAAGCACTTGTGCTGGAAACCACAGTGCAATGGTTGACTCAAGGCAAAACACTCATGTTATTACGAGTTGTGAACTCAACTGGCTGGTTTTTCATAGAACATCATATTTACTTGCAAGAATGACTAATGTTACTCAGATTTGGGTATTTGGCAGGCATTTTCTTGTAAATGAACGAAGTGAGCCTATTACTTCAAGGAAAACAACTGACAGTATTTTTTGCCAATGATAAAATTTCAGCTTTAAAGCAAAAATTAGAATTTTGCGAAGCTTGGATCCACCATGGTGAGCCTGATAGCTTCCCAATACTTAAAGACTGTTTCCAATGAGACAGGTGGTTATAAGAACAAATGTGATTTTCTTTTTAATGTTATAGAATGAAATGTGTCAATATATGGAAGCTATGCATAAGTCAGGGCGTCCATATTTTCCAAGTGACCGATGCATGATGGTACCAAACGACAAATGGTTAAAACATCCATTCAAAGGATAAAAGAGTTCTGTGGACTTTAATGGAACTGAGTATGGAAAGTTCACTTATACACGTTTCCACACTGCACTTAACCTGTAAGAAACAATCATGGTCAAGTTTTGGTATCACTCCAAAGAAGAATGTCCACAATTATGTGAAAAGTCTATTAAAATATCCCTCCCTCTTCCAATCGCATATGTGAGACTGGATTTCCTTCATATACTTCCACCATAATGAGATATCATAACCGAACAGAGAATTGGATGTGAAACTCTAGCTGCCTTCTAGCAAGCTTGATATTGGGGAAATTTGAAAAAAGTGTAAAACAATGCAACTTTTTTCAACACAAGTTTTTGTTTTGGAAAATATAGTTATTTTCATTAAATATTATTTATGTTTATGTGAAATGAGTTAATTATTTTAATTTCACTATTAATAGATATGCAAATATTTTAACAATTCTGTATCCAATATGGTTAACATGAAGAGCTATAAGTCATGTAAAGAAAAACTCTTTGGGGGTATTCAAAATATTGTTTTTGCTGATTTACTCATTATATTCTGCTTTTTGTTGAGGTAAAATTGAGGTAAAATTCACATGACATAAAATTGATCATTTTAAATCATACAATTCATTGGCACTTAGTACATTTACAATATTGTGCAACTACCACTGCTATCTAGTTCCACAACATTTTCTTCACCCCCAAAGGAAACTCCATACCCATTAAGCAGTCACTCCCCTTTCTCTCTTCCAACCAGTCTCTGGTCACCACTGACCTGCTTTCTGTCTCCGAGGATTTACCCTCAATAAGTTTTAAGAGTACAACAGGGTCTGAAACCCAATAGTTGGAGAATCACTGGCTTTGTGGCTCAAATCCCAGCTCTGCTTTATATTAGCTGTGATACCTTGGTCACTTAACTTCTAGGAGTCTAATTTTTTTGACCCCCAAAATGGATGTAATAGTAGCATATTCATGGCCCTATTGTGAGGCTGAAATGGGAAAATGCACGTAAAGTTCCTGGAGCATAGTAGATACTCAGTAAATGGGAGTTCTTATCAATCCCTGGGAAGAAGCATTGATTCCCTTTCTGTACACTCTGTCTCTAGATGTGACCGGCAATATCTTGAGAACGAGAGACAAGTCTTATTCATCTCATTGCCACTTGCTTCCGAGCTGTGAGACACTGGTGAGTAACTTGACCTCTCTGAGCCTTGCTCTCCTCATCTATAAAATAGAGCTAATCATAATAGCCATCCCAAAGGGGAGTTGTGAGAGTCAATGGAGGAGAGAATGCTTACAACATTCTCAGTACACAGGAGGCGCTCAATGGCACACAGCCATGATGGGGGTTGCAATGATGACAGTGACATGGATGAAAATGCTGCCACTGTGCCTCGTGGCTCTCACGTCTTGTGTGCAGCTGAGGAGTCACCACTATGGCTTGGTCCATCCTCTAGGCTGTCTGGGTGATGGGCCCATAACCCTCTCTTCCTAGGAGATGGTAAGAGCACGGCAGCACCATCTGCCCAGTGCCCTAGGGGGCTTTGCCTTTGCTTGGTGGCTTTCTGTGCACAGGCTAATTGGGCTTTGGAAGAGCAAAGAAGCTTACATTAAGCTTTCCTGCTAGAGCCGTATCGTACCTACAGCCCCAGAGGACATGCCTGTCCTCTAGTTCTGCACCTACCTAGGGTAAAGGGCACTTTGACAACTGGCTGGTGGAAGTTCCAGGACACCTGGAAAGACCCTAGGCACCCAAACTTGAGAGGTGTTTTGACGAGGTCGGACAATTACATTCGTGAACTTGTTGCGACGATGTTGCAAATGTTTTTTGATATCAGAGGGATTCTTCATTATGACTTTGTACCAGCTGGACAAACAGTTCACCAAGTTTACTATTTGGAAGTGCTGAAAACGCTGCGTGAAAAAGTTAGACGACCTGAACTTTTCGCCAACAATTCATGGCTCTTGCATCACGACAATGCACCAGCTCACACGGCACTGTCTCTGAGGGAGTTTTTAGCCAGGAAACAAATAACTGTATTGGAACACCCTCCCTACTCACCTGATCTGGCCCCCAGTGACTTCTTTCTTTACCCAAAGATAAAGAAAATATTGAAAGGAAGACATTTGGATGGCATTCAGGACATCAAGGGTAATACAACAACAGCTCTGATGGCCATTGCAGAGAAAGAGTTGCAAAATTGCTTTGAAGGGTGGACTAGGTGCTGACATCAGTACTTAGCTTCCCAAGGGGAGTCCTTCTAAGGTGACCGTAGTGATATTCAACAATGAGGTATGTAGCACTTTTTCTAAGATGAGTTCACGAACTTAATTGTCTGATCTCGTACACCCGCCTGGTACCTCCCCATGGCTACCCCCACACATCACCTTAATTTATCAAAGGAAAGAGAGTGCTCTGCTACTGGAGTCCATTCCAATGGTTCAGGGCACCTGGGGGTAAATCTGTCTCCACTGCCACTGGCATGTGGATGCAGTCCTGTCAGGCCTACAGCTGTTGGCTCTGAGCCTTGCAGTTATGGGCTGACCCCCATGAAGCTAGAGATGCCATCATTCAGCTACCCTTCACTGCCACATTTACCCCACTTGAAGTCTGAGTTCTTGTCAAAGTCAGTTTGAGAGTGGTAAGCTGAGGAAGGCTGGCCCTCTCAGCCACATCCCCAAAGGGCAGGTAGCGTGGTGGGGTGGAGAGAAGACAAGACTGGGAACCAAGAGACTTGGAGTCAACCCTGCTGAGGACTGGGCCTCAGTTTCCCCCACTTGAAGAAAGAGAAGGTTGGACGAGCTCTGGGTTATTGGAATTTAGGCAGCATTAGTCAGGGAGCAACCACCATTGAATGTTCACCTCCCAGAGCCCTCAAGAAGAGTCTACCTGATTCACTTTGCCATGGAGAGCCTTGTTCTGGTCCCGAGGACCTGAATGAAACAGGCAAGGGACAATTCTACCTGGAGTGGGTGACATAAGTCATCACATAACACAGAGAAAGCCAGCTGCCCTCAATATTCACCCCAGTGGAAAGGGAGTATCTTCCTGCCCCGTATTCGTACACAGATAGGGCACCCATGGGGCAGTGAGCCAACGGCAGGTTGGTATATTTGTTGACGGGGAGTGGTAGCAGGTGAGTGTGGGGAATAGACCTCAGTTAGGGCCTGGAGAAATTTATTGGTAGGTCTTAGGGACCTCTGGAAATTCTTCCTGAGGACACTATGGACATACTGCACGCTCCATATACTGTGGGTTCTGAATGCCTGTGGTTTTCAGCCCCCTAGGGCTCTAATCGGATGATCGTGGCGAGCAGCTACGGCCTGCTCTGCTCTCTGCAGGGTCCTTTCTCTGGAGTCAGAGGTTTACAGCTGACCTGGACAGGGCCACCATTTAGATGGGGGTCTATTCCTCAGGAACAACTCTCCAGGGCTGCCTTAAATCCATTCAGAAAGTAGGCAGGCTGGGAAATCTCTCCAGGGTTCATTCTGACCAGGGCTGGAGCCAATCAGGGAGTCACACGGGATTTTCCCCACCTCCTTCTCACTGTATAAAGACACCCTCTTCAGCCAAGGCGTGCACTCTCAGCTGCCTGGCTCTACAGCCAGCTCTCGTTCCCCTCGTCCCTCTCTCTGGCTCCTGCTTCTTTCCTCTGTCTCCTTCTTGCCAGCCTCCCAGCTCTCTCGGTGCTCCCTGCTCCTCTCAGCTGCCCACTCCCCCACCTGCTGTCCTACCCCTGCACTCTCAGCGGCTTTGGAAGAGCAGCCTCTCTGGTCTGGTCAGACAGAGCTGAGATGCAGGCAGGCTGTGCTACTACTGGCTCGGGTCCTAAGGAGGTGGAGGCCCTGAGCAGGGACTGGGGCTGCGGCACTCAGCTGAGCCCACAGCTGCCTGAGCAGATGTCGCAGCAAAGAGAACAGCTTTGCAGGGTGGAGCTGGAGCTGCAGGGACCAGGCCACCTGAGCAACCTGGGGCAGCAGGTAAGGCAATCGGCCAGAAGGAGCTGGGATCCACAGGTAGCCCCACTGCACAAGACCATGTCTACACAGACTGAGCCTCCATGTGGAGGGGTGGGCTGTGTCTACATGGTACGAGGCTCTGCCAGGAGACGCAGGCTGCATCTGCGTGGAGCTAGGCCCTCCAAGGAGATGCAGATGGTGTCCACCCAGGAGAAGACTCCCCAAAGAAAAGAGTACTGTGTCCTCAAAGGACAAGCCTCTGCAAAGGGATACAGGCTGCGTCTACATGGAGCCATGCCTAGCAGGCAGATGCAGACCGCATCTACACAGAGCCCAGATCTGCCAGGAGGGGCAGACAGAACAAATGCAGAACAGTGCCCACCCCGGAGACACAGACAGCACCAAAGCCAGGGACTGTGGCTCTGCCAGGCGACGCAGACTGCCACTGCATGGACCACAGCTCTGCAGAGCACTGATGGCTGGTCCATCCGGAAACGAGGCAATGCCCGGCGGCGGAGGCTGCAGTACTTGCGCATGCAGCTCTTCAGGGCCTCCCGGGGCTCTCCATGGCGCACAGCTCTGCATGCTGGTGTGGGCTGGGGCAGCACCAAGCGAAGCTTACTAAGGAGGCGCAGACGCGTTCATGCAAGGAGGCTGCGCAAAGAGGCGCAGGTGACATGCACACAGGATGAGCCTCAACAGGCTGAGGCTGGCCACGGCCACCAAGGAGAACGCTCTATTTCCAGGTGCAAAGCATCTCTACAAGGAAGTCCAGCTACATCTGTCCAGGGCGAGACTCCACCAGAGGATGTCAGCTGTGTGGACAGCTGCTCTGCAAGCAGAAAGAAGTTGTGTCTACAGAAGCCAGAACTCTGTGTGGAGACACAGGCAGGGTCTGCACAGAACCAGCCCATGGCTGCCCAGGACAAGGTGGCACGTTCCTCGGATGAGGCCGCATCTACCCAAGACGAGACAGTGCCTGCCCAGGATGAAGTTGCATATGTCCCGAGTAAAGTTGTGCCTGCAGAGAGTGAGGCTATATTTACTCAGCATGAGGCTGCGTCTGCAGAGAACCAGGCAGTGTCTCCACCACACCACACAGCTTCCACAGAAAATGAGGCTTTGCAAGGAACTGCAACCTGGCCCAGCGCAGGCCAAGCTCCTGCCTGCATACATGCACCAGGCGATGTGCTGGGGACACAGCCTGTACGTAGTGTGCACAGCCCCACTGGGGACCGCCACCTGGATCAGCACGGAAGGCCCTGCCGTACCTAATCACAGCCAGTACCTGGACGAGCCAGGGCTGCTGGTGGATATACAGCCTGTGTGTACGTGGAGTGTGGCTCCCAGCTGGATCGGCACGGGGCAATGCATTACAGGTGGACTCTAACTGTTCATTGAGGACCCTGGTCTCTACCTGCCCGCGTTGCCTGTCTCTATGGCCAGCACCTGGTCAGCTCAGAACTAGCCACTGCAAGAGAACACCGGTTGCACTTAACTCAACTGGGGATCGTTGTGGAGACTTGCCCCGTGTCCACAGCAAGTGGAGCTCCTCAAGGAACCGCAGCCCTGCTGAGGGAGGCAGACAGAGCTGCTGCAATGGGCCGCTGGCTGCATCCCCCCGACCCACAGGGTGCAGCTCTTCAGGGAAGTACAGCCTGCGTCAGCGGAGCAGAAGGAGGTTCTGCAACGGCTCACTGGCTGATTCCACCTGAACCAGCGCGCAGGCTCAGCCCATGTCTACTTTGAGCCCAGCCTGCTAAGAAACAACCTGGATCAGTGCAGCCCAACACGCCTCCATGTGGGAGCCCTGGCAGCGCCTCACTATTGTTGAGCACCAAACACAAGCCCAGGACGTGCGTACACGCAGTCCAGCTGGAAGGGCACTGCCGATGTGCACAGACTTGCCCAGGTCTGGACCCCGCCCCCCGCCCCGCTCAGTGTAAGTTTGCTGGACTCCACTCTTCCCTACCACTGCCTGCAGGACTCTCCCGTAGCCCCATTTCAGCCCCTCCCTCTCTGAGTCTCTTGCCTGACCCTAAAGCCACTCTGCAGCTCCTCTCTGCTGGGTTACAGAAGCCTGGCATTCTCAGCTTTGGACAGAGTCCCACACGCATGAGCTGATTCCCTTGTATAAACTGTTCTGCAGGTCTTAATCTGTAAAAAAAAAAAAGTCTTCCTAATAAATCTGACAAAACCACTAGTGTCTGGTTCTGTTTCTTTTTGGTTACGAGATTCTGGGTTCACAGTCGTGTGGGGAGGGGCTGTGTGGGGCCTTAGAACCGAGGGCAGCACTCGGACAGGGGTGGGGGCTGGCAACAGGAGTGTTCCCAGCAGAAGGCACCCATGAAAGAAGGCCTGGGGGGTAGGAAAGCAAGGACTATTTTGAAACAGCAAGTCCCGCATATTTTCTGGAAAGTGGTTGGTTGCTGTCTCTGCTGTCTCCTGGGCTCCCTTAGCACCACGTACTTGTCTCCATCAGCATTTGTCCCCCGGTCCCCGTTCCAGACTCCTCCTCTGCTGGCCGGGGCTGCCCCCTTCCTCCTCCCTTCTCCTCTCACTCCACAGTCCCCAGGAATCCCAGCAGCCCCCAGGACTCCAGTTACTCTCGATAGTAGGGCTGTCAAATGGAAATGTCTGTGACGATGGCAATGCTTCAGATCCGCACAATCCAGTATAGTAGCCACAAGTCACATGTAGCTCACCGAGCTACTGGATATATGGCTACGTGAGTGAAGACCTGAAGTTTTCATTGTAATTCATATTCTTCCTCATTTTAAAGTGGTGGTAAAATGTACATAATATAAACTTTGCCATTTTAGCTATTTCTGTGTATAATTCAATGACATTCATTACGCTCAAAGTGTTGTGCAACCATCACCATCTATTTCCAGAACTTTTTCATCATCCCAAACAGAAACTGTGTACTCAGTATTTGAAAGTTAAAATCAGTTTAAACTTGAACAGTCACATGTGGCTAGTAGCCACCATCTTGGACAACACAAGCCTAGACACCGAGGACCTCCAAATCAGTAACTCTAGCCTAGACCTTCCCTCTGCCTTGAGTCTCAGTCCTGGATACCCAAATGCCTAACGGGCATCTCTACCTGGGTGCTCTGCTGACATGTCAAACTACAAACTTTCTAACATCGAACCCACTGCCATCACCCTCACTTCCCAATATGGCTCCTGCTGGGTTCCCTGTCTTACAAAACGACAGCACCAGCCACCCAACGGCCTGAGGCAGAAACCTGGGACCATCTCAGACGTCTGCCATTTACTTGGCTTCCATGGCCAATGATTTGCAAGCTCTGCACAAGTCTGTCCTCTGGGCTCCATCTCCTCCCTGCCCATTGCTGTTTCTCAGGGCTGGCTCCCTCCTCCACACTGTGTGACCCGGACCCTCCTCTGCCCATCCCGTCAGCGCCACATCCCTGCTTCCTTTCTAAGCCACTGCTGCTGAAGGCTAGCCGGGCTCCCAGCCCTGCCACTCAGCACTGGATGCTTGGCTGCAAGGTCTCACTATTCAGAAGCTATCTGGTGTCCACCCCACCCGCAGTGTGAGGAATCCAGAGGGGTGCTCTCTGTGAAGACCAAGACCTCAGCAAGCTTGGAAAATCAGAACACGGAACAGGAGGTGGCAATCCAGGCTCCTGGGACAGCCCTCCGGGTTAGTCAAGAGGCCGTGGGAGCAGACTTCCAAAAAGGGGGGGTACTGCAGATTGGGACTCAGACCCTGGCTCTGTCGCTGAACAGCTGCCTCAGTTTCTCATCTGTAGCAAGGAAATGATTATCTCCCATCCTTCACTGAGCTGTGAGGAGTACATGAAATAATGCAAGACAAGGGGTCGGCCATTTGTAGGTACCAGGTCAGCTTCCTTAGGGGGCAGAGATGACTGGTCCCACCTCACAGGACACACACATGGATGGGGAGCGCTGTGGCAGCATCTTGGAGATTATTCCAAGAGGCTACAGATTTGCCAACTGGAGTTCAGAGAGGGGCAAATGCCCTCCAGGAAGAGTGGCCGAATGAGGCCACATACAACTCCATTTCTAGAAATGCCTTACCAGGTCCTGGTGTTCCCTGGGGGAATGTCAGCTTGGCTAAAGGGCGAGCCCTCCCAGCAGGGAGGTTTCTGTCTCTGGGCCTTTGTCTCTCCCGATCCTGGGGAGCAGAAAGGGGAAATGTGTGTCTGCTAGCTGTGCCCCCGCTTGCCGGCCCCCAGGGTAGCCCCACGTAGTGGCTACTGAGGGACTGCTCCTTTCTCCCAGGGCCTGGCAGTCATGAAGTCATTCAAAAGGAGTGAAACTTTTCCCTGGAAAGGAATAAAGACACTATGGGTTTGAGAAAGTGAGTCATCAGCTCTAAATGTCTAGCTGAACCTTCTGGTAGCAAGGACAGATTTTGTGGTATTTTTTTCTTTTATTCTGTCGGTTCATTCTGCCTGCAGTCAGCATACAGAGTATCTCTTCTGCCGCCTTTGGTGACAATTCAGCTATTCCTAAGACCAGCTCCCCAGGGGGACTGCCCTCCCCTTCGCTGACTTCAGGACAGGATACACAATAGGCCCCCAGAGGGTGGTACCGGGCCCTCCTTCCTGGAGAAGGGAACAGAAACAACTCCAAGGACCTCTGTTTTGAAGACCTGGCCTGGGCAACAGGGAGCAGTGATCAGAAGCTGCACCTTTGGCCTGGCCTCCTGTTTTGCTCTGAGCTCCTGGGACCACAAGCTGGGACTCTCTCCAAGAGAAGGCCTGGGGCCTGGCAAGGTAGTTCTGAAAATGGAGTTGTATGTCGCCTTATTTGGCCACTAACCAGGGGGTCGTGTAGCCAGGGAGCAGGGGAGAGATGACTAGTGAACAAGCCCTAAACACGGACTCCCACATTAGCCGAGGTGATGGAAGCTGGAGCCACAGAGGCCCGTTTCTAATCACACATGTCACAGAGGAGAGAATTTCTCATCATGGGAAAGGGTTCAAGCCAAGACTGGACCACCATGTGAATGCCAGGGAATGCCTGCCAAGGGTGGGAGGCTGAAGGCAAAGTGGTGAGGGGCTGTCTTCCCTGGGATGCTGCCATTGCTTGGCTCCTGGGCCAGAGCCAGCTCAGTGGCCAACTGCCATTTTTTTGGGCTTTGCAGCTCCCAGTATGAGTCTGGGTTTCCATGGATGTCCGCAAGCCACCTTGCCCCAGGTCCATCCAGTGGCCTCTCAGGGCTCCATGTGGAGGTTGTGGCTCTATCTGATCCAGTCCAGGAGTGGGAGTGGCAGGATCCATCCTAGGCTCCCCGACAAGGTGGTCTGGGCATACCTTGTAATAAGAACCAGAACAGACTCCAAAGGGCTCCACACGCTTGGGGCAGCCTTGGGGTTCCCAGCCACAGTGGAAGCTTTGGACATCATGGCGTTGCAGATGTCAGATTTGTCTGGGGCCTGTGCCCTACTGGGGACATGCTGGTGACAACATGGGCAACCAGACACACAACCACCACCTGTCACTGGTGGAAGCAACGTGCTAAAGTGGACAGAGTATGCAGGTAACCTTGAGTTTGAATCCCAACTCCTCTACTTTCTGAAAGTGGAGCGATGGATAAAGTCACTTCACTTCTCTGAGCCTCAGTTTCCTTATCTGTAAGATGGCAAGATTAAACCACAATCTTCAAGTCTGTAGTTTAGTTAATAGTATTATATCAATTTGATTACCTGCTTTTGATAATTTTACCAAAGTTATGGAAGATGTTAGCATGAGGGCAGCTGGGCAAGGGGTATACAGGAACTCCCTGTGCTACTTTTTCAAGTTGTCTAAAATGATGTGCAATTTGAATGTATTTATTGATTTGCATTAATTTTAAATTATTTTTAAATTTTAAACCTCCCAACCCTTAGGGATATTGTCAGGACTGTAGATGAGTTCTGGGCACACCGTAGGTTATCAATGAACAAACAATACCAGTTACTAGTGCCTGCCTTTGCTGTGAGGTGACTTGCTACCTTCAGAAACACTACAGAGAAAGCCCCTAAGATGCACGTCCTTCCTGGGTGATCCCATCAAAAGTACCAAGTGAGCAGGGAGGAAACGATACAGTGTTCAGTGCAAGATCCTTGCTAGGTTTGGGTTGCAGTTGAAACAGTTGACGCCAGAAACAGCCTAGGCAAAGAGAGATGGGTGTTCGTGGGGAGTCTCCTTCAGGTGGGGGGCTTGCTGGGAGTGGTCTGGCCTGCTCTCTTCTTGGGCAGGTAGGCGGTGGGCCAGGTCTGGAGTACAAGATCTACATCTTGGCAAGACCTCATCTCTTGAACATTCATAGTCAACAGACTCTTAGCCTTTTCTTTCTTAACAGAACCACTTTATCATACGGCTCCCAGGACCCGAAAGGATATTTGCTCTTTAACCAAGATGCTTTGCTTTTAAAAGTCCCATTGTGGATTCAGGGCCCTTAAACTAGGAGAAGACTGCCTGGGTCTAGACGTGAGCCTCCCAATCTAGAAAGAATTCAGTGGGCTGGAAGGCATTCAGGGCAACGGAAGACTTGGGACTATAAGCCCCTAAATAGCAGGGGTTACCGTGTTTAGAAAGCACAGGCCCAGGGCTGTCCCCACCCCCTCATATTCATTCAGCGCTACTATCCTAGAGATAATGCAAAATATGACAGGAGCTCCAGCAAGAGGACCCAAGCCCAGGTCCTGAAAGGGGCTGACAAAGCCCTGCCAGAGCTGGCCCTGCCCTGTCACCACACCAAGCCTCTGCGGCCCCAGACACACTAACCTGACTGTTTTCCACCCTCCCAGTCCCATTCAACTCTTGCCAACCCCACCCCATCCTTCCCGAACACAGGCACACACAGCGTCCAGTTCTGACAAAGTGCCACTTCTTCCAGGCACCCTTCGAAGTCACCTGCCTCAGGCCGAATGCGCCAGCCCTTTCTGGAGGCCCCTGTCTCATCCCAGCACTCAGCACGATAGACTAAGATTATTTTAAGGCCTGCCCACCCATGGATGGTGTGTTCCTTGAGGATAAAGCCCAGACCTCGGCCCCCAGCTCCTGGCACAGGCTGGGGCACAGGAAATGGTGCTGAAAGGGATGACGGAGCCAGTGAGTGAGCCCCGGAGTGTTGGGCCCCACCCACTGCAGAAGCCCAGTTCAGGAGTTCTCTCCGGGCCACCTTTCATTTGTCGCATTTATAGGCGAGGATTCAGAAGTGAAATGAGACAGATTTCTATGCATGGCATGACTAATGCAGGGGCTTTTACTGTCGATTACAAAAATAGCCCGAATGTGTGCATGTCCCCTGGGGATATATGACATCATGCTGGCTGGTGAGGAGCCTGCTGATTTTTTTCTGGTGGGGGAGTCACATTGTTATTACCTATTCTGACTACGCAGAGGAAAGGGTCCTTGGTGACAAGCCAGCCTGCATCATCCTATCCTATCTGCCTGGGGCCCGGGGGCTGCAGGCTCTACTGGCAAGGAGCGAGCACTCACTCCCCTGCCATCCACCCCAGTCTTGGGGCCTCTGTGGCAGGAGGGTGGCCTCTCCTTCCCAGGAGCCATGCTATGCTGGTCCTGGGCCCGGTGGTACTCCCCATATGTCCCCTTCCAGGGCAGAAGGGAAGATGCTCTCCTTGGGGGCCCTCTGAGCAGCCTGGAGCTCAGGTACCTTCGCATAAGGCATCGTCTAGCCACTCTGCATGCCACTGCAAAGACAGGGCAGTCTCAGAGAGTGTCACCAAACGCCAGGTCCAGCGTCACTGCAAAATCCATAGTCACGTGGTTGGGTCTCTGCTTTGAAAGAAACTTGGTTGTGACAGGGCAAGGCTGCTCTATTTTCCTCCTTTAACAGAGGGCTTAAAAAGTGCATGTGCTGTCACTTCCAGTAGAGCTGGCCACACTGAACATATTTTCCCAGAAAAATCAATCCCCAGGAGCTATCCCCAAGGTGAAAGGGAGGCACCAGACTAAACAATCTTTGTGGGAAAGACAGGAAATGAGCTTGCTGCACCGGGGCTGCTGGCAGTACGCACACACAGTGGGACCGCACACACAGTGGGACCACACACACAGTGGGACCAGGGAGCTCGTCTCTGAGGTGAAGCCCTGGCCCCCAGTGTGGCCAAGGGTCACCCTGGTGCTGGATAACACTAACTCACCTTTCAGTGTCTCCTCCCTGTTCACGTCCTGTCTTTCTGGGCTGCCTTGTGTCACCAAGGATGAAATGGGGACAAGCTCTAGGAGAAAACGCCTGCAGCATGACTCCTTCCCATTTGGAGCCTGTAACTACTCCAGGGGTAAAGTCACTTCACTTTTCTGAGCCTCAGTTGTCTCATCTGTAAAATGGCCAAATAAAACCACAATCCTCAGGTCTGTAGTTTAGTTAAAAGTATTGTATCAATGTTGATTACCCGATTTTGATAACTGGACCAAGGTTACACCCCCAAACTCAGCCTCGTCCCCACAGGCTGGGTGACCCAATCTGGCGTCTGCTCTGTGAAGTGGAGATGCAGCTCCTAGTCAGACCGCCCCATGGCCGCCCCCAGAAGAACGGGTACCCAGGGCTCTCCTAGGTCCTCAGTGGTCAGTTGTGGCAATGGCAGCCCTGAAAGAGCCCTCAGAGATCGGCTACTCCAATAGTCCCATTTTACAAAAAAGGAAACTGAGGTCCAGAGAAGGAAGAGATTGGGCTGAGGTGCCCAGAGTCAGGAAACTACTTCCTTTCATCTCTCTTTTTTTCAAATTAAGCTTTTTGTTTGGAGGTAAAAGTAGATTTACAGCAGTTGAAACAAATAACACAGAGACGCCGTGTACTCTTCGCTCCTCGTGAGACGTATCTCATTCTGAAAGTGAGTCTGAGATGGGGGTAGAGAGTGTGTATGTGCTCATATAGACAGGATGGAACGAGGGAAATAGAAAAGGCTATTGTTCATTCAAAGCCAGGCTTGATAGGCTTTATCTCAAGCTGAAACCGCAAAAAGACTCCTTTCTTTCTCTTTCTGCAGTATCTGAGACTACTGATACAGTTCGTTCTGAGCTGCCCGTTCTGCCCATTTACCCTTTTGGTTCCTCCCAGACCTTCCCCCATCTCCCATGCCACCTCCTGCTCCTGTCTCACTGTCCTTCATGTGAAGCATGGCAGGTCCCATAAACGGAAACCGTTAGACAACTCAGCATCCACTGTGCATCACAGACCTGCCACAGCCCCTGAACAGGCAGCCGTTCAGCCCGCGGGGCCAGAGGGTTCCACCTGGCTGGAACACGTGCGTTATGACTCACCGGCTTTCCCCAGAAACACCACTGCTCTCCAGTACTCCTCTCTCTCGGCTGTCAGGCCTCAACGGTCAACTCTCATTTTTATTTCCTCTCAAATTCCTAAACACCAGTGAGTGATGTGAGTTCATCTTGACAGATAACAGCACTCAAGAGACATTTTTGGCTTCCAACAAAAAAGCTGTGGCCCTCTTTTCCTTGGGGTAGACAGGTGGAGTCCTTTGATAGCCTCTGGAGTCATGATCGGATTTTGATTTGGTTTTCAGTCGTGGGCAGTCCATACCTAGATATGCTAGGGCCTTACCACAAAAGAGAGTTTCTTAGAAGCATGAGAGGAGGGTAGGCTGCTTTGGACCTGGAAAGAGAAGGGCAGCTTGGGCCAGGGCCGGGCAGAGAGAAGGAGAGGCTGCCACTAAGCAGTCTCCAGTGGGCCATGGGGAGTACGTGACATCATGAAAGAGGAGGATGGGCCCACGGGCTCACCATACATCACAGAGGGCTGCAGAAGGGGCATCTGGCTGTGGACTGCAGCCTCTAGGCTGTGAGGGCCATGCAATGATTTGAGCAAGGGCGTAACAGAGTCCGACTTGTGTTGGAACAATACAGACAGTGAAAAATCAGGAAGAGGTTCAAATGGCTCATTTTGCCAGGCCAATTGGGGAGAAGCCCTGGGAATTCATAGCCCTGCAAAACTCCCGGGGAAGAGGAGCCAAGTGGAACCCGCTTTGGTGGCTACCTGCTCAGCCTAGGAGGATGCTGGCACAGCCGAGCTGCCTTTGGCAGAGAAGTGGTACCAGTGATCTGAGGGTGAACCAGCCTCTCGCACCTCCTGAGCATGAAGGAGAGTGTCCTGCAGCTCTCACTTCCACTGCACGGTTCCTCTTTTGAAATTCAGGATCTAGCAAAGTCTTTGCAAGCGACCCACACCAAAGGGGACCACAAGCATATGGCTCCTACATTGGGGTTGGGCTGGAGAATCCACCTTGGGAGGAAGTAACTGTGGGGCCCCATTACTTGGATGCACAGGGATAGGTAGAGGCAGAGTGGGATCCCAGCATATTGGGCCCTGGCACTGGAGAGACACCAGCACACCGACACCAGGCACCCAATGTCAGACAGTCAGGGGAGCAAGGAGCGAGTTCGAGAATTGGGTCCAGGACCGCACTCTGCCCCCCTTCCTGCCCCATCTCCCATTGGAAGCTCTCTGCCAGTGTTTAGCACCAAAACCTCTGCCTTCTGGGTTCTGACTTCCTGAGTGGCAGGCTGATGGTCTGCCCCCGGGCCTCATGACTAAGAAGCCCATCTGACAGCAAGATGTCCTGTGTGCAAGGGACCTAGGAGGGTGTAAGAGCCTGCTCAAGTGTGCAGGCAGCAAGCGGCCTGTAGATGGGACTGGAAAGGCCTCAGCTTCTGTGGTGGGGACGACTGGGGCCAGGGAAACTGGCAGTGCTTCAGGCTCTAGAAGACACCGCGGATGAATCCCGAAGGTCTTTAACCTCATTTCTTTCCATAAAAAGGCTAACTTTTTAGAAATAAGCACTCCTCCCAGGCACTCTCATTGGGCAGCTAAAGACAGGCCCTTCTGGGGATGTGTGTTTCCCTGCACACTCCTGTCTGGGTGGAGGGTATTTGCAGGCCAGCATCGGACTCCTGAAGCGAGCCTGCTGGTATCCTCAAGAGGCTTGGCATGAATGCCGAGATGGCACAAACTCTTACTCTCTGGTAGCAACACATGCTTATGGGCTGGAAGAGCCAAAACTTTTGACAGGTCTCTGGGGAATGGGCCTTACACACATCTAGAATGTTCTAGTTGGCGCCAAGCTATTTTGTGATTTTTGTCTCATGATCAAATCATGCAGCCAAAAATAAAAACAGCATGCCAACTTCTAACAGGAGTATCACTTCACCCCGGTAACAAATATGATCATTTCAGAAGTATGACAAATAACACATTTATGTTTCTGTTTTTTGGATATTCCACAAGACACACACAGACTGACAGCTTGTCAGAGAGGGAAGAGGGACCTCGAGGCTGACCTCTACACTTTGGGGATGGGGAAGCTGAGTCCCAGAATAAACAAAAATATAGGCAGTATCCTTTGAATTAGGATCATACCTTATTCACAAAACCTCTCACCATCTGAGGAAATGTCACTTGCCCCGTGAGAAGCAGGACGTGCAGTGGGTAAGAGCAGCTAATCAGGAACCAGACTCCTTGAGTCGGAAACTTACTCATTGTGTGAGCTGGGGCGAGTCTCTTAATCTCCCTGAGCCTCAGTTTCCTCTTCTCCACAATGAGGATGATAATAGAAACTATCTCTTAGGGTTGTTGTGAGTTCAATGAAATAACATGTATACCACGTTTAGAACAGTGCCTGGCATACACTACAAACTATAAAAGTATTGACTATTACTTTTTAAAAATCTTATCAGGATCCACAAGGTCCTCCTGAAATGGGAAGAGCAAGATCATTAGTCTCTTTGATAGATCAGAAAATTGAGGCTTGGGGAGATGTAGGGATTTTCTTGATTTGATATAGTTAGTCAGTGGTAGAGCCGGGAATCAATCCCAGACCTTTAGATTCTATGTCCGGGGCCTTTTCCATCAGACTGACCACATGCTGTGAAGATGCTTCCTGCTTGCTCACCTACCTCACTTATAAATAAAGTCAGTGAACCCCCCCCTTTTTTGCCCAAGTTGTAGTAAGAAAAACACCATTTTATACATACTTCTCTAAAGATCTGAGGTGGCTTACAATGAAAACACAGAATAAAGAGGGCAGTGGAACTAAACCTTTGAGATAGAAGTCATCAATGTTTAGAGAAAGGAGAGAGGTCATTTCGCTGAGACCCACAGGTGAGATCACTGAGATGGAAATATGCTCGGCTCTGAGCTTCTTGGCAGCCAGCGCACAGGAACAATGGGGCCAGATTCTGACCAGCGTTGTCAATAGGAAAGTTTCTGGCTCAAGAAGTGACCAAGGATGGCACGAGATGGGGAGATGTTGCCGCATCATTGCTAAGCCTGCTCGGAGGAAAGGGAGCCCCGTGCAGAGGTCAAGGAGCTGGAAAGTTCTCCTTCAGGACACGATCAGGCCATAGCAACACAGAGAAGGGGGTTATTGGCGTCAGTAGGGAACAGAACAGAGTTAGTTCAAAGAATGCCAGGAGCTCTGTCCTGGTCCAGGCAGGCAGGTGTGCAGGGCTATAAGGCTACAAGGCTATAAGGCTTGACCGTTCTCTGGCTCTTCACATGCCTCTTCTCTCAGCCGCCTGCCCCCTGGATGGAGCCCAAACTTTGTTTCACCTGTCCCAGGGCTAAGACCCTGGGGATGAGGAAACACTAAAGAGTTGGGAGAGTGGAGAGGCCCCAATGACTTGGAAAGCAGCCACGTGGGTACCCTTTAAAGACAGTGTTTCATCAAAGCACACAATACTGTTATGGGTTGAATTGTATCCCTCCCCCACATATTCATATGTTGAAGTCTTGACATCCCATACCTCAGAATGTGACCTTATTTGGACATGGGGTTGTTGTAGATGGAATTAGACAAATTAAGATGAGGTCACAGTGGAGTAGAATGGGTCCCAAATCCAATACGACTGGCGTCCTTAGCAACAGAGGAAATTTGGATACAGACACGCACACAGGGAGAAGACGGCCCCGTGAAGATGAAGGCAGAGATGGAGGGGATGCTTCCCCAAGCAGGAACGCCAAAGATGGCCAGTAAAACAGCAGAAACAAGGGGGGTGGCATGGAGCAGATTCTCTCTCACGGCCTCAGAAGGAACCAACCCTGCCCACAACTGATTTTGGACTTCTGGTCTCCAGAACTGGGAGACAATACATTTCTGTTGTTTAAGCCCCCCCCCGTTTGTGGTACTTTGTTACGGCAGCCCCAGAGAACTCATACATTTGTGTGCACGCTCACACATGTGCACACACATCCACGCACATATCTCCCACCCAGCCTATAGGTACAAATTCCCCTTTTGAGGCTTGCAACACAGGAGATGTATTCTTGGAGAAGCAGGGCACAGCAGGGTCTGTGTGTACAAAACATTAGCTGGATTTCAATCCACTTTCCCTTTATATTTTATGTTAATGAAGACGCATAATAGAAACAAACTCCTACCCTTCTATCAAATGCTCTCTAGACTCCAAAGCACTTCCACATTCACACTATTGCTTAAGCCCCTATCCAGTGGTGGACACTACTATCCAGCGTTTGCAGATGAATAAAAGGACGACGCTGAAAGGTGGAAGGCTACGTGACTGGAAAGAGAGGGGCAGAGTGCGGTTGCCTTTCTGCCTGCCCAGCAGGTGAACATTCCTGCGCCCTGATGGGAATGCGGAGGTAATAGGCACTAGCTGGGAGATGGAAAGACTCATTGTGGAAGAAAAAACCCACTTGACTTCTTAGCACTTGTCCCTTAGTGTCCTCCCAGCCAGCAGGATGGCATTCGGCCTACTTCAGTTGTGACCGTTTCTGTCTCTTTGGCTCTTTATGACCGCACCTTTCTTTCCACTGGCTCCTATTGTCTTCCTAACTTAATCCCGGGACAATCCTCCCTCCCACTGGGACAGCACTTCACAGGAATCAAAGCGCTTCGTGTTCTTTATTTCATTTTCAACTCACAGAGTTCTAAGGAGGGAGGCAGGGCAGGGGCTATTTCTCCTTTCCATTGAAGCCAAGACAGGAGCAGTGATTTGCTCATCCTTAGTGAGGCAGTTGGGGCTAAAATTCCAGGCTTTAAGTCCAGTGTTATTTTTATAACAATGAGTTTTGATGATTAAGTACCTTCCACGAGCCAGGCACTGCCCTAGGTGCTTGCTGAACACTCTCCCTGAACCCTTCCATTTTCCAGATGAAGAGACAGACACTGACTTAAGGGAGGCAACCTGCCCAAAGCCAGAAGGCAAGTAAGTGGTGAAGCCGGGATGCAACTGCAGGTCTGGCTGAGTCTGTAGCCTGGCTTGACACTCACCCAATGCTGTCCCCCCTGACTCACCTCCAGAGGTGAAGACTTGCACAAGTGGCCAGGCTGACAAGTTGTTCCCAGCCCAGCCCAGCCCAGCAGATGCTTGTAAGGAATGGCCCCAAATGTCCATCACCCAGCTGATAGGCCAGTAATCCATGCAGAAGTCCCCTGGCTCAGGGCCCAGCTCCTGTGAGGGCTACTGACAGCCAGTCTCATTCCCTCTTCGTAACTGCTGAAATCCAAGTGCCAGCTCTCTTGGGGCCTGGTGAACAGCAAGCACCCAGGAGTGCTCCAGTCACAGCTTCTCTCTTGCCCGGAGCTGGCCTGCAGCCCAGCCGGCATAAACCATTACCCAGTTCAGGTGACAGGAACCCTTGCAAGTGAATCATCCTTGGAACTTTTCTGGGCTCGACGTAAGAGGGTACACGGAAGCAGCAGTCACTCTGGCCTAGGATACCTCCCTCTACTGAGGGGAAGGGGGCGCTCAGTGGCCCCATCTGCTGGAGTTGGTGGCATAGCTCACCCACCTGTAGCACAAGACTTTATTGAGCCCTAAAGGATAGTTAAAGGGAAAAAAGAAAAATCTTCCTCGAGATAAATAAATCATTTCCTCTAAGAACTGTAAGCTCTAGAGATTTGCAAGGGAACAGCACGGATGCTAAAGTAACATGCTGGGGAAGAAGGCAGGTGCCAGGCTAAATAAAGAAATGTGAGTACATACACACAGAACACGCTCCTTCATTTCCACAGGGAGATACACATGTATATTAATGAGGATGTTGGATGCCAAGAAATCAAATAATGACATAAACATCACAGTAAACACCAAAGCCCCAGAGTTGGCTGCAATCACTTACTACGGAACGGGCAGAGGACTTTGACTGTCAGCCTTGCTCTGCAGCTCTCCAAAACTTCACAAAAGACAACTGTTCTGCTCGTAGGACTAGTACTTGATGCTCTATAAGTAGGAGAAGCGTCTGGCTTCAGCCCTTGATACTGGAGACAAGCCCTCGGAAAGCACTGCATGTGCTGAAGGCAGAAGAGCAAGGATGTGGGCTGGGATTCAGATGATGGGTGAGGAGCTCTGTATTAAGACTCGAGGCAAGCTGGCCTCCGAATCCCAGGGGATGCACATACCTTGAGATGTGCTAGGAGACATGGTGGGGAGAGGGAACCTAAAGAGGACAGCCTCTTTGCATGCTCCCCACACACAAGAGGGAAGATCCTTAGTGCCTGGCATGGGAGGCATGGATGTGAGTGGCTGCTCCCAGGTGGCCTATGGCCACACAATCCTGACTTGGGCTTGTGGTGGAGATCTACCTCTTTTTGGCTTCCCAGCATTTCACTCCCTGCCCAAGTCTGAAGGAGCTAAAAGCATCAGTTACTCTCCTAGCTTCCTTTTGAGGCGAGGACACAGTATCTGACTGAGGCTTAGGCCATTAAATTTTCGGTTGGTGCTAATGATGAAGATAAGTAGAGAATCAGCCACAGCGTCCCATTTCCGGGAGCAGTCATGCCAGTGGTGCCAGAGGCCCTCAATGGTGATATTAGTGGACAAACTACAAGGTCTGCTGCTCAGTGGTGCCAACAGAGTTATTCCCACCAGACTAACTCTATAGACCATGAAGGAGAAATCAGAGTTGAAAAGTTGAGGCTTCCATATTTGATAATGGAGGATTAGCTATCCCACCAAAGAGAAATAAAAATTCTAGTTGAAAAATAAAAAATAGTCTCTGTAAAGTATTAAAAATCTAAAATAATAAGGATAATGGGGGCAAGCTCTCTAGGAACTCAGAATCAGGAAGACAAATACAACATTTGGGGCCTTTAGATAAAGGAATTTATAGAAAGGATATTGGGTAGCTCACAGAATTGCTGGGATAATTAGAGATTCAGGCTTGTTGGCCAGAAGAGCAGATCCACAGACAAAACCATGGTACAGAATTAGTCTGCAGTACTGGTGGTGGTTAGGACTTCAACATGTGAATCTGGAGGGAACACAACTTAACATAAGAATCCAGGTGCGGTTCCCTGAAAGGTTTTGGCAGAATTTGGGCTATAAATAGGCAGGGCAAGATATCATCTGTGATATCCAGTACACACTAAGAAGTTACTACATATTCAAGGAACCATGAAATTGTGAAATAAGCCGTCAATTGAAACCAACCCTGAGATGTTCAATTTGGGAAGATGTTAAAACAACTATGAAAAAATATATTCTAAGAATAAAAGGCAAACATAGCAACGATGAGTGAACAGACAGGGAGTCTAAGCAGAGAAATGGAAACTATCCAAAAGAACCAAATGAAACTCTAAAACTGAAAAGGCCAATAATTGAAATGAATAATTCCCTGGGTGGGCTTAATAGTATTTTGAAAAAGACAGGAAAAGGACTCAGTAGCTTTGAAGAGAAATTAACAGAATTTATCCAATATGAAGAACAGAGAGAAAAAAACAACACACAAAAACCAAAAACCAGAACTTCAGGGATCTGTACGACATCAAATAGTATAATATGCACACAACTTTAGTCTCAAAAGAAGAGAGCGAGAATGAGGCAGAAAAAATAGATTAAGAAATAAAGGACACAATTTTCCTAGTTTGATAAAAATTAGGATTTATAGAACCAAAGAGCTCAGCGAACCTCAAGCAGAATAGATACGAAGAAAATCGTGCCTAGTCACGTTATAGTCAAACCACTGAACGAACATTAAAGATAAGAGAAAATTTCAAAAGAAGCCAGAAGAAAAAATATATACATTATCTACAAAGGAACAAGGATACAAACAGTGCTGGAGCAATTGGATATCCATAGGCCAAAAAATAAAATAAATTAAAAAAAATCACTACACAGATCCCTCATGTTGTGCTTTTATAGCCACGCCCCCTTCTCTCCTCCTGTCACCCCTCCTTAACCCGGGACATCACCAATCCATTCTCTATCTCCATAATTTTGTCATTTCAAGAATGCTATATAAATAAAATCATACATATAAAAAGCCAATCATAAACGGGATTGGCAGTTTTCACTTAGCATAATTCTCTGGAGATTCATTCAGATTTATTGCATGCCTTGAGAGCTCTTTCCTTAGAAAGTATTTCATGGTATGGTTATACCAGCTTGTTTAACCACTCACTTGTTGAAGAACATCTGGATTAGTTCCAATATTAGGCTATTATGAATAAAGCTGCTATAACATTTGTGTACAGGTTTTGTGTGGACGTAAGTTTTTATTTCTCTGGGATAACTGCCAAGAGTGCAATTGCTAGGTTGTATGGTACTTGCGTGTTTAGTTTTTAAAGAAACTGCCAAACTATTTTCCAGAATGTCTGTACCATTTTACGTTCCACCAACAGTGCATGAGTGATCCAGTTTCTCTGCACCCTCCCCAGCATTGGTGGTGTCACCATTTTTTTTTTAATTTCAGCCATTCTGACAAGTTTGTAACTATATCTCATTGTGGTTTTAATTTGCATTTCCTGATGGCTAATGATATTGAACATCCACTTTGATTTACCTGTAGTGTCTGAGTACATATTCTTGTATAGCTTTTTAAGTGGTTGCTCTAGGTATTACATTATACATACAGTAATATGATAACATTATATAGTAATATAAATATATAAATTATATATACACATATAGGCATATACAGTTTTTTCTTGTGATATTTGGCTAAGTAAAACAGTCATTCTCTAAAAGTTTTCTGTCTTGCTAAACTGCACTAGATTAGATTGTTCCATATTTTGATTTATGGTGGTACTTGCACCAATCTATCTTTACATTAAAATTCACAGAACTATATACAAAAATGTCAATTTACAAATATTTTTTTAAATGAGCAAAACTGTAGGCGTTACATTGATAGCCTTAAAGACTCACTATAAAGATTGAATACTTGGAAAGTGTGATATTGGTGCAAGGATAGGTAAATAGATCAATTGAAAAGAAATAGCGTCACACACATTTGGCCAATTGATTTTCAACAAGGGTGCCAAGGTCATTTAATGGGTAACATCACAGACTTTTTTAAAAATGGTGTGATTACAACTGAATATTCATATGGGGAAAAAATGAGCCTCAACCCTTATCATATACCATATATAAAAATTAACTTGAAATGGATCATACACTGAAACATAAAAGGTAAAACTGTTGAAAAAATCAGAAGAAAAAATAGGAAAACTACTTCCAAATTTAGGATTGGCAAACATTTTCTTGATAGGGCATAAAAAGGATGAACCATATAAGAAATAAAAATGATACATGAAATTTCTTCAAATTCTACTTTGTGAGAGAACCACTAAGAAAATTAAACGATAAATTTTAAAATGACATATGTGAAAAAGGACTTACATCCAGAATATATAAATTACACTTATAATTTAATATAAGTCAAACAACCCAATTAAAAAATGGGCAAACAATTTAAATACACACTTCACAAAAGAAGACATTCAAACGACCAAGAAGCACATGAAAATATACTCACCATCATTTGTCCTCAGGGAAATGCAAATTAAAACACAAAGAGATACCACTTCACACTGACTTGAATGGCAAAAATGAAAAAGCTGGACAATCACAAGTGGAAGCAAGGATGCAGAGCAACTGCATCTCTTAAACTTTGCACTGTGGAAATGCAAAATGGCATGATCCCTTTGAAAAACGCTTTGGCAATTTATTATAAAGTTTAACATACACTAACCATAGCATTTCCATTACTAAATATGAACCAAGAGAAATGAAAACATATGTCCACACAGATATTTGCACGCCAATGTTCATAGCAGCATAATTTGTAATAGTCAAAAACTGGAATCAACCCAAATGCCATCAACAGGAGAACGAATAAACAAGTTGTAGTATATGCACAATATGGAATGCTACACAGCATGGGACAAAAACAAACTAGTGATATACACAGCAACATGAATGAGCCCCCCAAAATTGATGAGCAAATGAAGCCCAGGACAAAAGGGTATATGTACACTGTATTATTCTGTGTATATGAAATTCTACAAAAGGCAAGACTTATCAATAGTGACACAAGCAGATCAGCACTTGCCTGGGGCCAGGGTGGGAGGGGTTTGACTTCAAAAGGGCACGAGGGAGCTTTTGGAGGTAATGGAAATGTTCTGTATCAATTACACAGATCAATCTTGCACACAACAGATTTTCTCACATAGTTTTATGCACAAAAAAACACATATTGCATGATTTTATTTATATTAAGGTCCAAAAAGCAGGCAAAGTTAAAGCACAATGCTTAGGGATCCAACCTTAAGTGGTAAAACTAAGAAGCTGAGCAAGGAAGTGATTGCTGGCAAAGCCAGGTGGGTGGGTTCCTGTAGCAGGGAGTGGGGGGATAGTGACTGGAAAGGGATATGTGGGTGGTGTCGGGGCAGGGTGGCGGGCTAGCAGCGCTATCTTTCTGATCCGGATGGTGGTTACATGAGCATTTGCTTTATAGCAATTTGTTAATCTGTAAGTTTTGGCTGTGCAACTTTTTGTTTAGATGTCATATTTTACAACTAAAGACAGTCAAATAAAAAGAAGAGCAAAGATGGTAACTGACAGGCAAGCTGAGGGCTGGTCCAGGGGAATGAGGCCAGGAAAGTTGAGAGCTGCACAGAGCAAGCGGCAAGGGCAATCATTGGACTTGCTGGGGGCAGCTGCATGCCAGGCTGGACAATGCATCTTCTCCTCTGCTGCCTCACTGCATACCCACCTGAGGCTTCAGGATGCACTGGTGGTATTAGGCTTTGCCGTTAAGGCATGCCCAAATCAGAGCATATTCCCCAGGGGCCACCTACCAAAGGCCGCGGACCTGGGTTAAGGCACCAGCAATACATGACCTTCGACATACATGACCTCGGACAGGTCGTTTCACTTCTCAGCATTAGTTTCTTTATGACTAGCCCTGGCTACCAGGGGCAATGAGAGTCAGAATGGATGTATCTAGATGTCTGTATCGTTCTGCAAACAAATCCAGCCTTTAAGAAGGGCAAGCGCAGTCAAGTCCTGAAGCGAGAACAGCAAAGGCCTCAACTTAAGGCAGCCAATTGGTCCTCCCCCACCTAGTCATCCCGGGTTTCATTGCTGCTGAGTGGGAACTAGCATGGTGATACGAGGGCCTGCATACTAGCTAGTCCAAGCCGAGCATCTAAAAGGTGCCAGTTAGGAAGGGGGTAGCAGAAATGGGGAAGTGGAGAGGTATGAAAGCCAAAGGCTTTGAACCACCGCTAACATCACTGCACACGGTCCCAAGGTATATTACCCACGTGTCAGAGAGGCAGGCTGGCGGAAGTGGAACGCGGCTGATACCTGCCAGGTAGAGCAGAGCATCAGCACCAAAGGCCTGTGCTTGAGATGGCGGTCACCACTGCTGCCTCCAAAAACTGCTCTGTCACATACTCTGCTACCTTTGGGCTAAAGGGGACCCCGTCCGGTAGTGGCGACTGGGGAGCTCTCTGCCCACAGGTACCCTGACAAGACCAATGGGCATTCAAGCTTGAGACTTGGGGCAAGCTTCTTTCTCCTGTTTGGGGAGGAGTGCCCACTTCCTGTGGTTCGTCTGAGAGAAAGGTTCTGGATTCACCCCTGTTAACTGATAGGCAGGAACCATTTGCAAATTAAAGACGTCAGATGAGGGCTGGCTGGCGATATAGGAATGGCAACAATGGACCAGATGCCTTATCCATTTCAAAGGTTCATGAATAGCCAGCTGTGCCATGCAAGGATCCAGGCTTCTTCTTAGTAATATGTCATGGTCCTGATTATGCATCAAATGGTGCCAGCACCTGTTTTCTTCTTGTCCCTGTTCCTCATATACCATGTTTCCCCGAAAATAAAACCTAGCTGGACAATCAGCTCTAATGCGTATTATATTATATTATATTATATTATATTATATTATATTAGACCGGTCTTATAGTAAAATAAGACCGGGTCTTATATTAATTTTTGCTCCAAAAGACGCATTAGAGCTGATTGTTTGGCTAGGTCTTATTTTGGGGGAAATACAGCATACACTTTTATTCTCAAGAAGATGTAGGAATCACTGCAAATAGAATTAGCTTTGGGGAGACATTATGTGCTGATTCCTCCAACACAGACACACATGCACACACACACAGACACAAAATTCCATTCGGAAATGTGAAAACAATATAACTATGATCAAGACTTTTTTTTTTTTACAAAGAAATCACCCAAATCCCATCACCCTAACAGAGCTCTTTATACGTGGGTTATTTACTGTGCAGAAAGTGTAAGGTACAGGATCACAATGTAAATACAATGGAGCCTTTCTCTTTACAAAACCTTCTGTTCCGTGCATTTATTCCTCAGGCTGCTGTAGATTTCAGAATGAGCGTGTTAAATGGCCTCATAATATGCAATGGAATGGATCGGCCATAATTTAATTAACCACCCCTTATTGTTGGGTGATACATTTGTTCCCACTGTTATCTTACTACAGCCAGTCTTGTCATAAACATCTTCATGCATGTATCTTCTCAATTCTGTTGAAATGCTTCCTGAGGAATAAAATCTCAGGAGGGGGAATTATTGGTTTAAAGGGTAGGAATAGCCCCAGAGCTCCTGCTTCAGTTAACTGTGCCGCCTTCTGCACGGGTGGGACCCTTTCTGAAATGTGCATACTCTCAATACTAGCCAGCCTTCTCCTTCAGCCCCCACCCCCCGCCCAAGGCTGTCCCATATACTCTTGGTGCCTTAGTTACTGCCTGTTGTGTGGGGATCAACTTCTATTTGTTCTCTGGGTGCCCTGCACCATGGTTTCAAAACAATGCAGACTTGTTTTGGGAAACAGACTGAGCCGTGTGCAATAGGCTCTGAGCTCCAACAGCTGAAAGTCCACAGTAATTATCTTTGGGGGGTGCCAGGCTTGGAAACTAAGGAGCAGATGCACTTGTTTCTCTGAGCCTACATGCCATGGAAGTTTCCCCACAGCCTTGACGAAGGAACCACAACGTTCTGACAAAGGCAGCCCTGCACTGACTACCAGGCTCCCCTCAGTGCCACGTGCCAGATCCTGCCACGAGCCAGACACAGCCCTTGCCCTCAAAGAGCCCACCCCCTCTGGTAGAGCCAAATGAATACACAAGTAACAGGGGTGCGATGTGGTTGCATGGTCAAGAGTACGTAGGTGATGTGGGTTGGGATCCAAGCTTCGCATATCCTTGCTGTGTGGTCTTGAGCAAGTTAATTCAGATCTTTTCTTTGCCTCGTGTGGGGACAGAGCCAGGAGTACAGTTTCCAGGCTCTCGGCCTCATGTGCAAAGGTGCTGGCTCAGGTAGTAAATGGCCATCAACTGTGATTGCATGGCCATTGGCTGTGGCTAGTTGGCCATCAGCTGTAACCAGGGAGCCATTGGCCACTAATATAACTGCCATGGCTACGCTAACAGAAAATGGGGTCTAGCAAGAAGACGGTGGCTGGGCTAGCAAGAGTGGATTGCTGTTAGCACGGCAGATTGCAACTAGCAGGGCGGATTGCTGCTAGCAAGTGGGGTTGGTTGGTTGACAGAGAAGCGGATGGCGGGTTGCGGATAGCGGGTCTCCTGCTTCCTGTGTCTCCAACCCAGCTGCCAGCAAGACTATAGTGGTATGACTCCCCTACCTATGGCTCCGTGGGTGTTCCTTTTTGGCTTCACCATGTCCTGTGTTCTTATGTGGGGAGCAGGACCAGAGACCCCAGAGGAGACCCGCCTGTCACCATGCGTGACACCTTGGTTTCACCATAATATTAATACTGACTCCTGTCGGGTTATTATGAAGATCTAATGGCATAGAAAGCATGCAGCACATGGCCTGGCATATAGCAAAGTAAATGTTCAATAAATCTCAGCTACTCGTAGTGGCATTGTATTACTAACACAGGGTAGAGAATGAACTATCCTATGAGGGACTCTGATAGAATAAAGAAAACCCCAGTCTTGCTGCCTCAGGATCTGGAAATGCTTTTCGCCCTCCTCTTCCCTGGGCTGCTGGGAGAGCAGCAGAGAAGAGGACCCAGTCTCTCCCACCAGCCCCAGGACAGGAAGGCCTGTTGGTGAACTCCAGTGAGCACCCTTGAAGTGTCTGGCAAGGAGAGGGCCTCCGCGACTTGAGGCTGCCTGAAAAACCATCTCTGTCGACATTATTTCTACTAGGAGAGAAAAGTAATGTGGCCCAGCTGACCAGTCTTTCCCAACTGCTAAACTGGCCTCCTTGATTAGAAAAACACAGCCCTGGGCCGACAGCCTTGCCTGCCAGCAATCAGTGCTAATGGAAGGCCCAGCTGAGGGATACAGCAGGCCAGGCCCCACACCCAGTGCCACGAAGCCTTCTGCCTTGTCTCGGGCATGGTCCAGATATATATATATATATATATATATATATATATATATATATATATATATATATATATATATATATATATATATATAAAGCTGATTTAATAGTAGAGCTCCTTAGAGTCAATATTTACCAATGCCAACAATGCCTGATATGCAATGCAAGGAACATGAGTGGGGCAGCTCATTTTCCTGCTACCCCAGAGTCCCTGGGTAAACTTTCCCAGAGGAACTATCAGTTGAGAATGGCCTTGAACTGACACGGCCAGCGGACAGGCACATAGTGGTTAACATGCTCTCCCCATCAAGCCCACTACTCATTTCTTTCTGGGAATAATCTGCCCTTTTCTCGTGGCTGAGAATCCATTGTCTGCATCCAAACGAGCCACTCCGTCTTTATTACACCCCCTGTTTAACGTCTACTGTCGGGGTACCTACCATGGCAGAAGCAGATCTGAGACAGATGTCACTTGTCGTCTTCCCTCAAATAGTAACTTCAGTGGACTCACCACCTATCAGAGCAAGGTGGGTCCTGGGTAATCATCCACTTCAGCATTTCCCAAAGCATGTTCCACAGATGGTGGTTCCAAAGAATCTAACAGATGCTCAACTCCAAAGGGGTTGTGTGGTGACAAAAGTTTGAGTAAAGCTGAGTGGAGGAAAGTTAGCAAGCTTTTTTGATTGCCAGACTTCCCAGAGCCAGTGACATGCAAAGGCATATTGTGACTCTCCAATGGGGACTAGAGAACCCAGCATTCCCCAAACATATTGGACTCTGGCCCATGTGGAAAAAGCATTTCATGAGACTAGCAGTCCAGACGGTACCTGTTGGGAAACAGAGCTATCTAAGCCCCTTGTATTTTAGATGAAGAGACTGAGGCCCGAAGAAGTAAAGGGACTTCCCTGAGCTCACCTAGGGAGTCTGTGGCAGGGTCACACTACATCAGCTTGTAGCACCTTCAGAAGGGCTGTCTCTCAAATTCCCGGTTTTTCAGATTGGGGAGCCATTCAAGCATGGAGGTGATGTGGTTGAACTAGCATTTTAAGTACATCACTCCTGCTGATGCAAAGAGGAAGATCTAGGGGGAGCCACTGAGGGGACAAATAGAGTAACACATGATAAAGACCTAAATCAGAGCAGTGGTGGGAGTGCTTTTGAGGAGGCGATACACTCTAGAAACAATTTGGAGGTAAACTGGCAGAACTTGGTGGTTGATTAGGCGGGGAGTTTGGGGGGTGGGAGGAGTTAAAGGTGGTGCTGAGAAATCTGGTCTGGGTGACCAGGTAGAGGCTGGTGCCACGGGACCAGAAGAGTGCCTGGCACGTGGTACTCACTATGAATCTGTTGAACCCTTCCGTGGGAGTGGAGGTAGTGAAGGGATCCCTGGACAAAGAAACAGTGTGAGCAAGTGGCCCATGAGTGGGAGAGTGCTGGAAATGCAGAATGATGGAGAGCGACTCATGCATAAGGTAATTTAGTGTTGGGTGAAAGGGAAAAATGGGAGACCAGACACATGGGCTGGGAGCAGGTGCTGCGGCCTTGAACATCACGTTGTAGGAGCCGGATACCTTTAAGAGCCATGGAAAGCTGGACAGGTGCCAAAGCTCAGGTGGGGCTGAGCAGAACTGAGCTTCCTCTTAGAAGCTCTTTTCCGCTTTCCACCTCACTGTAAGGAAAGCAGTGCTGAGACCCTGATCAGCTCCTCCCAGCTTGCCCTGGCTGGATGCTGCCTGCAGTGCCCAAGGAAGTCACTGGAAGCAAAGCCACTACCATTTGCAGATGCCAGTCTATCTTGTCCATTTAATTACTCCTGTATCCAAGAGAGAAAGAGATAGGTCTAAAGTCTGTGGTACCATGAACCCTGAGGCAGGTCTATGAGAAGGGAACCTAACGAGGAAGCCAGTCTCATTAGGCTTTATACAACCGTGTGAGTTTGTCACTCCACCTCCTCTTTGTGGCTCCTGAATCAGACTCACTCTCAGCATCCATTATCCTGGAGCTGATCTTTTTAGCATCCCTGACATTTGTGGCCTTCCACTCCTATGTGCCCAAATAGTCTCTGGCATATGTGACTTAGTGACAGAGTTCCCTCTTGCGGGAAGTC
Source organism: Rhinolophus sinicus (assembly GCF_036562045.2). Classification (NCBI taxonomy): domain Eukaryota; kingdom Metazoa; phylum Chordata; class Mammalia; order Chiroptera; family Rhinolophidae; genus Rhinolophus; species Rhinolophus sinicus. Next base: position 108,641,745 of record NC_133768.1, on the reverse strand, counting down.
TGTCTTAGGGGAGCCCCTCAGCTCAAAGTGACTGTTTCCTCAGAATGCCTATATCACTTCATCTGCAGTACTCAATCTTATTGCCTGGATACACACTTTCTATCCTGCACTCCCCCAAAAGATGTAGGGTCCTGTAGGGGAGGAGCTATGATTGAGTCAACAGGAGACAGAGTGTTATAGTAGACACCATGTACACTAGAATTAGGCAGACTCAGTATCAAGTCCAGTTCTACCACTTCTTAGCTTCCTTACCTTAGGCAAATCCCTGAACTTCCCAGAGATTCAGTTTCTTCATCTATACATTTTGGTATTTATTAGAGTGTTGACATGGTTGTTGAAATGATTAAATAAGAAAAAAGGTAACTAAAGCATCTATAATAGTACCTGGCATGTATTTGGCCCTCAACAGTCATTCCTTCCTTCCTTCCTTTTGCCCTCGGTATTTCTCATAGACTCTAGTACAGAGGTTTTATTCATTGATCCAGCCTGTAATTAATCAAAGCATTACTGGGAAAAAGGATAGTATATGAAAATTAAATAGTTGGGGAAAAATCTAACGAAAGCGGTCTACATAAATAGAAATGTATACCATGTTCATGAAAAGTAACATTCAATATTATAAAGATATCAATAGTCTCCACATTGATTTCTTAATTCAATGCCATATCCTAAGAGTTGTGTTTTTTTGGTGTTTGTGTGTGTGTGTGTGTGTGTGTGTGTGTGTGTGTGTGCAGGTTGACAAGCTGCCTCTAAAATGTATATGGACTGGGTCAACAATAGCCATGATACTCTCAAAGAAAAATAATATATTGGAGAGCTTGCTATACCAGGCATCAAGATTGATTATAAAGCTATAGTAATTAAGATAGTGTAGTACCGTCTTAAGAATAAACAAATAGACCAATGAAACAGAATATAAAGCATAGAAATACATGCACACATACATTGACACCTGATGTATGACAGCACGCCATGTTGGACTTTTCAATGAATGGGGAAAATTCCCTATTTATAATGGAAAAAATGAAATTAGACCTTTATTTCATAACACACATAAAAATAAAAATCAATTCCATCAGAAACACTTCAGATGAGTTCAAATTAATGGATAATCTACAAAATACATGATCAATACACCTCAAAACTGTCAAGGCCATAAAAAAACAAGGAAAGTTGAGAAACCATCATAGCCAAGAGGAGCCTAAGAAGATATAACAACTAACTACAATGTGGTGTTCTGGATGGGATCCTGGAACAGAAAGGAACAAGATAGAAACTAAAGAAATATGAATAAAGTATGGATTTTAACTAATAACAATGTATCCATATTGGTTAACTGATTGTGACAAATGTACCATACTAATGTAAGATGATAATAATAGGTAAAACATGGTGCTGGGTATACGGGAACTCTTTGTACAATTTTTATAATGCTTCTGTAAATCTAAATTTATTTTAAAATTTTAAAAAGTTTATTTTAAAACAAGTTAAAAATCAATTCAAAGAAGACTGAAAAGACTATAATAAAACCTACCTCATTGGCTTGTTATGAGGATTAACTGAGAATGCATTCCAGCACTTAGCGCTCAACACGTGTTAATTATTTTCACTTTTAATATTCTGTGCATTTCAGTCCCATAAGTACAGCATGTTAAAAAAAAGCCAAGAAAACTTTCCATAACCTTTTCTTATCTTTAGTAACTAGATAGTAAGCCTCAACATTTTTATTTCCTAAAAGCATCACTGAAAATGTGAGACAAGAAAAAAAAAAGTGGGGAAATACAAAGTTCTGTGTGAATGAACTTCTGTTTCCTGACCTTTCTCCATTTTCCTGTTCAACCATGTCTAATCATCTTTCAATAATCATTATCAATCCCATCCCCCAAAAAAAGAAAGAAAAAACTGAATGTACAAGACAAATTTTATGAAAGATTATATAGAATGTATGAATGATCTTGGGATAGGAAACACTTTTTTGCATAAGATATAAAAGGAATTAACTGTAAATGAAAAGATAGATTTAACTACATTCAAATTAAGAGCTCCTGTTAATAAAAAAAAAAAGATTAAGATTTTTTTTAAAAAGCCACAGATTCTATTTCCAGCAATGGACAAGCAAACTCTTATTGTATCCTACTGCAGATAAAAACTAAAAACTCTAGAGAATAAACAAACAAAATAAAACAAGAACATACTATCTGAATACAGTGGGGAGAGATCACAAGCAGACAGATACTAGAGGGTAGTAAACACTTGGAAGAAGAAAATGACACTGGGTCACTTTTTTATGGTGTTTAGCTTGAGAACAGGACCCAGTCTGCACCATGCAGGGCAGCTAAAACTCGGATGGAAAACTTGCATCCTTTCCAGATTGAAGAACCTGAGTATAGAATTCAGAGCAACCGCAGCAGCCAAATAGTAAGAAGAAAGTCCCCCAAAATGAGAGCACCAGAAAGAAAGAGCCTCAAATCCTATGTTTAACTTATACCCAGCTCTCTGATGACCTCAGACCATGCATGTGTGGGACAGAGTTCAATAATACCAGTGTATGTTTTTTTCTGACACCAAATGTGTCTTTCCTAAATGACAACCAATTCTCCAATTCTCCAACACCAACTGGGTGTCCTACAATTCAACTCAATTCTGACACTACTTGGAATTAGTGTCAGACTCCACAAGTTTAAGGCCTCTGTCCTACAAGTCCGCCATCGCTTCAGATGCTAGCCACAAATGGGATATCCAGGCTACCACCCCCCTTCTGCTCATCTGACTACAGACATCAGGGTTCCCATGACACCCCTTCAGGCTTGATAATTCACTAGAATGACTCACACAACTAAAAAAAAAGTGTTTTACTTACAATTACCAATTTATTATAAAAATACAATTCAGGAACAGCCAAATGGAAGAGATGCATAGATCAAAGTATAGGGAATGGGGAGTGTGGACACAGCATTTACATGCCCTTTCCAGGTAAGCCACCCTAACAGCACGTCAATGTGTTTACCATCACTGAATCTCATTGTTCAAGAGTTTTCATCAAAGTTTCTCTATGTAGGAATGATTAATTAAATCATTAGCCATTGGTGATTGAACTCAATCTCCAGCCTCCCTTCCCCTTCCTGGAGGAGGAAGGGTGGGGCTTAAAGTCCCATCCTTCTAATCACCCGCTTAGTCTTTCTGGGGACCAGCCCTCATCCCAAGCCATCTCAGGATAAATTCAGATAGGGTTGAAAGGAGTTCATTCTGAATAGCAAAAGACACTCCAATCACTCAGGGAATTTCAAGGATTTTAGGACCTCTGTACCAGGAACCAGGGGCAAAGACCAAACGTTTATTTTTATTATACCATACTCAGCTAAGACTAAAAGAACTAAACTGTGATTTGAGCTGCTGCCCACAACAGGGAAAACATAGCTTGCAGTTTGAGTCCAGCCAATTTAATTGCCTGCTAACACAAATGAAATAAACAAACAAACAAAATCAACATTTATCATAGGAACAGAACAAAAGCAGAATCTCCACACACAAGAACCACCAGAAAAATGTGAGAAAAACTCAAGAGAAAATAGAATCAACTGAGATAACCCAGATGTTGGAATTAGCAGACAAAGGTTTGAAAAGTAGCTATTATAGCTATGCTGAAAGATATAAAGGGAAATATGCTTGTAATGAATGAAAAGACAGAAAATATCAGCAAAGAAATAAAAATTATAATAAAGAACCAAATGGAAATTTTATAACTGAAGCATACAATATCTGAAATAAAAATATGCTGAGTAGGCTTGTGAATCAAAAGGGACTCTAATAAATCTGACAAATCCAGTGACTGAAATTAACCTCACAGGGGGATCTGATCACAAATTCCTAATTGGACAGGTCATGGTGGGTAGTCCTGCCCCAGGCCTATAACTTCTTTAGTAAAAGGTTTATCTTGCCTTAAGCAAGACCTGTTCATTGCTTAAGTTAACACACCTTTGAAATGCCGCAGTTATTTTCTTCTTTCCCAAACCCCTCAGAGGAGTAACCACTCTCAAAAGGACACATAATCTTGCTAACTATCCTGTAATCCATTCATAGAGATGTGTCCTCCTTACTTTCTCTCACTTTCAGGTAACCTTCCTTACATTCCCTCTTCAATTTCAAATGTATAAAATGACCACAAAACTGTCATTTGTCAGAGCATTTGAGATCTTGCTTCCTGGCATGTTGTCAGTTTGGCTCAAATAAGTGCTTATAAAAATTCTCTACAGGTTTGGATGTTTCTTATGTTGACAGGCTTAACAGTGGAATGAAAATGACAGAAGAGTCAGAAAAAATGAAGATAGATGAATAGAAATGATCCATTCTGAATAACAGCGAGAAAACAAAATTAAAGAAATAACCCCAGATCCTCAGAGGTCTATGGAACATTATAAAAATATCTAAAGTATATATAGTTGGAGACCTAGAAGGAGAGGAGAGATAATAAACCAGAAAACATAATAGAAGTAAACTTCCCTAATTTTGTGAAGGACATAAAGTCATGGATTCAAGAAGCTCAGTGAGGGCCAGCCCGGTGGCTCAGGCGGTTAGAGCTCCATGCTCCTAACTCCGAAGGCTGCCAGTTTGATTCCCACATGGGCCAGTGGGCTCTCAACCACAAGGTTGCCAGTTTAATTCCTTGAGTCCCGCAAGGGATGGTGGGCAGTGCGCCCCTGCAACTAAGATTGAACACAGCACCTTGAGCTGAGCTGCCGCTGAGCTCCCGGATGGCTCAGTTGGTTGGAGCGTGTCCTCTCAACCACAAGGTTGCCAGTTCGACTCCCGCAAGGGATGGTGGGCTGTGCCCCCTGCAACTAGCAACGGCAACTGGACCTGGAGCTGAGCTGCGCCCTCCACAACTAAGACTGAAAGGACAACAACTTGAAGCTGAATGGCACCCTCCACAACTAAGATTGAAAGGACAACAACTTGACTTGGAAAAAAGTCCTAGAAGTACACATGTTCCCCAAAAAAGTCCTGTTCCCCTTCCCCAATAAAATCTGAACAACAACAAAAAAAGCATAGGCAAGGCAAACATAAAAAAAAAAAAAAAAAAAAAAAAAAAAAGAAGCTCAGTGAATCCAAAGCAAGATGAACACAAATAAAATCACACCTACTACATCACAGCCAAACTGCTAAAAATGAAAGATAAAGATAAAATCTTAAAGAAGCTAGAGGAAAATGACACACAGAGGGATCAATTCAAGTGACTACTCACTACACATGAAATAAAATGGAGGCCCAAAGACAGTGGAACATGTTTTAAGTGCTGAAAGAAAACAACCAAGAACTCTAAATGCAGCAAAAATCAGGAATGAAGGTGAAATAAAGGCATTTTTTAAGATAAACAATAACTAACAGAATTAATCACCATCAGGTTTGCATTACAAGAAATGCTGAAGGAAATTCTTTGGGCTGAAAGGAAATAATACCAGATGGAAACCTTGATCTACAGAAGAAATGAAGAGTATTAGAAATGGTAATTATGTGAGTAAATAAAAGGTAATTTTTCCTCTTGATTTCTTAAAAATACCTATGATTGTTTAAAGCAAAAATTATAACACTGTATTATGGAATGTATAATGTCAATAAGATGTAAACCTGACAATTATAGCATAACCATTTGGAGAGGGTGGATACAAAGTTGCAAGTTTTCCACATTTGACATGAAGTGGTACAATATTATCTCTAAATAGACTGAAAAGATAGGAAGGTATATAATAATCCCTCGAACAACAGTAAAGAGGTATAGTTAACAAATAAATAAAATCTACAATATATCCAAATAATCCAAGAGAATGCAGAAAAGGAAGAACATAGAAGCAAAGAGAAGGGAGACATAGAAAACAAATAGTAAAAAAATGACCTGAATCTAAACGTATCAAAAATTATGCTTCCATCACACACAATGGGATTTATAGATGATGTAATACAGAATTGTACACCTGAAATCTATGTAATTTTACTAACAATTGTCACCCCAATAAATTTAATAAAATTAAATAAAAAAAATTATGCTAAATATTGTTAGGGGCTAAATTGTGTCCCTCCCCTTCAGACTCATATGATGAAGCCCTAACCCCCAAGTACCTGCAAATGTGACTGTATTTGGAGACAGGGCCTTTGAAGAGATTATTAAATTTAAAATGAGGTCATTAGAGTGTACTTTAATCCAATCCAACTGTTTTCCTTATAAGAAGAGGAAACTTGAGCTCACAGAGATACCAAGGATGCGCCTGAACAGAGAAAAGTCCATGTAAGGACACAGGGAGAAGGTGGCCGTCTGCAAGTCAAGGAGAGAGGCCTCAGGGGAAATCAACCCTGCTGACACCTTGGCCTTTGACTTCTACCTTCTAGAACTGTGAAGAAATCAATTTCTGTTGTTTAAACCACCCAGTCTGTTACAGCAGCCCCAGCATACTAATAATAAATGTTAATGGACTAAACACTTGAATTAAAAGGCAGAATGTCAGAATGGATTAAAAAGAGCAAGACAGTATATGATACACTTGCTGGGAAAGATGCACTTTAACTATAGAGACAGACTGAAAGTAAATGGATGGAAAAGGATCTATACTATGGAAACATGAAGTATGAGGAGGCTGCAAAGGCGGTATTAGCCCTTTTGCCGCAATGGTCAGATATATTCGAACGAATACTTCCATCTGCTGACTGCAGATGGAAATTTCCAGAAAGGAAGTTTAGGAAAGCAGATGTGTGTTTTTCTATATTTTTGTGTTTTTCAAGAATAAATAACAATAGGAAATTTTTATACATAAAAATAATGCCATTTATTTACAAAGCAGCTCAAATTGTTATTAAAGGCATAAAGCAGTCAAAATATCAACTTTTTGGTTTTTGTGGATTTCGGACACATTTTGGAAAAAACTTGAAATCAATGAATGCAATGAAAGAGTTAATATCAGATAAAGTAGACTTCAAGTAAAAGAGTCTTATCAGAGGTGAAGAGAGACATTTCATAATGAAAGAAGATTAACTTATCAGAAAGACAAGACATTCATATGGTGCCTAATAACAGAACTTCAAAATAAACAAGGTGAAAATTGGCAGAATTAAAGAGAGAAACCATAGCTAAAGAGTCAACAATCTGTTCTTAGTAATAGACAAAATAACTAGAGAAAAATTAGTAAAGACATAGATGATTTGAATAACACTATTGATCATTTTGACCTAAATAATGCTTACAAAGCACCATACCACCACCCCCAATACATTTTTTTTCAAGTATACATGGTACATACTATGTGTAAGTAAATTTGACAGAAGTGAAATCATACAGTGGATGTTCTCAGACCACAATGGAATTAAATAAGAAGTCAACAAAAACAACATAGTCCAAAACTCTGAAATATATGAGAATTAAACAATGCACTTCTAAATAACATATGGGTCAAAGAAATCATAAGGGAAATTAGAAAACATTTTGAATGTATGAAAATAAAAACACTACCATTCAAATTTGTGAGAAGCAGGTAAAGCAGTGCTTAAAGAAAAGGTTATAACTTTAAATGCTTATATTAGAAAAGTGGCTTATGTTAGAAACATGTTTCCTCACTAAGAAGGAAGAAAAAGGTGGGCAAAGTAAACCCAAAGTAAGTACAAATTAAGAGATAATAGAAAGAAGAGCAGAGGTCAATGAAATAGAAACAAAGAAAATTAACAGAGTAAAAAGATCAACAAAAATTGCTAACTCTCTGGGTAGGTTAATCAAGAAAAAAAGAACACAAATTAGCAATATCAAGAGTAAAAAAGGGAATATCATTACAGATCCCATAGCATTGAAAGGATAATGATGAAACACCATGAACATCTTTATGCCAACCAATTTGACAACTTGGATGAAATGAACAATCTTTAAAAAACTAACAACCTACTGACATGGACAGAAGATGAAACAGAAAATATGCATTTCGTATCTATTAAAGAAATCAAATTTATTATCAAACACATTCCCACACAGAAAACTCCAATGTTAAGTGGTTTCACTGGTGTATTCTATCAGATATTTAAGGAAGAAAGAAAAATCTTACAAATACTTTCAGAAAATAGAGGAGGAAGGGATGCGACTTGTTTGATGAAGCCAGCATGACCCTAATACCTATATTCTTTTGTAGAAACTTTATGGGTTTAGCTTTTATGATCAGTTTTGTGAAACATCTCAAATTACATTTTTGTGTATGATATGGGTACGGGTTGAGAAATGTTCACGACTTGTGAGTAAGCAAGCTCCTCAAATGACATTAAGATATATGGGGGAAAGAAAGAGTAACGTTATAGTGGAGAAACCTGACAAACACTAGCTCCGCCAGGGGTCATGGTCAACATCAACATGTTGATATGATGTCATGAAATGGCCCTGGACCTCCATGGTCTTTCATAAATCCATAAGTCCAGTCTAAACATGAGAAAAACATTAGACAAATCCCAATAGGGGGCATCCTACAAAATACCTGACTAGTCCTCCTCAAAACTATCAAGATCATCAAAAACAAGAAAAGTCTGATATACTGTAACAGCCAAGAGTTTAAAGAGACAGGACAACTAAGGGTAATATGTGATATCCTCGATAAGACTCTGGAGCAGAAAAAGGACATTAAGTAAAAACTAAGAAAATATGAAGTATGGGTATGGATTTTATTAATAATAATATACCAATCTAGGTTTATTAATTGTCACAAATGTACCATAATAATGTAAGGCATTAATAATAGAGGAAACTGGGTGAGAGGTATATCGGAATTCTCTGTACTATCTTCTCATTTTTTTTTATAAATCTAAAACTGATCTAAATAAAAAAGCCTATTTTTAAAAAGACATCATTAAGTAAATGTAGAGATGAGTCACTGGCTGGAAGAAAGTATCTGCAAAATATATATCTGATGAAAAACTATGATCTAGGATGTTAAAAAAACAAAACAAAACAAAAAATAACTTCTAAAACTCAATAATAAAAAGACAACTCAATAAAAATATTTAAACAGAAGATATACAAGTGGCCAATAAGAATGTGAAAAGATGATCGACATCATTAGTCATTAGGGAAATGCAAATCAAAACAACGATGAGATATCATTATACCCTCTTGAATGGCTAAAAGGAAAAAGAATGAAAACAAGTGTTGACAAGGTTATGGAGCAACTAGAACTCTACACAGTGTCGATGTGAACAATAAATGGTACAGCCACTTCAGAATATGGTCTAGCTTGCAGTTTCTTATAAACCTAAACATGCACCTACCCTATGACCAAGCAATTACATCCCTAGGTATTTACCAAAGGGAAATGGAAACAAATGTCCACAAAGAGTTTTATGACAGGACATTCATAGCAGCTTTATTCACAAAAGTCAAAACCTGTGAACTGCCCAGGTGTCCATCAATAATAGGAGAATGGATAAACAAATTGTAATTTTTGTTTCAGAAATTAAATTCACACAGTGGAATACAACGCTGCAATAAAAAAGAAACAAATTACTGATATATGCAACAATACGGTTGAATTTCAAAATCATTATGTTGAATGAAAAAAGACATTAAGAAAGGACATACTGTATGAATCTATATATACGACATTCTAGAATAGGTCACTCTAGTCTATGGTGAAAAAAATCAGAGCATTAGTTGGCAATGGAATCTGGGTGCAGGGACTGACTGGGAAAGAGCATGAGGGAACTTGCCAGAATGTGGTGACGCTCTAATTCTCCATAGAGTTTTCGTTATACAGGTATATGTATTCTTCCAAACTTGTCAAATGAAACACTTATGATTCGTGCATTTCATATGTGCAAATTTCGTGCCAGAATTAAAAAATGAACTGTAAATAAATATTAATGGTACTCATACTGACTGCAACTTTGAAACTCATCAAAAATAAGATGGCTTGATGGATAGTGAGGGCGACAGATAAATGATAAAGCATGTAGAGTAAAACATTAGTTGTCAAATCTAGGAGGCACATATACGAGTAAGAGTGTGGACTGTAAAAGTCTTTCAGCTTGTCTGTATGTTTGAAAATTTTCATAACAAAATTTTGAAAAATAAAGCCAAACCACAGTTTGAGAGAACATAAAAGGAACAAAGGAGTAGTATCTCAGACTATATAAAAACTCCCATAGATCAATAAGAAAAAGGCAAACAACCCAATAGAAAAGGTAGGAAAATGACTTACCAGGCATATGACAAGAGAGCATATCCAAACGACTGACAAACACATGCAAAGATGCTGTGAGGTATTCGGCAGACTTCTTCAGGAGTTACTCCTGCAGCTGCTGGCAGACAGCCCTCGGTTTGAAGTCGAGTATGAGATTTTCAGCCCATGAAAAGCTGCTGAGTGCGCCAGAGCGGTGCTTCAAATGCCACTGCCCCACCTTACCACCAACCAAATGCAGGACCTTGTGGAACTCACTTAAACTCCCTACAGCTCCACTTCCTCATGTGGAAAACAATACGTAGTAGAATTATCCTTGTCTTGCCTGCCTCCCCAAACTGTCCCGAGGTCAAAAAAACACACACAAAAACACACTGAAAGCTGTATCTGGCCTGGAGAGTGCTAGCTACATGTAAATCATGTTCAGTAACAAGAGCATCAAATGACAGGACTGGGACTCAAACCCAGGACTGTAATACATTGCCTGGTACCACTGCCCTCAGAGTAGACCTCTGGTTCACTTCCCAGTGGCTGCTAAGATGGAAGGCCAACTACTTAGTGAAGCTGTTAGGATAATCAAACCTAAAGTAACTCACTCTGCTTTCTTAAAAAAAATTCTATCATCAACACAAACTGTTACCAGCTCCTCTTATGCTCAGGTAATGATGTCCTGTCATGTAGACAGAGTGCAAAGTTGTAGCTAATAAGGGATAGACGAGCTAGAAATCCTCAGATGGTTTTATTGATGGGTGATTCTTGAATGGCTCGATAGACACATACAGAGGATGCCAAAAAAAATGTACACACATTTTAAGAAAGGAAAAAGCTGTATTAAAATTGTAATGCTCAATATGTACCGATCACAAAAGATGAATCCAAGTCACGTTTGACTTCTGCAATGACAAGAGGTGCTCAAAGTGGTTCCCAGTTAGCAAATAAGTTCCCCAAATTGTAGAATTCTGTTTTCTGCACGGGGCTGGGAGAGTCTTCTTTGAAGATACTTCCTTGCACTTGTGACACTCATTAACCCATGACAGTAACAATAGCTGCCGTCTGAGTGTGGGACATGTTGCCACAATCAGATTGATCCAACATTTTACCTCTGGCCTAATGCCGGACCGCGCTTGGTTACGTACATCTAATATGTAGAAGTCAATTCCCCCAAACAGCCGCAAGAGGCCGGTCTTCTTATTCTCACTCATCAAATGAGAAAACGGAGGCTTGGGGAGGCAAAGCGAGTTGCCCTAAGTTCACAGAGCTGGCCAGTGTCAGGGCCAGGATTTGAACTTGCGTGCCCGTCATGGTCTCTGTGGGTGGTGCAGAGCCAGTGCTTCTTCTCCTACACTGTTCAGTCTGCAGGAAGACATTCTGGGGAAGGTCAAACAAGATACGCTTGGGCCAAATAGTAGCCACTCACTCACTGACCCCATCTTTGGGTCAACTCTGGAAGCACAGCGTCCTCCTGCCCTTTCCAAGGCCACCAGCAGGAATCATGGAGACACGCTTGCCTTGAATCCTTCCCTAGGCCCCTGCACATGCCTAGCAGTCTGATTCGTTATTTGTGGAGGTCACGCTGGTCTGAATGCAGAAGAGCGGCAAATCACAAGTCCACGCTGCATTCATTAATCGGACCTCAAGTTGGGAGTGCTTGCCGCATGCCAGCCAGCCAGCCAGTACAATAAAAGCTGTTCTGAAGCCAGGAAGACCACCTGCCTGGGACAATGGCCTACAAGCTGGTGCCCAGACATGCTGGATGTGAGCCCAAGGACCCAACGAATCAGCATATCAGCGGCCTCGTTTCTTTGTCACAAACCCCATCTCCACTCCACACAAGCTGAAGTGGCAAGGACCCTCCAATGAATCAGAATTGACAATGGCTAATGCAGAGCACAGAAGAAAAGTCCAATGAAGGACTCCGAACTAAGTAAAGGTGGCAGAGTACATGGGTGAAGTTTAACCCCTTCACCTCCCTCCTTTGCCTTTCTCATCGCTATCCCTGCCTGGTGCTTTCCTAGCAGTCGAACCTTCCCCCTGAGGGACCAGGCAACAGCCAGGATGAGGGATTGGCTCAAGATTTAGACCAAGGTCAAGTCCAGGCTTGCTAGGTTCAGAGGAGTCCTCTGACTACCCCTTTACCCAGTATACCCCCATCCCTCCCAAACACAGAGCCACGCCTGACTCTCACACTCACTGAATACCAGCCACTGGGCTATGTGCTAGGGGCAACGTGATGGCCAAGACAGACACAATCCCTGCTCTCTGAGAACAGACATTGAACTTGGGGAGGAGAGAACAAGAAGTCAACGAATACATAATGATTTCATAAGAAGTGTTCTGAATAATAATTCCATAGTAAGTGTTATGATGACAAAATCCAGGGTAATGTTGTGATGGCGACTGTAGGGGACTGGGCGTCCATAACGTTACTGAGGTGCAGGGAAGGTGACACAGCATTAATACACTCGCACATCCCCAGCACACAGGTAATGTACGAACATGCCAAAATAAATCACACTCTCTCCCTCTTCACACACAAACACAAATGATGGGATGTCAGACATAGAGAGGGCCCAGTGACATTCCATCTCCTACAGGAGAACCATTTTCTTTGGAGAAGCCACACCTCGGCCTCATCCTTGCTCCCCCAAGGTACTGCTCTGAGAATGTGAGACAATATGGTTCGGATCCCACTGCTCTGCTTCAAGCCCCTTGATTTTACACAACCACACCCCAAGACCCAGAATAGAGAAAAGGCCCTGCCTAGTGCCAGGCCAGGAGTTGGTGATAAAGCTGGGGCTGCGGGCTGGCCCCCCCCCCACTCCCTGCGGTGGCTTCTCCCAACTCTCACCTGTGGCTGTCCGACAAGTGTGGCTGGGCCTAGGATTGTCAGTGATCTCCCCCACGACTGAGGGAGCCTGTGGGCCTCAGGTGCCACCGAGGGCAGAGAGGAAGAAGCCAGATGAGAATTGCACATGTGTCCCAAGCCACCACCTCTGCTGTGGGCAGAGCACTGCAGCTGATAAGATTTCACTTTCTGCCAAGGAGAGAAGGTAGGGAGCAGGGTGGTGTGTGTGTGTGTGTGTGTATGCACATGCAGGGGAAGTCCATGCTACCCAGAAGCCTGGCACCAGCTTCAAGGTGGGCACAGACAAGGGCTTTCAGAGGCAAGGGTCAGCAAAGATAAGCTTCTCTGGGGGGAAGTGTCCTCAGGATCCAGACATACTTGTGCAAACTAATGATGCTGGCACAGCTTTAAAATCTGAATGACAGATTTTTTAAATTTCAGAATCAGCCTAAAGTAATATAGAGCCCAGTGGTACGAGGACACGTGCATGGGGTCAGAAGCTGGTCCAACCTGGGTGAGAATCTCAGTTCTGCCATGAAGTTCCTTTCTGATCTTAGACAAGTAACTGCAACCTTACTGGTCCTCTATTGTCTTGTCTGGAAAATGGAGCCAATAAAAGTCATCATTTGTGGAGCATGTGCTTTGTCCAGGCTCTGGCTATGTAAAGGAATTCTCTCATTCCAGCCCCACAACAGCCTCGCAAGGTGCATTGTTCCAATGCTGCTTCTCACTCCAGACTCCCAGCCTAAGATCCTCCAGCAGAACGACATTCATGTGGCTCCCCTGTCACCCTGCTTCCTCGTGGTGTTTGTCTATGCCTATGTCCAATGAATGTGCGAGTACAGGCCGTTTCTGCACTTGGACCAGGAACACTAGCTCCTGGGCACATATAGGGATGACTGTCAGCGTCCAAGGTGCACGTGCAGCTTTTGAGGTTGGTTTCACATGCCAGGTGTCCCTACCCTGTGGGGAGCCCCCCAAGACAGAGGCAGGGCGAGCCTCCTCCTTGGAGCCTCACCCCCAGCCCAGTGGCTGCCCACAGGCTACCTCAGTAAATGCACGCTGAACTGATAATGATGTACTCTTGCTCTGTCACAGATGACGTCCTTGGTGGCTCAGGTAAGGGAGGATTGTCCCAGGTCCCTGACTGAGGTGGGGACAGAGATCCTAGAAGTAAAGATATCATTACTATGGAGAGACTCTTGGAGACGGTGTAGTTATTGGACAGATGGGGGCCTGCAGCCTAGTGACAGGGAGGAATGGCCCAAAGTCACCCAACACGCCAGGGATCGAGCCTGACCTGATCCAGACCTCATGCCTCTTGACCTTGGGTGATTCTGTACCCTGTCCTGTCCTCTGACCAGCAATGCCAGAGCCCACAAGGGCCCCAGCAGACAGCGCCAAAGCTCTGGCCTGGCTGCTGTGTGCTGGTACAGAGCTGGAAGAGAAGCAGAGCTGTTCCCCAGTGAAACACCAGGTTCCGCTCTGGCTTTAGGCCCTCCCCGCTGACCTTGCAGGCACCTCAGGAAATCCCATTCTGGCCATTATCTGCTTCCTCCCAGCATCCGGGCTCTTGTGTTCTGACAGGCTTGCTGCCAGCCCATCCCCCAGCTGCTCTACCCTTGTGCCAAAGCTCAGGGTCCCCAGCGTCCTGGCCAACAACAAGAGTTGCTCCCCAGATTCCTTCCCAGAATGCTGAGGAGATAGCCGGGGTCACTACTTCCCGTGTGCCTGAGAGGGGTCAATGAGACAATGCATTTGCAAGGCCTTGGCAATGTGACTGGTGCCCACAAGGGGCTCTATAAATGCCAGCTTTCCTTCCACGGGGAAGGCTTCTTAACCAGGGGTCCCAGATGGGCTTCAGGAGTGCCTGGAACCCTCAGAGATTGTGTACAGTGTGCGTGCATGAGTGTTTTTCTGGGGAGAAGCTCCTGTGGCTTTCATGGGAGTCTTGAAGAGGTTCCATGGCCCAGCAAAGGTTAAGAACCTCCGAACTAGAGAGTTCTCTCTCTCAGCTGGGAAGTGCATGGAGCTGAGTTGAGAACCAGCTACCTCCTCTCACATGGGGCCTGCACTGAACCAGCCCAGCAGGTCATGGGGCTCTGAGATGTCAGAACCCGGACATTCCTGAGGCCCCCGAGCTGAGCCCCAGAGCCCCAGACATGGGAGCAGCCCACACTGCAGTGCAGAATGACCCAAAACTGCAGTGACGGTGAGGACCAGAGGAGAGAACAGTGGGGGTGGGGGTGTGGTGAGGGCAGAGACAGTCAGGGCAGAGCTGACTGTACCTTGAAAGAGACACTGGCTCCCCACAGGTCAGAGCAGCAAGGACAAAAGGACACGGGACATAGGACACAGCAGCAAAGGATATTTTAAGAGGTGGTGCAATGGTTCGAATGGTTAAAACCATGTGCTCCGAAACTAAACCACCCAAGTTGGAATCCTGGCTCTGCTCACTGCTAACTGGCCACGAAGCTGGGTAAGTTACTGCACTGCTCCAAGCCTGTTTACTTATTTGTCAAATGGATGGAGACAGTCATCGTACTTACCTACAGGGTTGTTGCAAGGACTACATGAGTTAATACAGGTAAAGCCCTCAGCACAGGGCCTGGGACTTGGCAAGCTCTCTGTACGTGCTTGACAAGCTACTATTATTCCTACTCAGTCCAGTGAGCCCAGAGGCGGGGCTCGAGGAGGGCGATGCAGTGAGAGGTGAAGCTGGACCAGTAAGCTGGGGTCGCAGAGGCCAGGCGGAGGAGTCTGGGATTGAATCTGAACACTGAGGGATGCCACCGACTATTTCTGAAGAGAAAACTCACATGGGCTGATGGGTGATGTATGAAGGTCATATGAATATGACGGATGTGGCAACAGGTGACTCAGTCAGCCAGTCAGCCAGTCACTCATTCACTAAACTCTTACTCCAGCCAGGCCCATCATGGACCTAAAAGAAGAGCTTCTGGGAACTAGATGCTTCAAATACCACATGTGGGGCTGATTCTGGGCCCTGGAGTTGCTCATAGTTCATCGCCCCCGCCCCCAGGTAGTGCAGCACCTCCCTGGGCGGGCACAGGGGGCGGGGTCTGCAGATGAATCTATCCATGGTCAGCCAAGCTCATGCTGCTAACACTACGGCCTTGCCGGCAGAAGGAGTCTGTGGAAGACAGAATAATAGCCCCCCAAAGATGTCCACATCCTAATCCCTGGAACCTGTGACTATGTTACCCTACGTGGAGAAAGGTACTTTGCAGAGGTAATATATTACAGATCTTGGGATGGGGAGGTTATTCTGGATTATCTAGGTGGATTCAATGTACTCACTGGGGTCCCAGTAAGTGAAAGAGTGAAAGAGTGAAAGAGTGAGGCAGTGGGTCAGAGTAACATGGCATTACGGAAGTGGAGTCAGACAGAGAGAGGTGTCCGGGAGATTGAAATTTGAAGATGCTATGTTGCTGGCCTTAAAGATGGAGGAAAGGGCCATGAGCCAGGGAATAGGGGTGGTCTCTAAAAGCTGGAAAGGGCCAAGAAAGCAGTCCCTCCCCTGGAACCTTCCAAAAGAATGCAGCTCTGCCAACCCCTTGAGTTTAGCCCAGTGAGACCCATTTTGGACTTCTGGCCTCTGAGACTGTAAGATAATAAATGTGTGTTGTTTTAAGCCACTAAATTTGTGGTACTTTGTTACAGCAGCCTATGAAACTAATACAGAGTCGGAGTGAAACAAGGAAATATAAAGCCAAGTATGAAATATATTTCAGAAATGGCACCCAACCTGGTGAAAGAAAAGCTCAAGAAAGTTGAAGGTTATATCGGAAGTGTTCTGGGGGAACCTGGATATGAACATGAGGGAAATCCACTGAAATCTTTACCTCTCCTTGAATAATCCAATTTATTCCAGATGGGTTATGGAATTATATATATGGGGAGAAACCAGAAGAAAACGGAAGGGAGAACAGGCTGGTGAAGGGTCTTGAAATCATGACATAAGAGGAAGGACTGATAAGGCCGGAGAAAAGAAGATGAGGGGTCCATGGCTGCCGTCTCTACCTACATCCAGAGCGGTCATGGGCAGGTGCACACAGAGAACAGGACCAGGACGGTGGGTAGATGTTTCAGAGAGATAGATTTCAGCTCCTAGGAAAACGTTCCAGAGAATTGGCACTGTTTGAACCTGGAACAGGCTGCCTTAGGAAGCAGAGAGAAGCATGTGCTTAGAGGTAATCCAATAGAAACCTAATTCTGGAGAGGGGATTCCTGCACGGGGCTGAGCGGTTTGGAACTGACGGGCTTGTAAAGTTCCAGTCAATCAGTGCTCTTCTCTGTCTGGACTTGAAATAGAGAAGGAAATTAGTGTCAGTCCAAGGACCAATTCTTCTCAGCTCCCTGACAAATGCAACATCAGAGAGAACACACAGAATCCATGAAGTCTGAAGTGTGTCCACGGATATCACCCCAAACAATTCATCAGCGCTCCACGGAATGAAAAGTAAAGGTTAACAGATTTGCCTAAACAGGCTGTGGCACCGTGACAAATGGATTCATCTCCGCAGTGCTGCATTCTGGGAGCAGAGGTACACACCAAGGGCAGAGGGGCTTTATTGTGGCTAGGACAAGGGTGCTTTAAGGTGGCACCCCAGTAGAACAAGCCATAGACTGGCCGTGGCCCTGTTTCCCTCTCCTTTCAACATGTCTGGGTTACCAACCAGTGACACTGCCTGTCCCCCAAGTTAATTTCAAAGCCGAGTCTGGTCACCCAGAGGCAAGGGCCTTCCTTCTGTCTCCCCATCCCTGTAGAGTTGCCCTAAAACAAGCCTGATTAACAACCATACGCACTTGATTGAGCCTACTTTGCAGATGAGGAGACCGAGGCAGGGAGGTTAGAGAACATTCCAGAGTCAGGAGGAGTACACTAGCTTGTTCAGACTGTGACTGGCCCCGGCTCACTAAACAGCCCATAAGATCATGGCACATGAGAGACAGAGAGGCCTGGGAGCAGCTAAGTCTCTCGCGTTGGGCTGACAGCTCAGCCTCCCTCCTGCTAGGCCTTCCTTCCTAACTTTCAACCTGCCCTGATTTAGCTTCTCAAAAGAACCCCACCTTAAATACCAGACACATCTGTGTGGTTCTGGAAGATAAGTACACACCCTAATTGAGATCTGGAAGTCACAAATCCCCAGTGTCCCTTACCCAATGGCTGCATGTCATCCCTCCCTTCCGTAGACCCCGTCTGGTTTCTTCTCACCTAGAAAATGCTTCCAAAGCCCTTGCCTAGGAAAGCCAGTGCGGGGCAAGAACACCGCAAGCCAGCTGCTTTGCTGTGTGAAGTCAACCTGACATTGAAGGTCTGCGAGGTATAATTTTTCCCTTCTTCAAGCAAATACGATTTACACTTCGAGCCCTGACATCTTGCTGGCTGACGGTCCACATCGTTCACTGACAGCCTGTGGAGCGTCCTTTCTCAGGAAACCTTTCCTCAAGCCCCAGGGAGATACAAATTCAGGTGAATCTGCTCCTCTAAATGGCCTGGATGACGCAGGAGCAAAGAAGGCAGCGTGGATGACATGGCTTTCACAGCCTTTGTTACTTCACTGGACCCTTGAGAAAGCCCTGGGAGGGGGCTGTGTGACCCCGAGCAAGTCCCCTCCCCTTGCAGAGACTGTTTTGTCAAGGGGTAGAGGAGGGCAGCACTACTGCCCACCACCCAGAAAGCACTCAATTCGCAGCTGGTGTTACCACACTATGGTGACCACCGCCACCACCTACCACCGTCCCCACCACAGGACGCACATACAGGATGCCTCTCACGGACGAGGATCTGTGCCAAGTGCACACGGAGATTAAACTCCTGCTGGCTGGTGCTATGACCTCCAACTTACAGAAGAGGGAACAGAGGCTCGGAGACACGGAGTAAGATGCCCCACATCCCTTGCCTAGGAAATGTGGGAGTTCAGGATCCCCCCTCCTAAGTGCTTCTGCTGCACTGCTCCCCGCTATTGCCTCTTGAACAGCAGCCTTGGCTGTGAAATGACTTTCCCACAGACAGTGGTAACGCAGGAAACTCAAGCACGAGTCCCAGGATGTGGCCTCCTCTGGTTCCACCCAAGTGGGGCTTTCTGGATGGGGGGCCCCTCCCCTGCTTGTCCTACCTGAGAGAGGCCCTTTCATGAGGTGAGCCACCAGGCCACACTGAGGGCTTTCCCACACCCAACCTGCCACACCCAGGACTGCCAGGCCCACGAGCCCAGGTCCACCCTGGGCCCTGCTCACCCTGTACCCCGCAGAGCTAGCCAAGCACATGCACCCATGAAGCTACAGAGCCACATGTGGGGCTCCTGCCATTTAATGACCTTGGCTTTTCAATACGGTAAAAGGGTGTGTTAACCACACAATGCCAGAGCAAAGAAGAAAAGACAAGTAAGATTGGGAGTTAATTTTATGAACTCATGTAAGAGTCCTGAAATGATAGAAAATGCATTTCCAAACATGCATAGTATCACAGCTGTCAAGCAGCAAAAGAGAAGGAGAGAAAAACATAATGACATTAGGTTACTGTTTCTCCTTTAAATCTTTGGGGGTCAGCCATCCCTGAGGAATGAGAATGCATGGATTTGTCTCTAATTTCTTCTCCACTAAAATCTGAAATGCTAATGTATTTCTAATGTAATTTAATATAAAAATGTGTCCATTCTAATTCACTCTCAGTATGCACCTTAGCACAAAAGACTTACTGTTACTATCCATTTCATTCATTCATTCATTCATTCATGCATGCATGCATGCATGCATGCATGCATGCATTCAATAAACATGTGCTGAGCTCTGATTCCATGCCAGGCCCTGGCTGCACCCTGGCAGGAACTGGGAGAACACAGGTGCACAGCAGGCTTAGGCCCTGACCTTGAGCCTTGTGGTCCAGCAGAGGGGACAAGGCAGGGACCTAAATAATCACGTGGAATGCAGTTACAGTGCCCCAGGAACAGCAGAGCACCAGGCTAGAGGCTGCAAGGAGAATAGGGGACTTGCAGCAAGAAAAAGAATTTTGGAGGCCTGCCCCACCCCTGGCTTCTCATGGTAACCAGGAAGGGGATTTAAGCTCACCTGGCAACACACGTCAGAAAGAGTCCTGTTTCCCAGTCCCAGCTTGGTAGTGAGCAAAGCGTGCAGCCTGGGATGAGTCCCCGTTTCCCTCTGGGCCTGTTTTCTCCAGTGTGAGCTAAGAGCTTTGGGCCTCACGAGCCCTGCAGGCATGTCCAGTCCCAGATGTCTGGGATTCAAGTCCCTGGCCTCTCTGCCATCCTTTTGTTATTTCCAATCACACGGCAGCTCCCATCGGCGCAGCCTTTGAGTGGGAACCATGGAGCCTGGGAAGGAGGGCCGAACTTACTAGGTGACCTTCAAGTCTTGAGAACATCAAAGACCATTGCTTTCAATATGTGCCCAGGCAAGAACGATGCCAATGCCAATAACGTGGAAATGTCAAGCAAACAAATATTCTCCTCTCTCGTCCTGCCTCGCTCTCCTTCCCTTGTATCAATTACAAAACAAAATGTGCCAAAAGGGATGAAATACAGGTCAAGCGAGCTGAGAGGTAAATTAACTGAATGCAGGAGCCCTGTTGAGGGCCGTTACGATTGGCCACTCTTGGGGTTTCCTGGATACCACCGGGAACCAAGGCCCCTCTTGAGCAGCTCATCTGGCAGATGGCTCTGCCACTCATGATGACCTCTGAGCACTGGGCAAGAAGCCTCTGAGTAGAGGGGACTTTGGGCCTGAAGGAGCCAATGCCAACCTCCAGCACTCTCCCAGACACTTCTGAAGAATTGGTAGTACTGATACCCATCCCCAGACTGACCCTCCAATGTCTTTGAGGAGCAATGGTGCATCAAGACTCTTCTTGGGGGCTCACTCCCCGTATTTGTTTCCTGGGACGGTCATATAAGTTGCTACTAACTGGGTGCCTTAAAACAACAGACGTGGACTCTGTCAGTGGAGGTCAGAAGTCCAAACGTACGGTGTCAGCCAGGCCACACTCCTCCCAAAGGCTCTGGGGTAGACTCTGTCCCATGGCTCTCTATTAGCTTCTGGCGACTATCAGCAATCCTTGGCATTCCTTGGCTTGTAGCCATACGGGTCTAATTTCTGCCTCCATTTTTTACATGGCCTTTTTCTCCCCGTGTCTTCTCTTCTCTCTCTCATAAAGACACTTGTCATTAGATGTAGGGCCCACCCTACATCCAGGATGATGTCATCTCGAGATCCTTAACTTAATTACATCTGTAAAGACCCTTTCTCCAAATAAGATCACGTCCACAGGTCCTGAGGGGATCTATCTTTGGGGGGACACCACTCAAAGCACTATACTCCCTTCCTTCCTCCCCCCCTCCACCCAGAGCAGTTGTGTTTCCAAGAACAAAGTGGAAGCACTGAAAGGGAGATTACGGTCTGGGCAATCATTGCTCTCATCGCTTTTATTAGATAAGAGCATTCTGGAAGATTCAGCTCACAGTACCCCCTTCAATAGAGCAAAGCATGAACTCTGGAGCCAGGCTCCCTGAGTTCACATCCTGGCTCTACCGCTTCTAGTTGCTGTGTGACCCGAAGCGAATCATTTCACCTCTCTTCCTCAGTTTCCTCATCCGTAAAATAGGAATGATCATAGTGCCTACCTGGTTGGAAGAGTACAGCTCTATACGTGTTTGTTATTATTCCCAGCATGCTGCCGTGATCACTCCTGAGGCAAGCTCATATCAGCCCACCCAGAAGCAGAAGCTCAACTGGAACACATAAGAACTGGAAGCAACCCTGAAAAGCATCCAGTCCCCATCAGCCTTAGTCAATTGAAAAATGGAGGCCCATGTCAGGCTAGGCATCGACATGGATGCTCTTTTATACAGGAGGTCATGATAAAGAATCTGTTTTTAAGCACAGAATTTACACCATCAAGGAAATGGCTTCCTTCAAAGTCTTCTGCTTAAGAGGTTTACGCATGTTCGCACAGCTGCTGTTGCTCAAACACCATGGGGCTGCAGAGGTCGTTGGAGACAGTTTATGGGTCACCCCACCCTCTGTAGCCAAATCCAGCCTTCCCTGGTTTCACCAGCCACCTTCTCCATATTCTCTCAGAAGACTTTTGGGCTACTGACAATCATACCCACCCTCAAACGATAAAGAACTATTTCAGGAATGGCTGGCCAGCTCTGAAGGCAGATGCCTAAAACAAGTCCCACAGATGGTATGAGCACCAAGCACCCACCTAAAGATCCACATGGGGTGCTTGAGGACGGTGAGCCTGCTGCCATTTCCCAGTACTGCCACACCTCTTACCTCATTTTGTCATCAACAAGCCTGTGGCTAGATGCTTTACCATCCCTTTACTAATGGGAGGGTGGCTAGCTTTCCCAAGGTCACATAGCTAGTCCCTGGCAAAGAGGAAAGTTGAACACAGACCTTCTCCCTCCAAACGTATCAATCTTTCTACCACTCCAGGATGAACACAAACGAGTCACATTACTTTAGAGGTATCTCTTACATGTTCAAAATAATTTCCTGACTGTCTACTTTGTCCTTATTCCTAGTCTGAACTTGGGGAAAACAGGGATCTGCCTGCTGTGTGTTCCAAGCTGAACCCAGAACTTTGCTTTGTAGTCAACAACGGAGTGTACAAATATTGAGATCCGGTGCAGTCTGCTGCCACTGGCCTTTCAGGTATCGTAGCCTTTAAGGCCCTAGGCTTCCTCTTTCGATCTGTAAAACGGACACAGTGATAACAGAAGATAGAGGGCTAGTCTCAGAGGGGTTTTGTGAATCCTGGTCTTTCCTAGGATTAGCGATTGGAAGTGTTGTCCAGTGGGGGTGCACAGGGGTACCTTTGAGCTGTTCTACAAATGATAGCACTGGTCCAGGAAGGAGGTGGCTCTCAGAGTCTTGCAAGCCAAGTAAATGGGCCTGGATGGATCACTAGCAGAAGATACTAAAGAGAAGATGGCCACAGAGGCGTGCATGCGATTCTTGAGGCTGTACCCAGGCTGCTCCTCACAATGGCTTTATGTAACTGGAACAAAGTGAGAAAGGGCGGGAGGCGAGAGGGAGGGGGACAAGTGAATTTTCTTATTCTATGTAGAAAAATAGGGCATTTTAGGATGGAAAGAGGCCAGAAAGCCCACGGAGAGCTGCCTCCTCTTTTGCAAGCCCTGGGTTCTGACGCAGTATAATTTTCCTCCCAATACTTGTCGAACCATTTTTAAAAGGAAAGCAGCCATTCATACTAGTGACCTCTATTATTGCCTTTGGTGAATTTCCCTGCACTGCAACCCTCTTCTGTGGGAGGAGATGCCAGTGCCTTTCCTGGGGTGCTGAGCAGTTCTAGTGATGTTCTTCTCCCACAAGGGCCTCGGCTACAGGGGGTTACTGTCCTTTCCTGAATTTCTGGGGCCCTGTGTTTTTCAGTCCCCAGCCAGCCATGCTTACCATTCGCCATCCCACTTCAGAATAAAATCCTAGTCCCTGGATCATTAGAACGGAAACCTTTTTTCCCAGGAGGACCTAGGGCCTTCATATATCCTTCTCCACAGGAACAACATCCAGAGGGAAAAGGGGCGTGAGCCTCCTTGGGAGCTTTATTTTCCCATAAGGCTTTGCTGCCAACTTTGAGAAAATTCCTGGGCCCCAAGTGAAGTTGACTATTTCGGCCTTTTTCCCTCCAAGGTTCTTTCCCATCCTGCTAGTTTCTGCGCTGTGTCAGAGCTAGTCCATACAGAGATTGCTTTTTCATCATCAGTTACCTTTCTGAGTGTTTGGGCTTACTTCCTGGTCCCAACTGTGAGAATTCAATCAAATCAGTTCTGGGGAGGAGCTGAGAATCTCCTACACTTTGTTTTGCCACGCCCCCTGCCACCTTAAAGTTCTGTGTCTGAGAAGACTCTGCAGAGGTAGCGACCAACGTGGCTACTGCATCATGGCCAGAAGCGCATGCTCTAAGTGTCTGTTTCCTCATCTGCCTACACCAGGAGACCGCGGGAGGTCTTTGAGGAGAGAGCCATGGTCTCATTGTCACTAGTCTGTTTAGAATAGAGCAGAGGGTCTGACTGGAGCAGGTGCCCAGTAAATAAATACTGGTTGGAAAAATGAAGAAAAATGTAGCCAAGTAAACTCTAATACGGCCCCCAAGTGAAAATTAGCAAATAACTAAAAGAGCATTGGGTCAGCCAGTGTCTTGGTCCCTGCCGGTCCCTGCCCCTCACAGCCAGGCTCAGAGCCTCTCCTCACGGTCCCAGCCCTGACCTGACCCCACCCCAGCAGGACCCAGTCAGCCTCTTCTGTCTTGCTGTGAAAAGCAGGCAGTCAGGGAGGCTGGGGGAGCCCCATTCTCCTGTGCTTACAGAAGCACAGCCTGTCCCCACCGCAGCCATATTGACCAAGGCCACATACATGGGCTTCTGCCTCAGTTTCTGTGCTGAGGACCTGAAGCCTGGCCCTAAGCCCCAGTATATTTGGATCAGGTCCTGTCTCCCTGACCCACTTTTGTCTGGCCCTTCAACCAGAAGTGATGACAGTCCCCCTCTCCCCAGCAGCTGCTAGCAGGCTTTTGCTGCAAATGGTTCAGCGCCTGACAATGTGTCTCCAAGCTCTAGACTTCCAGCGTCTCCAAGCTCCCATTGCCACACTGACTCAAAAAGATGAGCCCTGCCTCAGATACCGGCACCTGCACAAACCACACCCACGTTGGCTCATCACTTTTGATAATGCCTGGGCTTCTCAGTAGCTCTTAAAGGGACCTGTCTCTATAGCCCCAGCTGCCTCCTCATCTCCACCAGGCCAACCTGCTAAGGACACAGGTCAGCCCACAGCTCAGCCCATCCAGAATGCTGCCAAGGGACTGGAAACTGGACCCCCCAACCCACAGAGGACAAAGCACTAAGCATTAAATGGAAGCTCTGCCGAGATCGTCCTTATGTCAGATTTAATGGGGCACCTGCCACAAATCCTCCTCATCGCCTCCCATCACCACTCGATCACATTGGTCAACAGCAGCTCTTCCTGAAAGACACACTTTTCCTTCCACACCACTGACATCTGAGTGGACAGCTGTCACCATACTACTGAATGAAATCATCACGAACTGACACCATATCAATGCGTCCTCAGTAATAGCCACCGTTTCCAGCAATGGGAGCCTCTCTGAACTACTCCCTTCAGGGCCCAGGTCTCAGGGTAGCCTCATGGGAAAGGCTTCATTGTGAAAAAAGTCCTTGGGCACTTCCGGATATACATTCCTTTGAATGGGACCCAAGAGAAGCCCATCTATGCTGAAGTACCCTTGATGGCGGCAGGGTAAATACCACTAGCCCAGTAATGACCCTTCATTGAGTATCCACCATGTGCCCTACCCACCCCATACCTGGTCCTTCCCATTTACTCCTCAGAAACACTTGACAGAAGGCTGAAGTGACTTGCCTAAGGTCACACAGCTAGTAAGGGGGAAGAATCACCTCTCTCTGACCCCAGTGTCTTAGCTCTCATTGCCACATTGTCTTTGAGCTGGCTCAGTTTGTCCGAACCAGACGCTTAAAGCAACACAGGAAGATGGAGTCTGTGATGATTTAAGATGTGGGAAATGGGCAAAGGGTATCCCTGGGAGCTCCTGGCTTTCCCCAAAAGAATAACCTGTGGGTCTGTCTGTGGGTAGGCAAGCAGGAGGCAGCTACTTAGGATCCAAACAGAGATACGCCGCTAAGTGTATCTTAGTGGCCCGGTTTCTCTGGTTGCTCAGCAGACTGAGCTCCTCGAAGGTAGTTACTGAGTCGGAATCACTTCAGGATACACTGCAGCACCAAGTACAGGGCTTGAGATGGAGCAGTGGTTTGGGCCGGAATCATGATGAGCACCACCAAGGAGGGCTGAAGGGTGACAGGGACTCAGAGGAAAAATGATCACCTCAGGCTGGGGGTCCAGATGGACTTTCTTGAGCCATGACTTGAAGTACAGACCTTACTTGAGACAGGTGAATAGAAGGGAAAAGGGATGAGCGTAAGCAAAGGCCTGAAGTCAAAGCAAAGGCCTGTCGGACAGTCTTAGCGTAACAGCAAAGTCTCCATCTGAGTGGAGCACAGGATGTGCGGGGAAGAGAAGATGAAATGTTGGAGGGGAGGTCGGGGCCAGACTGTGCATGATAGAATTGCAGTGTTCGCGGCCACTGACAACTGAGCAACCACCACGGGCCGGATGCTCTGCATTTATTATTATCTCTTCAATCCTTGCAACAGCTCCACGAGGCGTTATTATCTCCCTTTGAAGATGAACACATAGGGGCTTGGAAAGAAAAGCATAGTGATTGTCTAAGGTCATGTATGAGATAAAGCTGACATTCAAACTCGGATCTGCTGGCATCTAAAGCCAACCATCTTCCCCACTGTTCTACCCTGACGGGATGAATGAGGGAAGGTCTTGAATGGCAGGTAGGGGAGGTCCTGCTCCTGGAAGGTGATCTAAAGCAGGGCAGTAGGTTGAAAGAGTGAAATCTGAGAATGGGGAAACTGCCAGCTTTTAGCAGTGGCAACTATTCTAACTGCACTATCAAAATGGCTTCAACTTGGGCAGCATGTTGGATTCTGGGTTTTATGAAGACCAGGGGGAAGTGAGTAACAGGAGTCTCTAGGAAGCCAAGCCTCACAGCAAGGCTAAGAGGAGTCCCAAGGTAAAATTTCTGCAGAACTGACTGTTTCTAGCGTGGTCTGGTAGCAGCCAAATGGAAGAAAAACATAAGCCCTTAAGACATGATTTGCAGTGATCAGTAATGAATTTGCTACATAATTAAATCAGCCCTGTTGGAAATATGTCAATTTTCATCCAAATGCCTTGATTCTTCTGCTTGGGAGGCTCTTTGGAAAACTGTCCTGAGCCTGTGGTCTTGTGTCTCTTTGATCTCAGGGCTGATTAGGCCAGGTAGACTGCTTCTAGAATTGAGCCAGGCAGAGGCCCCTTGCATTTGTTTGTGCCTCCTGGGGTCAAGACGGCTGAGGCTTACAGGACTGTTGAATAGGATCATGGCTCTCCCTCCAGATCTCATGGTATTCGCCCACAACGCTGGCCTGTTCTCTAGTAAATATTAGGCTCAAGTAGATCAGAGCTGCAAATGAACCTGCTGTTCAAAAGGCTAGGCCTACAGAAACGTGGAAATTCCTACCTGCAAAGGCCCAGTGAAAATGTGTTCAGTCGGTACCATCCAGCAGGCTAGGCTGCCTTAGACTCCCAGGGGCCGGAGAGAGCAGCTAGGCCAGCCCCACACGGGGATGGGGAAAGTGAGACGGGGCAGGGAGGGCAGTAGCACTCCCTTCCTAGATTACAGAGTGTGTTAAGCTGCTCTCTGGCCTAAAGCCCAGGGTTAATAAGTTCTTAAGAACAATTCTACATGTTCCAAAACACTTCTTTTGGATGAGTTGTTTTGAGTCCAGATCACCTAAAACCAGAACTGTTGCCTGATTTTGCTCTATAGACTTTCTCTAGCTTCCTCACCTATTAACAATCACAGTCATAGTAATATATCACGTTCCTAAATTATTTGACAACAGCTTGCATGTGCATTTTTCCCGAGAATGTTCACAACAGCCCTATGGGGTCAGCAGAGCAGGGAATTTTAAGCCCATTTTTACCAAGGAGAAAACTGAGGCTCCACGAAGCTAAGAAACTCACCCGAGATCAAGTGGTAGAAGTCAAATTTGAATTGAGTGATTCTATTCCCAGCCCAGGGCTCTTTCCACTCCCCCGGCCTTTTCTGTGAGAGGCACCGGGGAAATGGTTTCCTGCAAAACTGAATTGTGGTATTTTCCAAGCTGCCCTCAGTTTGTCTCCTTAGCAGTTTCCTAGAGACTACACCACCAGCCACCTGGGGCCCAGCACAACTGTTCTAAGTCTCAGCTAAGCCTCTCTGTGCTCCAGCATCTCCACCCTGCCCTCTGGGGAAGAAAAGATTCACATGCAAATACAGTGGGATGTTTGTATTTGCATTTGGGGACATGCAGCCAAATCAAATATGATGACCACATTAACTAAATATTACAGGCATTTCCTTTCCAGTTTCCTTGCCTGTCACCCACTCAATGTGGTGTAGAATGGCCATGGAAGAATGTGATAAATATTTTTTTTCCCTTCTAAATTGGGATTTAACATGACTAGAGAAGGACTGGAGTGAGAGAGTTAACTCTTGAAATGTTTGCTTTCACTGGGCCAAGTATCTGTGGGACAGAGTTAGGGTCATTTAGGACGAGCTATTGCTGAGGGGGAAAGCTAGGCGTGATGCGGATTTTTAAGGCAGGCTTAGTGGCCCAATCCATGGCTGGGCCACATACTGTCTTTGTTGTACTTCAGGTTACTAAGAAGCAGATGGGCCAAGGGGTAGAAACACTTTGTGAAGAAACAGGTTGGAGCCTAGTTGCTGCTTGGCTCCTTAAAAGCATGATACTTTTCCCACCTGGAGTTTGTCTCTATGGACAATGAATGTGTGTCTGTTCTGGACTGAGGGGATGGTTGATCAGCAGTAGGCATGAGACAGGCACGGGCAGGACCCACAGGAAACCCTCCACTGGGCTGGCAGAAGAACAATTCCTAGCCTGACTGAAAGGCCTTTCAGTTCCCTGATCTCAGGGCTCAATATCGGCCTGGAGGCAGGGAGGTTTAGAGTGAGAAGGGAGCTCATGGATGGCATGGGTCAACGTCCTCAGTCTGATGCTAAAGGAACCAAGGCCCAGAGAGGGGCAGGGATTTGTGCAAAACCAAGAGCCAGGCAGGGCAAAGCTGTGGCCCGGACTTGGCTGCCAGACCCTGGGGCTATGGCGTTTCTGCTCTGTTCCAGGCGTCCTGCCACCATTTGGGCCCCTGAGCTAGGGATGCCGAACTGCCTCCCTGTTTCCTCAGAAGGAAACAACCCTGTCAACACCTTGAGTTTGGATTTCCAGCCTCCAGAACTGGGAGGCAATACATTTCTGTTGTTCAAGCCCCCCAGTCTGTGGTCTTTTGTTACAGCAATCCTAGCAAATGAATATACCCATATAGAGAACTCTATCTTCCCTACTTGACTGTGAACTCCTCGAGGGCAGGAGTCCAGCACCAACCAGTCCAGCGCCTGGTGTCCAGTGGATGGTCAGTCTAGAGTTCCTGAAGTGACCTTGTCCAGGGAAAGGTATTAGCCTGGGAAGCTGGCTGCCCCATTCCTCTCAAGACAAGTCTGGGAAGCCTACTTGCTGGCACCTTCATCCCTAGACGTTCTGCCAGTCGAAGAGGGCATCCTTCCTCATGGAAGAGGGTGTAGCAGCTCTAGCCACCTGCTGCACAAGAAGCTAGCAAAGAGCCTGGGTAGCCCATGCTCCTGGAGACTCCTGGTCACTCTGGGAAATACTCAGTGCAAGTTCTCTGCACCAAACAGCATGGGGTGAAGGCCTTGAGAATCCAGTTCTGGTCTCACTCTGCCCTAACCTAAGAGGAAATGAACTCTCCAGGGATTGCAGAAGGCTTTATACAGTTGGTGATGTTCGAGCTGCAGCTTGAAGAATGCCTAGGAAAGGAATGTGGGGAAGGGGAGAAGAATTGCAGACAACGGGGACAGCACGAACAAGGTAGAGCAATGTGAAGGTACACGCAATGGTGGGGACAGAAGCAGGTCTGGGATGGTTGAAGCACAAGGATTTTGGGAAGGGGGTGGCCGAGATCTTGGAGAGCTGAACAGGAAGTAGAATGCTGGGGTGAGGAGGGCCCTGCACACCAAGCCTAAATTGCAACTTAATCTGGAAGCCAGTGGAGATGCTAGCGTCCTGAGTGGAAGGCGTGACTTCATAATGGGAAGAATCTCTCTCCCACTAGGGGCAGTGTAGGGGATAACCTGGAGCAAGGGGGGCAGGGAAGGGGGTTTCTGCCAGCACCAATGGGAGACATAAGTAGTTGACACCCCAGAAGTCAAATGGTGAGTGGCAGCCAAGGGAGAGGGAAGAGTTTCTACCTGAGCAGCTAGGGATATAGTGGGCCTCCTGGCCAAGATCTGAAAATGTGTGCTCCCCAAAGTCACAGGAACTTCCATTCCCTCCATGGAGCCCACTGCCAAGCTCATCCCAAGGGCCCAGCATAGAGGGAAGAGTCTCTTGGGAAAGGTGAACCAAATTAATTTTCAGAAGAAACGAATGTGAAGCTTCTGGGCTTTTTTTTTTTTTTAACTTTTATTTATTGTAAGTGTGTTTTTCCAGGACCCATTAGCTCCAAGTCAAGTAGTTGTTTCAATCTAGTTGTGGAGGGTGCAGCTCACAGTGGCCCATGTGGGGATTGAACCAGCAACCTTGTAGTTAAGAGCACCGCACTCTAAGCAACTGAGCTAACCAGATGCCCCACTAAGCTTCTGGTTTAACACTGTAGACTCTGCCCCTCAAAAGATACAGGCAACGAAGAGTGGGGAGACTTCAGTGTGAAAAGCAGGTAATATTTAAATCCCAAACTGCAGAAACACTCAGGGAAGCCAGTTCCTGATAGCAAAGAAGAGTTTAAACTTAGGAAGTACAATAGCTTGCAGTGATTTACACAGTTGTGCATAAGGGAAGGAGGCTCATCTAAAGTGACCCAGCTCCATCTAGCAGCATTAATCATCAATGGCTCTGCATCAGTGTTGGCCTAATAATACAGGAAGAAAAGGCCTTCTCAGGGCCAAGGAAAATACTATTTTCAGAATGTCACCCTTTGCCTAGCTCCAACAGGCCCCAGGATGAGTATGCACCATGAGTCCTTTCACGTGAAAGTTCTGCAAAGCCCTCAGGGGCATGCAGCATGAGCCCCATGCCCCGGCAAGCAGTTAAGTCTCAGAAAGATGCCCACATGGCAAAGGATGTATCTGTGAGTCCTTGGTCCTGCTGTCCTAGTAGACAATGCTTTGGCACGTAAGTGGCATTCCACGCTACAGATGAGAGGCTGATCATAAGAGAGTACTCACAGCTCTTCTGGCATTTGTGTTCAGCAAAGCAGGCAAGGCCTTCAAAGAATGGGGTCCACAGGGGAGTAGCTAAGCACAGGTTGATGGTAAAGCTGTTAGTACAACCCAGAGCCCTTGACTCCTGGGCCCAGACTCCTTCCACTGGACCATGTCACCTGCCTCTGAGGTTAGACCCCCAGATCCAGCCAGTTTGACCACCTTGATGGAGCTGTCAGGTCAAGTCAGTGACCACTAATTTGGCTAATTCCTTTCCTTACCCAAATGATCAGCAGTTTGCATTGGCCAGGAAATGAGTCTAAATGGACTGGTTGTTCAAATAGGTCCTTGACTATCGTTGGCATGGAGGGCTTTGCGATTTAGAATTGGGGGCTGTCACAGTCAAATCATCAAAGAGCAAGAGGTTAAGAATAGACCTTAGTGGTACATCCAGACAATGGAATACTATCCAACAATAAAAAGAAATAAGCTACCAAGTCATGGAGAAACCTTGAATGCATATTACTCAGCGAAAGAAGTCGGTCTGAAAAAGCTCCATACTAGTGTATAGTTTAGTTTATATGATATTCCAGAAAAGGCAAAACTATAGAGATAATACAAAGATCAGTGATTGCCAGGAATTTGAGGAGAGTGGGGGAGTGATGAAGAGGTGAGTTTAGGGCAGTGAAACTATTCTGTATGATTCTGAAATGATAGATACATGACATTATGCATTTGTCAAAAACCACAGAATATACAACACAAAGGGGGAACTATGGACTTAAATTAATGATAATTCATCAACATTGGTTCATGGTTGTACCAAATGTACTACACCAATACGAGATATTAATAATAGGGAAAACTGAGGGAGTATATGGGAACTCTGTAAATCTAAAACTGCTCTTAAAAAATAAAGTCTAGTAATTAAAAAAAACAAAACAAAAAGAATAGGCCTAAGAGTCCAGATATAGAAGGAAGCAGTAGAGAGCTGGAAAACTTCTGTTTCGTAACAGACAAAAAGGCAAATGCCGGGTAGACTCTGAAACCCTGGCTAAAAGTCTGCACTGCCTCATGTTAATGATCACCAAACAATTTGGTCATGTATCTCAATACTTAGGAATAGCCCTATCCAGGCATCATGCAGGTCAGTCTTCTGTGATATGCTGTATATCTAAACAATAGCCGCAGAACCATATGAAATGGAAGAAGCAAAACAAACCAGAAACTCACAGGATAGTTGTCATTCTACGGTCGTCAAAACACTTCAAAATGTTCCCTTTCAATCTAGACCATTAGTTCCTATGATTTTCCCACTAAAGGCAGGGGATGTAGGTATTTACCAAGTGGAACTCTTTAGGCTCTTAGTGTTCTTCCCAGCCTAGGTTTTTGTGCTGACTCCTTGAATTCCTAGAACCTGGAGCAACCAAACAGGAATGGCAAGAAAAACACAAAGGAACGAAGCAGACAAACACCACTGGGTTGGTCTTATATGCACAACTGACAATTAGGGAAGAGAGCACTCAGACTAAATTCTACACATAGTTCAAGGTCCTTCACCAGAAGTATTATTAGCTCTGGCCTTCGGTGAGCTGGATGTCCGGAGGTGGGATGCCTACCACTTTTAGGTAGCTGCAGAGATCCCTCAACAAAACAAAACAAGACAAAAACGTTCTTTTCATTAAATAGAAGACTTGGTATTACAGAAATGGCAATTCTTTCATAACTAATCCATAAATTCATTTCAATTCCAATAGACTTCTAACAGATTATTTTTTGCCAAACTTGACAAGCTGACCATAAAATTTATATGGAAGAACAAAGGACCAAGGATAGTTACAACACTCATGAAGAAGAATGAGAGAATGAGCGGGGGTGGGGGTCGGGGGGTGGGGGATGAGGGGTGGTGGTGGTTCATGCTACCAGACAGCAATATTTATTACAAGCTTACAGTAATAGAACTATGTGGTATAAGCTTAAGGACAAAATAAAACAGACCAGGGAAACAGAACAGCAAGCTCAGAAAGTAACCCACAGATGTAGGGAAACTTGATACACGACAATGGTAGCATAGCAGAGAGGTAGGGAAAGGAAACACTATTTAATAAATGGTGCATAGATCATTCAATAGCCCTGTGAAAAAAAGTAAATCCTATACAAAAAAATAAGTTCAAGGTGAATTATAAAGCAATATGTAAAATAAAAACATTAAAAAATTTAAAAAGAACATATAGGAGACTACCATGTTTCCCTGAAAATAAGACCTAGCCGGACAATCAGCTCTAATGCGTCTTTTGGAGCAAAAATTAATATAAGACCCGGTCTTATTTTACTATAATGAAAGGCTGGGTCTTATATAATATAATATAATATAATATAATATAATATAATATAATATAATATAATATAATATAATATAATAAATATAATAAATATAATATAATATAATATAATATAATATAATATAATATAATACAATACAATACAATACAATACCGGGTCTTATTTTACTATAAGACCCGGTCTTATATAAGACCGGCTCTTATATTAATTTTTGCTCCAAAAGACACATTAGAGATTTAAAGAATTGGACTTCCGGAAAAATGGCGGCATGAGGTGAGCCTCTGTAAAGCTCCCCTGGAATTTACAACGAATCGAACAACAAAAACTCCACAAAGGACTCCCTGCACAGCACACAGGCAACACGAAGAGGCCCACTACCGACTGAAATCACCTACAGGTGGGAGATTCAGAGTGGAGGGAGGAGGAAAGGGAGAAGCGCGGAGACGGAGCTGCAGCGGGCGCAGGACGCAGACCTAGCTCAGTGCGCCGAGCTCGCTGCTTCCCGGAACTACCGCAGCTGCGGAGAGGGAAGAACTCGGACTGCTAGGGCTCCGCCAGGCTCCACAGGGCTGAGGGACAGCATATAACACGGCTGAACCCAACGCTCACGGCAGAGACCTCGGAGAAAAGACTGAGGGAAAAAGGCTGAAAAGCGGTGGTTTAAGCCCGCACTGCCGAGCAGAGAAGGAGCCTTAGGCACTGAGACTAGCCGCCTCCCTCCCTCCCAGAGCTCGCCCGCCCCACCTGCCCGGTGCTAGAAGCGAAACAGTAGCAGTGTCAGATCAAAACAACAGAAAATTTGCTGTTTTGAGAACTGTGGACCGCAAACACAATTTCACAGCCCAACTAGTTCCAGCAAAGGGGAGAGAACTGTGGAAGCAGGACCGGCTGTGGTGGTGGTCGCCGCCATTGCTCTGGGCCACCTCTCACAACTCACACCGCCCCTGGCCCCACTTATCTGGGCAGATCCCTGCAGGAGTAAACAGAACTGCTGAAACCTACGGGCTCTGAATCAGGAGCTGGAAGAGCTTTGGAACATCAAAAGCTCTCCGCATACCCACCAGGACACTGCGCCCTGTGACCTAGACGAACTATTAACAGAGGAGAAGCCCGTCTCCCAGGGAATCCCCCCATTGTGTGAGAAGTTGGAATACTGCAGAGAAAACATAGCACTACTGTGTGGGAGAAGGTAATAAGTTGCAGTTGGAGAAATAATAAAACATTCTACCAACAAGTACTGGCAAACAAAAGAAAGATCGCTTTCTATCAGCCTGTTGCAGAAGCCACTCCTGTAGATGTCTAGGAAGAGAAATAGTAAACCAGTAATCGCCATGAATAACCAAGGCAACAAGATAACTCAGAAAGAAAGTGAAAAATCTCCAGAGAAGGCACTTAAAGATACAGAAATATGTGACTTAAATGACAGAGAATTCAAGATTGCAGTTCTGAAAAAACTCAACGAGATACAAGAAAACACAGATAGGCAGTTAAAGGAACTCAGAAACTCAATCAAAGAACAGCATGAGCATTTTACGAAAGAGATTGAAATCTTAAAAAAGAACCAAATAGAATTTCTGGAGATTAAGAACTCAATAGAAGAAATTAAGAATGAAATAACCAGCTTAGGTAGTAGAGTTGACCAGATGGAGGAAAGAATCAGTGACATCGAAGATAGAAACCTGGAAATGACACAGATAGAAGAAGAAAGAGACTTGAGACTTAAAAGAAATGAAAGAACTCTACAAGAACTTTCTGACTCCATCAGAAAGAGCAATATAAGAATAATGGGCATACCAGAAGGAGAAGAAAGAGAGAAGGGAACAGAGAATATATTCAAACAAATTGTCGATGAGAACTTCCCAAATTTGTGGACAGAACTGGACCCTCGAATCCAAGAAGCAAATAGAACACCTAGTTACCTCAATCCCAACAGGCCTTCTCCAAGGCACATTGTATTGAAGCTGTCTAAAATCAACGACAAAGAAAGAATCCTCAAGGCAGCCAGGGAAAAGAAGTCGGTAACTTACAAAGGAAAGCCCATTAGATTATCATCAGATTTTTCAGCAGAAACTCTACAAGCCAGGAGGAGTGGAACCAAATATTCAAACTATTGAAAGAGAGAAATCATGAGCCAAGAATAATATATCCAGCAAAGATATCCTTTAGATATGAAGGAGGAATAAAGACCTTTCCAGACATACAGAAGCTGAGGAATTTTCTAATACACGACCTGCACTACAAGAAATACTAAAGGAGGCTATTCGACCACCATCAACAGGGACAATTTGTGGCAACCAAAACTCAAAAAGGGGAGAGTAAAGGCCTGAACGGAATATGGGAATGGAGAAAGTAAGCGTGCTGAAGAAAATGGAATACTCTAAATATCAAACTTTCTTTTACATAAACTTAAGGGTAACCACTCAAAATAAATCCAGAATTGAAATATATACTGAAATAAAAGAAGAAACAGAGGAAACATCATAGAATACCACCACACAGAAATAATAGACAACAACAAAAGGCAAAGAAACAATGGAGACACAGCCTTACCAGAAAACTAAAGATAGAATGACAGGAAATCCTCACATATCAATAATCACCCTAAATGTAAATGGACTGAACTCACCAATAAAAAGGCACAGAGTAGCAGATTGGATCAAAAACTAAACCCAACCATATGCTGTCTCCAAGAGACACATCTCAGCTACAAGGACAAGCATAGACTCAAAGTGAAAGGGTGGAAATTGACACTCCAAGCAAATGGTACCCAGAGAAAATCAGGTGTAGCCATAATGATATCAGATGAAACAGACTTCAAGGTGAAAAAGATAACAAGAGATAAAGATGGACATTTCATAATGGTGAAGGGGACTGTACAACAAGAAGACATAACAGTCATCAATATTTATGCCCCCAATCAGGGAGCACCGAAATACACCAAGCAACTACTAACAGAACTAAAGGGAGAAATTGACCAAAACACAATTATACTAGGGGACTTAAATACATCATTGACAGCTATGGATAGATCATCCAAACAGAAAATAAATAACGAAATAGTAGCCCTAAATGACACATTAGATGAAATGGACATAATTGACATTTATAGAGCACTTCATCCTAAAACATCAGACTATACATTCTTTTCTAGTGTACATGGAACATTCTCAAGGATAGACCATATATTGGGACATAAAATCAGTCTCAACAAATTTAAGAAGATTGAAATCATACCATGCATATTCTCTGATCACAAGGCTTTGAAATTGGATATCAACTGTAAAAAGAAAGCGGAAAAACACAAATACATGGAGATTAAACAACATACTTTTAAAGAAGGACTGGGTCAAAGAAGAAATTAGAGGAGAGATCAAAAGATACATAGAAACAAATGACAATGAAAATACATCCTACCAAAATTTCTGGGATGCAGCGAAAGCAGTTTTAAGAGGAAATTTATCTCATTACAGGCCTATCTCAAGAAACAAGAAAACTCCCAAATAAATAACCTCATGTTACACCTTAAAGAACTAGAAAAAGAAGAACAAGTAAAACCCAAGGTCAGCAGAAGAAAGGAAATAATAAAAATTAAAGCAGAACTAAATGAAATAGAGAACAAAAAGACAATAGAAAAAATTAATGTGACAAAGAGCTGGTTCTTTGAAAAGATTAACAAAATTGACAAACCCTTGGCTAGACTTACTAAGATAAAAGAGAAGACACTGATTAACAAAATCAGAAACGTAAAAGGGAAGTTATCACGGACACCACAGAAATACAAAGGATCATCCAAGAATACTATGAAGGACTATATGCCACCAAATTCAACAACCTAGAAGAAATGGACAAGTTCTTAGAAACATATAGCCTTCAAGGCTGAACCATGAAGAACTGGAAAATCTAAACAGACCGATCACCAATGTGAAATTGAATCAGTCATCCAAAACCTTCCCAAAAGCAAAAGTCCGGGACCAGATGGCTTCACTAGTGAATTCTACCAAACCTTCAAAGAGGATCTAATACCAATTCTGCACAAACTCTTCCAAAAATTGAAGAAGAGACAGTACTCCCTAACTCATTTTATGAGGCCAACATTACCCTGATACCAAAACCTGGTAAGGACAGCACAAAAGAAAACTACAGACCAATATCTCTAATGAATACCGATGCAAAAATCCTAAATAAAATTCTAGCAAATCGAATACAACAATGCATTAAAAAGATTATTCATCACGACCAAGTGGGGTTCATCCCGGGGCACAAGGATGGTTCAACATCCAAATCCATCAATGTGATACATCACATAAACAAAATAAAGGACAAAAATCATATGATTATATCAATTGATGCAGAAAAAGCATTTGACAAGATACAACATCCATTTATGATTAAAACACTTAATAAAATGGGTATAGAAGGAAAATACCTTAACATAATAAAGGCCATATATGACAAGCCCTCTGCTAATCTCATAATTAATGGAGAAAAACTGAAGCCCTTTGCTCTACGTTCAGGAACACGACAGGGATGTCCCCTATCACCTCTGCTTTTCAACATAGTGTTGGAAGTCCTTGCCAGAGCAATCAGGCAAGAGAAAGAAATAAAAGGCATCCAAATTGGGAATGAAGAAGTTAAATTATCACTCTTTGCAGATGACATGATGCTATATATAGAAAACCCTAAAGACTCCACCAAAAAGCTATTAGAAACAATCAACGAATACAGTACAGTTGCTGGCTACAAAATCAACGCACAAAAGTCCATTGCCTTCCTGTATACTAACAATGAAATCTCAGAAAAAGAAATACAAAAAACAATTCCTTTTGCAATTGCAGCAAA
This sequence comes from Rhinolophus sinicus, assembly GCF_036562045.2. NCBI lineage: Eukaryota > Metazoa > Chordata > Mammalia > Chiroptera > Rhinolophidae > Rhinolophus > Rhinolophus sinicus. Next base: position 108,603,593 of record NC_133768.1, on the reverse strand, counting down.
AAGAATAAAATACCTAGGAATAAACTTAACCAAGGATGTGAAAGACCTATATGCTGAAAACTATGAGACATTTTTGAAAGAAATTGAAGAAGACACAAAGAAATGGAAAGACATTCCGTGCTCATGGATTGGAAGAATCAACATAGTTAAAATGGCCATATTACCCAAAGCAATATACAGATTCAATGCAATCCCCATCAAAATCCCAATGGCATATTTTAAAGAAATAGAACAAAAAATCATCAGATTTGTTTGGAACCACAAAAGACCCCGAATAGCCAAAGCAATCTTAAGAAAAAAGAACAATAATGGAGGTATCACACTTCCTGACTTTGGCCTGTACTACAGGGCCACAATAATCAAAACAGCATGGTATTGGCAGAAAAACAGACACATAGACCAATGGAATAGAATTGAGAACCCAGAAATAAAACCACATAAATATGGACAGATAATTTTTGACAAAGAAGCTAAAAACATACAATGGAGCAAAGACAGCCTCTTCAATAAATGGTGCTGGGAGAATTGGATAGCCACGTGCAAAAGAATGAAACTGGACTGCTATTTGTCACCATGTACCAAAGTTAATTCAAAATGGATCAAAGACTTAAGCATAAGACCTGACACAATAAACTGCATAGAAGAAAACATAGGTACTAAACTTATGGACCTTGGGTTCAAAGAGCATTTTATGAACTTGACTCCAAAGGCAATGGAAGTAAAAGCTAAAATAAAGGAATGGGACTATATGAAACTTAAAAGCTTCTGCACAGCAAAAGAAACCATTGACAAAATAAAGAGGCCACCAACTGAATGGGAGAAGATTTTTGCAAACAGTGCCTCCGATAAGGGGCTAGTATCCAGAATATACAAGGAACTCATGCAACTCAACAACAAAAAAACAAACAACCCAATTGAAAAATGGGCAGAGGACTTGAAGAGACATTTCTCCAAAGAGGACATACAAATGGCAAATAAACATATGAAAAAATGCTCAACATCACTAATCATCAGAGAAATGCAAATCAAAACCACAATGAGATATCACCTCACCCCAGTCAGAATGGCTATCATCAACAAGACAAATAGTAACAAATGTTGGAGAGGTTGTGGAGAAAAAGGAACCCTCATACACTGTTGGTGGGAATGCAGACTGGTGCAGCCGTTATGGAAGGCAGTGTGGAGGTTCCTCAAAGAATTACGAATAGAATTGCCATATGACCCAGCAATCCCTCTCCTGGGTATCTACCCAAAAAATCTGAAAACATTTAGAGATAAAGACACGTGTGCTCCAATGTTCATTGCAGCTTTGTTTACGGTGGCCAAGACATGGAAACAACCAAAATGTCCTTCGATAGATGAATGGATAAAGAAGTTGTGGTACATATACACAATGGAATACTATTCGGCAGTGAGAAAAGATGATATAGGAACATTTGTGACAACATGGATGGATCTTGAGAGAGTAATGCTGAGCGAAACAAGTCAGACAGAAAAAGCAGAGAACCATGTGATTTCACTGATATGTGGTATATAAACCAAAAACAACAAAAGAACAAGACAAACAAATGAGAAACAGAAACTCATAGACACGGACAATAGTTTAGTGGTTGCCAGAGGGTAACGGGGGGGGGGGAGGTGAGGGAAAGGGGGATCGAATATATGGTGATGGAAGAACTGACTCTGGGTGATGAACATACAATGGGATTTATAGATGATGTAATACAGAATTGTACACCTGAAATCTATGTAATTTTACTAACAATTGTCACCCCAATAAATTTAATTAAAAAAAAAAAAAAAAGACACATTAGAGTTGATTGTCCAGTTAGGTCTTATTTTCGGGGAAACACAGTATATTTATGATGAGATAGGATTCCTTAAGAGAAAAAAACACACAAGCCATACTTTAAAAGTACTAATAAATTGGACTTCTTCTAATTAAAACAGTTATACAACAAAGGCAACACGAAGTTCAAAGATAGCTACAGACTGGGAGAAGACATTTTCAACAGATATCACTGGAAAGCACTCACTTAATATCTTAAGACTTCCTCCAATCAAAAAGTTAAGACAGACAACCCAATTAAATGGGCAAAAATGTTAACGGGAACTACACAGAGGATGAGAACTGAAAGGCCATTAAATATATGAAAAGTTGGTCAACTCTGCAGTGATCAGGGAATATAAACTAAAGCAAGGAAACACATTTCACATCCATTTGGCCAAATAGTAAAGTCTAACAATATCAGGAATGTTGATGATAAGAACATGCACTGTTGCTGGAAGCACAAACTGGCATAAACACTTTGGAGACTGATCTGACAATGTCTAGTATATAAATGTTTAAACAATTGCTTCAAGTGAAGCTTAGATAGTTCGCTTTAGACTTTTCTAAATTAAGCACTGAATACTAAATATTTCTTTATAAGTATCGTTTTAGCTGCACCCTACAAATTTTGTAATGTTGTGTTTTCAGTTTTATTTGGTTCAAAACATTTTCTAATTACTCTTGAAATTTGTTCATTGACCCATATGTTACTTAGAAAAGTGCAGTTTAATATCCATATATTGATGTCAGCAAGGAAATAAAAAGATGACCCACAGAATAGAAAATATTTGCAAATCATATACCTGACAAGGGACTTGTATCTAGAACATATGAAAAGCTCTTACATCTCAGCAATAAAAATAAACATATTAAAGATGGGCAAAGGATCTGAACAGATATTGCTTAAAAGAAGATATACAAATGACCGATAAGCACATGAAATGCTGTTCTACATTAGTCATCAGGAAAATGTAAATCAAAACCCCAATGAGATATCATTTCACACCTACTAGGAGGGCTAGAATCAAAAAGTCAGATAACAACATGTGTTAGGGAGGATGTGGAGAAACCAGACCCTCAGACGATGTTGGTGGGAATGTAAAATGGTGCAGCTGCTTTGGAAAAGCAATCTGGAAGTTCCTCAAACAAATAAAGAGTTACAATGCAACCCAGCTAATTCCATTCCTTTTATATACTCAATAAAAATGTGAATATATGTCCATACAGAAACTTGTACATGAGTAATTATATCAGCATTATACCCCAAAGGTGAAAACAATTCAAATAACCATCAATGGATGAATGAATAGATAAAATCTGGAACAGCTATATAATGAACATTATTTAGCCATAAAAAAGAAATAAGTCCTGATATATGCTGCAATGTAGATGAACCTTGAAAACATTATACCAAGTGAAAGAAACCAGTCACCAAAGACTATATGCTATATGATTCCATTCATATGAAAGTTAAGAACAGAGAAATCTATAGAGACAGAAAGTAGATTATTGGTGGTTTAGGTATATTTGGGGAGGTAGAGAGATGATAGCTACAGGATACAGTTTCTTATTGAGGTGACGAAAATGTTTTAAAATTGACTGTGGTGATGGTTGCACATATCTTTGAAAATGTTAAAACCCATTAAACTGTATACTTTAAATGAGTGAATTGCATGATACATGAATTATATCTTTAAAAAGCTGTTAAAAACCATGTATTGGGAATTTTCCAGATTTCTATATGTTACTAATTTCTCGTTTGATTGCTTGGCAGCTAGAGAACATCCTTTACATGATTTAAATTCTCTTAAATTTATGGAGACTTTTTTTATGGCCCAGAATATGGTCCTTGTGAATGTTCTGTGTGCACTTGAAAATGATATATATTCTTCTCTAGTTGGATGGAATATTCTATAAAAGTGAATTAGATAAATTTGGATGAAACCACAACTCAGGTTTTCTGTATCTTTACTGATTTTCTTTCTATTTGTTCTATCAATGACTGAAAGAGGAGTATTGTACACCTGAAATCTATGTAATTTTACTAACAATTGTCACCCCAATAAATTTAATAAAATAAAATTTTAAAAAAAAGAAATCTCCAACTATAATTGTGAAATTGCTTATTTCTCCTTATACTTCTTTCAGTTTTTACTTCACATATTTGAAGCTCCCCTATTAGATGCATATACATTTAAGGCTGTTATATCCTCCTGATGAATGGATCTCTTTATTATCACGAACTATTCCCTTTATCCCTAGTAATATTCCTTGTACCAAAATCTACTTTGCCTGGTGTTAATATAGTTACTCTAACGTTCTTTTCATTAGTGTTTGCTTGTGCTTATTTTTTCTTTTAAGCTGTATGTGTCTTTAGATTTAAAGCAGGATTCTTATAGACAGCATATAGTTAAGTCTTGCTTTTTTACTCAAAATGACAATCTTTATTTTTTAATTGGGGTGTTTAGACCATTTATATTAAGTTATTGATTTTGTGGGGTTTTAATTTACAACCTTGCTATCTGATTTTTATTTGTTTCATCTTGGTCTTATTTTTTCTTCTCTTTTCCTGCCTTCTTTTTAATTAGTTATTTTTATGATTCCTTTTAATCTCCAGTATTGGCTTTAATGGCTCTCTTTGTCTCATTTTTATTGGTTATTCTAGGGCTTTCAAGAAAGTGTTTAATTTAGCACAATCTAACTTCAAGCAATATTATACCACTTCACATATGCTCTAAGAACTTAAAACAGCATACTTCCCTTCTCCCTTTCCTGTTCTTTGTGCTATTGTTACCATGCATTTTATTTCTATATATTATAAATACTCCAATATACTGTTATTATTTTTCATTTAAACAGTTAATTTTCATTTAAGGAGAAAATTAAAAAAATGTCTTTTATATATACTCACATGTTTAGAAGTTCCAGTGCTCTTCATGCCCTTTGTTTGATCCAAATTTTCATTTGCTATCATTTTCCTTTTGTATGAAGAACTTTCTTTAACATTTCTTTGTAGTACATGTTTGTCGGCTATGAATTCTCTCAGCTTTTGTCTGAAATGTATTAAAAAATCACAAAAGACATCAAGAAAGGAATAAAGAAACAAAGGAACTACAAAACAGAAAAAATTAACAAAGAGCAATAAGTCCTTACTTATCAATAATTACTTTAACTATAAACAGATTAAATTCTCCAAGCAAAATACGTAGAGTGTCTGAATAGATAAAATATATAAGATACAACTAGCCCACCTTGGGGACTCCAGAAGCATAATAAATGCTCTAATACCTAAAAAAAATGATAAGGTACAACTATACACTGCCTCCAAGAGACTCACTTTATCTTTAAGGAAATACATAGGCTAAAAGTGAAGAGATAGAAAACGATATTCATTGCAAATGGTAATCAAAAGATATCAGAGGTAGCTATACTTATATCAGACAAAATAGACCTTAAGTCAAAAACTCTAACAAGAGACATACAAGGTCATTATATAATGACAGAGGGGTCAATTCACCAAGAGGATATAACAGTTATAAATATATATGTACCGAACATTGGAGCACCTAATTATATAAAGCAAACATTGAAAGAACTGAAGAGAGAAATGAACATCAATACAGTAATAGTAGGTGATTTCAATACCCCACTGTCAACAATAGATAGATCATCCAGATAGAAAATCAATTAAGAAACAGACGACTTGATTAACACTGTAGATCGAATGGACCTAACAGACATATATACAGAAAATTCCATACAACAGCAGCAGCACATACGTTCAAGTGCACATTCTCCAGAATAGATTATATGTTAAGTCATAAAACAAGTCTTAACAAATTTAAGAAGACTGAAATCACATTAGATATCTTTTCTGACTGCAATGGTATGGGACTAGAAATGGATAACAAGATGAAAATTAGAAAATCCACAAATATTTGCAAATTAAATAACACATTCCTGAATAGCCAGTAGGCCAAGGAAAAAATCAAAGGGGAACTAAAAACAAAACATCTTGAGACAAAGGAAAATAGAAACACAACATACCAAAACTTATGGGATGCAGCAAAAGCAGTTCTAAGAGGGAAGTTCATAGCAATAAATGCCTACATTAAGAAAAAAGAAAGATCTCAAACAAACAACCCAACTTTACGCCTCAAGGAAGTAGAAAAAGACTAAACAAACCCTGAAATTACAAGGAGAAAGGAAATAACAAAGATTAGATCAGAAATAAATGAAATAGATCAGAAAAACATTACTAAAAAGTCTTTTAATTTTTGAAAGATATTTTCACTGCATTTAGCTTTCTGGATGACTTTTTTTTTCCTTTAGTACATTTAAGGTGCCACTACACTGTCTTGTAGCTTACATGGTTTCAATCAAGAAGTCTAATGTAATCTATATCTTCTTTTCTCATGTAATATGTCTCTTTTCCTCTGGTTGCTTTTTTTGATTGCTTTTAATGTTTCTCTTTTTAAATGTTTTCCAGCAATTTGATTATGATGTGTCATGATGCCATTCTTTTTTTACATTTATTCTGTTGGAGTTTGTTGAGATTCTTGGATAACTGGATACTTAATTTTTCATAAAGTTTAAAATTTCTCCAGCCTGTTTGTTCAAATATTTTTCTGCTCTCCCTTCCTGACATTTCAATTGTGCATATGTTTGATCACTTTATATTATCCGTAGGTCACTCATGCTATGTTCCTTTTCCCCCAGTCTTTTCTCTCTGTACTTTGCTTTGATTAGTTTCTATAGCTAAGACTTCAAGTTATCTAATCTACTGCAGTTTCTATTCTGTTAATTCTGAATCCAGTATATGTTTTATTTCATATATTATGAAGTGTATTTATAATAGCTATGTTAACATTCTTGTCTGCTAATTTCATCATTTCTAAGAGTGTTTTTCTTTTGATTGGTATGTCTCCTCATTATGAATCATATTTTCCTGCTTCTTTATAGGTCAATATTATTTGGACACTGAAAATTGTGTATTTTGCATTGTTGGGTATTGGATTTTATTGTATTCCTTTAAATATTGTTGATTTTTATTACAGGATAGAGACAAATTACTTGGAATCAGTTTGATTCCTTAGTCTAGGGATAATTTAGGCCTATTACTAGGACAATATCTTTTTGAGGACTCTACCTAATATCCTAGGTATTGCAGGTTTTTCCACACTGGTTGGTGGGAACATGAACTATTCCCAACCCTATGTGAGCTCTGGTAGTTGTTCAGTCTACTTGTTTCTGGTAGTTCTTTCATTTACCCAGGGTAGTCTTTTTTCATTCATATGCAGATCAGAATTCAGTCAAAGAATCAAGGGGGCCCTCTGCATATCTCTGAAGATCTCTCTATGTGTACAGATCTTACTTCTCTAGTATTGTTCCTCATAATTTCCAGCCTCCTTGGATTCCATGAACTCTTATCTTTGTCTCTTTTATTGAGCAAGATCCCTAGGATTGTTTTGGTTTCCCTCTTCTTTGCTGAAGCCTAGATAATGATTCCAGGCAATAAGCTATAACAATCATAGGGCTCACCTTACTTTTTTTTTATTCTTAGTTTCAGATGTACAAAACTATGTAATAGTTAGACATTTCACCCCTCACAAAGTGATAACCCACCTCCCCCAATCTATTGCTCCTGTGACATCGTATATAGCTGTTACAATTCTATTGACTCTATTCCCCATGCTGTACTCCATACCCCATGACTATATATATATAGTTGACATTCAGTCTTATTCAGCTTCAGCTTCAGGTGTACAGTGCAGTGGTCAATCATCTACACCGTCCATGAAGTGGTCTTCCTAATAAGACATTGCTTATATTCCCCAAACTGTCTTTCATATCCCTGTGGCAATATTGTAGTTACCAATTTATGCTGTCTAATCCCTTCCCCTTCTCCCTCATCCCCACCCTCTTCCCATCTAGCAACCATCAGTTTTTCCTCTACATCTCTGAGACTATTTCTGTTTACTCATCTTACTTTTTATCCCTCTTTTGGGAGTTATCATTTTGTACTTTTGTACTACCTCAACAGGTAATACAGTGCCTGAAAGCCATTATTTTATATATTCTGTTTGGTTTTCTAGTTTTTTAAGATGGACCATAATCAGTCCTAGCATTCCATCATGGCTGGGAGAGGAAGTTTCATATTATATTAATTTTTATATTTCATAAGCACAAAATGTTTAATAATTTTAAAAACATATTTTAAGGAAACCATTATTTTTGTCCCTAACAGTATTTATTTTTTTATTTTTGGTGTCATTATCGGGCCATCAAGAAAATAATGATCTAGACCAGTTTCTCAACTTCAGAACTATTGACATTTTGGAAAATTCTTGGATGTGGGGAGCTGTGCTGTGCACTGTAGGATGTTTGGCAGTTGTGACAACCAAAAATGTGTCCAGACATTGCCAAATGTCCCCAAGGGTGGAGGTGGGGTAGCAAAATCACCCCACTTAAGAACCAAACTTTCAATACTGTAGCAACCCAGAGACCATTCCTTTTTATACATAAGGTAGGAAGCCTCAAAAAACATAAAAGGAGCATATTGAAGGGGCACAGAAGCCAACCTGAAAGAGTTACCAATGGCCAAAGTTGAAGCAACTTGAGCAACGAGCAAAAAACACCCATGAGCTATGAGCATAAAATAAAATCCATGAATTCATACTGATATCAATCAATAAATGTGAGAGAAGGTATATGCTTCCTAATGGGAAAATTCCAATTAATAGACAGAAGGAATGCGGGAAATAGAAAATCACCATTAGGGTACCACAGTGATGCTGCAGGTGGGATCCACCAAAGGATGCTGTCATGAGTGGGGAAAAAAGTTTAAGCAGAAACAGTATGTCTGTATAACCTCCAGGTATTTCCCTCAAAATATTTAGTAAGTACAGGAGTGTGAAAAGGAAATGATAACTTTATGGTGGAGAATCCTGTCAGAGACCACTTTGGCCAGGTAATCAAGGTCATGGTATTGATACCATGTCCCCCCTGATATTATGGACTGATAATGGCACTTCACCGCTATGGTAGCCTTTCACAAAATGCACAATCTCAAAGTAATCACAAGAAAAATTGAGACAAAACTAAACAGAGGGGCATTCTACAAAATAACTGATTGGTGTTCTTCCAAGTGTCAGTCATAAAAGACAAGGAAAGACTGCTGAACTGTCATAGACTGGAGAAGACTGAGGAGATATGATGACTAAATACATTAGTGAAAAAACTGGTAAAATCTAAGGAAAGTCCGTAGTTTAATTCATAATATTATACCAAGGTTAATTCCTTAATTTTAAGGACTATACAATGGTTACGTAACATGTCAATGTGGGGGAAGCTGACTGAAGCGTGTGTGACAGTTCCCTGTTGTGCGTTTTCAACTTTTCTGTAAATCTAAAATTATCTCAAAATCAAAGGGTTTTGAAAATTGGAGCATACTTTAGTCTTAACTGTAGATATACACCTCTGTATTATAAAAAAAAATCTTAATAGGTTAAACATTGGAACCACAGAATCCCAGAGTTGGAAGAGCTGCTCTAGACCACCAATTCCTTCATTTTACCTTCTAGGCAAACTTGGACCAGGAATGGGATCTTCCCAAGTTGATGCAAATAGCACCAGAGCAAGGACTGGATCCCCTCACCTGAGAACTCTTGCTATTATCTTCCTCATAGTCTTTTGCTCTCACCTCTAAAATATTTGCAAACAGAGTCCAAGATGTTTTGGGTACATGTAGGGGTGGAGATCTGTTCTCTGGAGCAGGGGTCAGCACACATTTTCCACAAAGTACAATATAGTAAATATTTTAGCTCTTGCAAGACATTTGGTCTGGTGACAACGCAACTCTGCTGTTGCAGCACAAAAGCAATCATAGAAAACATGTAAACAAATGACTGTGGCTTTGTGCCAATAAAACTTTACAAAAGTGGGGGTTGGGGTGGGGGCAGATTTGGTTGGTGGGCTATAGTATGCCAACCCATACTGCAGATCATAGCTGTAAGAGATGATTTTGTGTTAGCTCAGGTTCATGAACGTGAGATGCATCTCATGTAGTCGGAGTAGAAGATATGAGCATGTCCCCCACTGGGCAACAGTATTGGAGAAGAACTCATGATGGCGAGATCTTCTGAAATGAAGAAAGAATACCAATAGTTCCTTATGTTAGATCTGCCCAAGCAGAGGATGATCAAGCAGCATGAAAAATGTGAAAGACGAGATTTGAAAAAATGACGGTGGGAGGTGAGCCTCTGTAAAGCTCCCGTGGAATTTACAAATATTCGAACAACAATAACTCCACAAAGCACTCCCTGCACAGCAGACAGGCAAGACGAAGAGGCCCACTACTGAATTCACCTAAAGGTGGCCAAATCACGTGAGTGGGGGAGGAGGGAAGGGAGAAGTGCGGAGACAGAGCCGCGCGGGCACAGGACCCAGACCTAGCTCTCTGCTCTGAGCTCGCTGCATCCCGGAACTACCGCAGCTGTGGGAGAGGGAAGAACTCGGACTGCTAGGGCTCCGTTTATGGCCCACAGGGCTGAGGGGGCAGCATATAACAAGGCTGAACACAACTCTCACGGCAGAGACCTCGGAGAAAAGACTGAGGGAAGAAGGCTGAAAACGGTGGTCTAAGCCCTCACTGTGGAGCAGAGAACGGAAGCCTTAAGCACTGAGACTAGCCGCCCCCTCCCTACCCTCCTGGAGCTCGCCCTGCCCCCACCTGCCTGGTGCTAGAAACAGAACAGTAGAAGTGTCAGATCAAAAGAACAGAATATTTGCTGTTCTGAGAACTGGGGACCGCAGACACAGATTCGCAGCCCAACTAGTTCCGGGAAAGGGGAGGGAGGTGTGGAAGCAGGACCGGCTGTGGTGGTGGTCACTACCATTGCTCTGGGCCACCTCTCACAACTCACTCTGCCTCTGACCCCACCTATCTGGGCGGATCACTGCAGGAGTAAACAGAACTGCTGAAATAATACGAGCTCTGAATCTGGTGCAGGAAGAGCTTTGGAACTTCAAAAGCTCTCCGCATATGCACACGGACACTAAGCCCTGTGATGAAGGTGAACTATTAACAGAGGAGAAACCCGTCTCCCAGGGAATCCCCCCATTGTGTGAGAATCTGGAATAGTGCAGAGGAAACACAGAACTACCATGTGAGAGAGAAAAAAAAGGCTGGAGTCGGAGAGAAAATAAAACATTCTATCAACAAGTACTGGAAAACAAAAGAAAGACCTCTTCCTATCAACCTGTTGCAGAACCCACTCCTGTAGATGTCTAGGAAGAGAAATAATAAATCATTAATTGCCATGAATAACCAAGGCAACAAGACAGCTCAGAAAGAAAGTGAAAAGTCTCCAGAAAAGGAATTTAAAGATATGGAAATATGTGACTTAAATGACAGAGAATTCAAGATTGCAGTTCTGAAAAAACTCAACGAGATGCAAGAAAACACAGAAAGGCAGTTTAATGAACTCAAACACAATCAAAGAACAACATGAGCATTTTACGAAAGAGATTGAAATTTTAGAAAAGAACCAAATAGAATTTCTGGAGATTAAGAACTCAATAGAAGAAATTAAGAATGAAATAACCAGCTTAGGTAGTAGAGTTGACCAGATGGAGGAAAGAATCAGTGACATCGAAGATAGAAACCTGGAAATTACACAGATGGAAGAAGAAAGAGACTTGAGACTTAAAAGAAATGAAAGAACTCTACAAGAACTTTCTGACTCCATCAATATAAGAATAATGGGCATACCAGAAAGAGAAGAAAGAGAGAAGGGAACAGAGAATATATTCAAACAAATTGTCGATGAGAACTTCCCAAACTTGTGGACAGAACTGGATCCTCGAATCCAAGAAGCAAATAGAACACCTAATTACCTCAATCCCAACAGGCCTTCTCCAAGGCACATTGTATTGAAGCTGTCTAAAATCAACGACAAAGAAAAGAATCCTCAAGGCAGCCAGGGAAAAGAAGGCGGTAACCTACAAAGGAAAGCCCATTAGATTATCATCAGATTTTTCAGCAGAAACTCTACAAGCCAGGAGGAGTGGAACCAAATATTCAAACTATTGAAGAGAGAAATTATGAGCCAAGAATAATATATCCAGCAAAGATATCCTTTAGATATGAAGGAGGAATAAAGACCTTTCAGACATACAGAAGCTGAGGAATTTTCTAATACACGACCTGCACTACAAGAAATACTAAAGGAGGCTATTCGACCACCATCAACAGGGACAATTTGTGGCAACCAAAACATAAAAAGGGGAGAGTAAAGGCCTGAACCGGAATATGGGAATGGAGAAAGTAAGCGTGCTGAAGAAAATGGAATACTCTAAATATCAAACTTTCTTTTACATAAACTTAAGGGTAACCACTCAAAAAAAATCCAGAACTGAAATATATACTGTAATAAAAGAAGAAACAGAGGAAACATCATAGAATACCACCACACAGAAATAATAGACAACAACAAAAGGCAAAGAAACAATGGAGACACAGCCTTACCAGAAAACTAAAGATAGAATGACAGGAAATCCTCACATATCAATAATCACCCTAAATGTAAATGGACTGAACTCACCAATAAAAAGTAGCAGATTGGATCAAAAAACTAAACCCAACCATATGCTGTCTCCAAGAGACACATCTCAGCTACAAGGACAAGCATAGATTCAAAGTGAAAGGGTGGAAATTGACACTCCAAGCAAATGGTACCCAGAGAAAATCAGGTGTAGCCATAATGATATCAGATGAAACAGACTTCAGGGTGAAAAAGATAACAAGAGACAAAGATGGACATTTCATAATGGTAAAGGGGACTATACAACAAGAAGACATAACAGTCATCAATATTTATGCCCCCAATCAGGGAGCACCGAAATATACCAAGCAACTACTAACAGAACTAAAGGAGAAATTGACCAAAACACAATTATACTAGGGGACTTAAATACATCATTGACAGCTATGGATAGATCATCCAAACAGAAAATAAATAACGAAATAGCAGCCCTAAATGACACATTAGATGAAATAGACATAATTGACATGTATAGAGCACTTCATCCTAAAACATCAGACTATACATTCTTTTCTAGTGTACATGGAACATTCTCAAGGATAGACCATATATTGGGACATAAAATCAGCCTCAACAAATTTAAGAAGATTGAAATCATACCAAGCATATTCTCTGATCACAAGGCTTTGAAATTGGATATCAACTGCAAAAGAAAGCAGGAAAAAACACAAATACATGGAGATTAAACAACATACTTTTAAAGAACGACTGGGTCAAAGAAGAAATTAGAGGAGAGATCAAAAGATACATAGAAACAAATGACAATGAAAATACATCCTACCAAAATTTTTGGGATGCAGCGAAAGCAGTTTTAAGAGGGAAATTTATATCATTACAGGCCTATCTCAAGAAACAAGAAAAATCCCAAATAAATAACCTCATGTTACACCTTAAAGAACTAGAAAAAGAAGAAAAAGTGAAACCCAAGGTCAGAAGAAGGAAATAACAAAAATCAGAGCAGAACTAAATGAAATAGAGAACAAAACGACAATAGAAAAAAATTAATGTGACAAAGAGCTGGTTCTTTGAAAACATTAACAAAATTGACAAACTCTTGGCTAGACTCACGAAGACAAAAAGAGAGAAGACACTAATTAACAAAATGAGAAATGAAAAAGGGGAAGTTATCACGGACACCACAGAAATACAAAGGATCATCCAAAAATATTATGAAGGACTATATACCACCAAATTCAATAATCTAGAAGAAATGGACAAGTTCTTAGAAACATATAGCCTTCCAAGGCTGAACCATGAAGAACTGGAAAATCTAAACAGACTGATCACCAGTAGCGAAATTGAATCAGTCATTCAAAACATTCCCAAAAGCAAAAGTCCGGGACCAGATGGCTTCACTAGTGAATTCTAACAAACCTTCAAAGAGGATCTAATACCAATCCTGCTCAAACTCGTCCGAACAATTGAAGAAGAGACAGTACTACCTAATTCGTTTTATGAGGCCAACATTACCCTGATACCAAAATCTGGTAAGGACAACACACACAAAAAAAAACTACAGACCAATATCTCTGATGAATACAGATGCAAAAATCCTAAACAAAATTCTAGCAAATCGAACACAATGCATTAAAAAGATTATTCATCACGACCAAGTGGAGTTCATCTCCGAGGCACAAGGATGGTTCAACATCCACAAATCCATCAATGTGATACATCACATGAACAAAATAAAGGACAAAAATCATATGATTATATCAATTGATGCAGAAAAAGCATTTGACAAGATACAACATCCATTTATGATTAAAACACTTAATAAAATAGGTATAGAAGGAAAATACCTTAACATAATAAAGGCCATATATGACAAGCCCTCAGCTAATCTCATAATTAATGGTGAAAAACTGAAGCCCTTTGATCTACGTTCAGGAACACGACAGGGCTGTCCCCTATCACCTCTGCTTTTCAACATAGTGTTGGAAGTCCTTGCCAGAGCAATCAGGCAAGAGAAAGAAATAAAAGGCATCCAAATTGGGAATGAAGAAGTTAAATTATCACTCTTTGCAGATGACATGATGCTATATATAGAAAACCCTAAAGATTCCACCAAAAAGCTATTAGAAACAATCACGAATACAGAAAAGTCGTTGGCTACAAAATCAACGTACAAAAGTCTATTGCATTCCTATATACTAACAATGAAATCTCAGAAAAAGAAATACAAAAAACAATTCCTTTTGCAATTGCAGCAAAAGAATAAAATACCTAGGAATAAACTTAACCAAGGATGTGAAGGACCTATATGCTGAAAACTATAAGACATTTTGAAAGAAATTGAAGAAGACACAAAGAAATGGAAAGACATTCCATGCTCATGGATTGGAAGAATCAGCATAGTTAAAATGACCATATTTCCCAAAGCAATATACAGATTTAATGCAATCCCCATCAAAATCCCAATGGCAATTTTTAAAGAAATAGAACAAAAATCATCAGATTTGTTTGGAACCACAAAAGACCCTGAATAGCCAAAGCAATCTTAAGCAAAAAGAACAATACTGGAGGTATCATACTCCCTGACTTTAGCTTGTACTACAGGGCAACAATAATCAAAACAGCATGGTCTTGGCAGAAAAACAGACACATAGACCAATGGAATAGAATTGAGAACCCAGAAATAAAACCACATAAATACGGACAGATAATTTTTGACAAAGAAGCAAAAACATACAATGGAGGAAAAACAGCCTCTTCAATAAATGGTGCTGGGAGAATTGGATAGCCACATACAAAAGAATGAAATTGGACTGCTATCTGTCACCATGTACCAAAATTAATTCAAAATGGATCAAAGACTTAAGCATAAGACCTGACGCAATAAACTGCATAGAAAAAACATAGGTACTAAACTTATGGACCTTGGGTTCAAAGAGCATTTTATGAATTTGACTCCAAAGGCAATGGAAGCAAAAGCTAAAATAAACAAATGGGACTAGATGAAACTTAAAAGTTTCTGCACAGCAAAAGAAACCATCGACAAAATAAAGAGGCCACCAACTGAATGGGAGAAGGTTTTTGCTAACAGTGCCTCTGATAAGGGGCTTATATCCAAAATATACAAGGAACTCGTGCAACTCAACAACAAAAAAACAAACAACCCAATTGAAAAATGGGCAGAGGACCTGAAGAGACATTTCTCCAAAGAGGACATACAAATGGCAAATAGACATATGAAAAAATGCTCAACATCACTAATCATCAGAGAAATGCAAATCAAAACCACAATGAGGTATCACCTCACCCCAGTCAGAATGGCTATCATCAACAAGACTAATAGTAACAAGTGTTGGAGAGGCTGTGGAGAAAAAGGAACCCCATACACTGTTGGTGGCAATGCAGACTGGTTCAGCCGTTATGGAAGGCAGTGTGGAGTTTCCTCAAAAAATTACGAATAGAATTACCATATGACCCAGCAATCCCTCTCCTGGGTATCTACCCAAAAAATCTGAAAACATTTATACATAAAGACCCGTGTGCTCCAATGTTCACTGCAGCTTTGTTTACGGTGGCCAGGACATGGAAACAACCTAAATGTCCTTCGATAGATGAATGGATAAAGAAGTTGTGGTATATATAAACAATGGAATACTTTTTGGCGGTAAGAAAAGATGAAATAGGAACATTTGTGAGAACATGGATGGATCTTGAGAGTATGATGCTAAGCGAAATAAGTCAGACAGAAAAAGCAGAGAACGATGTGATTTCACTGATATGTGGTATATAAACCAAAAACAACAAAAGAACAAGACAAACAAATGAGAAACAAAAACTCATAGACACAGACAATAGTTTAGTGGTTACCAGAGGGTAAGGGGGTGGGGGGGTGGGAGATGAAGGTAAGGGGGATCAAACATATGGTGATGGAAGGAGAACTGACTCTGGGTGGTGAACACACAATGGGATTTATAGATGATGTAATACAGAATTGTACACCTGAAATCTATGTAATTTTACCAACAATTGTCACCCCAATAAATTTAAAAAAAAAATTCTTAAAAAAAAAATAAAAGGCTAGACTTTCATATAGAAAAAAAAAAAAAAAAAAAAGAATGTGAAAGACAAAAAGCCCAGAAACGGAAAGATGAACAGCCACCCCCTGGCATTTCATTATGCCCTTCTGGCAAGGTAGGGGCTATCTATAGAAACACTCAGAGCTGTGGAGCTTTCAGGTTTCAAAGACAATGAATTAAATCTAATTTCAGAATCGTTGGTCATTATGCTAAAACATACACATATATACACACAGAGGAGCACAGTATTATAAACTAAAGTGGTTAGGAAAAAAATGACAGAATAAAAAGGATAATTCTGTTAAGAGAGCATGATTTATTATAACTGTTTAGTATTGACAGATAGGAAACATGAGACAGTAACCTGAGAGTAGGAAAAGAGCATTTTTGAAATATAATGTTTAATGTTATTTCCAAAGAAAATGTTTCCTAACTGGGTTCTTTTCTCAACATTTTTTTCTATTTAATACTGGTTGTTACCTATTTTAAAGATGCCCTGTGATGAAAATAATCTTCTGAGACGAGGTAAAACCTCAGTCATACGCTTCCTTCTCACTTTTTTTCATTCATTTGCAATTCTTAACCACAAAATAAAACAAAAAAGAAAAGTACTAAATATACCGAGCATGGGTTCAAATAATTTCTACTCCTGACAGTTACTTGGCATTGACATAGTGTTTCCAAGGGTCTAATTAGCTCGTTGCTTCTCAGGTTAAATATTTCATGCCCCAATTTTGTTTCCTTCTCTATTTGACCACAAGCTTACATAAAGACACATCTTTTTGTCCCATAATCAGTCCTGATGTACTGTGGCTCAGTTGGATATTGGAAGGTGAACTACAGATGCAGTCTGTGCAGGGTTCAGCAAGCAGCCCAACCATCCTGAAGCCCCGAGCCCCGGGGGAACATGTCATCTTTCCTGGGAGGCTACTGGAGTAAATGACAGGAGAGCAGGAACGAAGTTAGTGAGGACTCCAAGCCCGGTTAAACAAGAACACCAAATTTTCTGGGACAGGCCACTTCCACTGGTTGGCTTCATTGACCAGGCCCCAAATACATTTGTTCTTGTCAGATTATGGCTCTAGCCATTGAATGTCAAGGCTAGAAGACTTCAGATCCTGCCAGAAGAGATGGGATGGGCAGTAAATGGGGTAAAAAACAACTGTGTGAGGATTCCAGACCTGGGTCATCCTTGCTCTTCCTTGCCTACTTCCCATTAAGGGCTGATTCGCAGTGAAGTTTCTGAAATGCAAGAAGTGTCAGCCAGGAAGTGGAACTGGGGTAAGAGCAGCCAGGGCAAAGCAAGGGAAGAAAAGCACTTGTGACATGTCACTGAGTCTCTCTGAATCTTTAATTCCTTGGTCTATCAGATGTGTATTTAATACCCACCTTGCCACCTCGGATATGAAGATTCAATGACAGAATGCATGCAAAGGGCCTCAGAAGGCTCTGGTACAGAGTAAACTCTTATGTTTATTAGGGGTCTACCCCTGGGACTTATGGGAAAAGGGATACTGGGTAGCCATCCCCTGACAGGACATAGCCACAGAGCTTAACTCTCAGGAAACACAAGTGGGCTCTCCAGGGACCTCAGCCAGCTGCCTCCATCCCACCACCGGACAAACAGCTTGAAGCTAGGTGGTCAAACAGCTTTCCCTGGTCAGAAAGCAGCACTGGGTATTTTGGGGGAAGCAGCCACCAGGGAAAAGAATTGTCCAGTGCACTCTTGCAAAAATCCCAGTTCACACTGAAATAGATGCTAAGCTGAAGGCCATCACTGGATACTGTTTAGTTGAGGTGACTTTTGCCTTCATCACTGTTTCCACCTTCATCCAGTATCTTTTAGTTAATTGTCAAAAAGCTGTGCTCCCTTACCCTCTGGCAACCACTAAACTATTGTCCGTGTCTATGAGTTTCTGTTTCTCATTTGTTTGTCTTGTTCTTTTGTTGTTTTTGGTTTATATACCACATATCAGTGGGGGGAGGTGAGGGTAAGGGGGATCGAATATATGGTGATGGAAGAACTGACTCTGGGTGATGAACACACAATGGGATTTATAGATGTTGTAATACAGAATTGTACACCTGAAATCTATGTAATTTTACTAACAATTGTCACCCCAATAAATTTAATTAAAAAAAAAAAAAAAAAAAAAAAAGCTGTGCTCTTTGCAGCAGCTGCTGCTCCCCTGGCTGCTAGGTCTGGAACACTGAGGCTGCCTGACGATTTCCTAATCCTGATCCTAAGGTGAGGACAGCATCAGAGCAACATTTGAGTCTGAGCGCAGAATATCGAGGGTAAACACCTTATCTCAAGTTGGCTTCTGTTTAGTACATTTGGGATGTATTACCCTCCCTAGCGCTTGTGACCTCGAGGAATAAATAGCCATTTTAATAAGAGTGTACGTAAAGCTAATTTAAGAAGGGAAATCTGCTATACATATATCAAG
This sequence comes from Rhinolophus sinicus, assembly GCF_036562045.2. Taxonomy (NCBI): domain Eukaryota; kingdom Metazoa; phylum Chordata; class Mammalia; order Chiroptera; family Rhinolophidae; genus Rhinolophus; species Rhinolophus sinicus. Next base: position 108,584,677 of record NC_133768.1, on the reverse strand, counting down.
TAACACATCTTTCAAACTGGAGTAAGTGGCTTTGGAGTGACTCACTGCCTTGAACTCTCCTTTTGCATTATCCATGCTTCTTTTCTTTCTTTAACACAACTGAAAGCTGGCATCACCTCAATTCTGGGCAGTGTGGCAGAGATGGTGAGAAGGGATCTATTTATTAATATTTGTGAATGGGTACTCTGAAAAGTAGAGGAAAAATGTTTCTTAAAAACAACTGCATTGAGACAATGCCTACTTTCACATGCGGGCATCATGTATTTCATGGCATCTAATCCTCAGTCAATTTGTACATATGTATTAAATATCAACCAGACATGAAAGAGAACATTCCCCATTATAGACATAGAAACCTAAGTAATCATCGAAGATGTGATGCTGTCACTTGAGTAAGAAGATCACTGGAAATGGGGAGGAAACTTGAATTTCTGAGTATCTACTATGTGAGGCGCTCTAGGCTAGGTTTTCTCTCTCTCTCTGTATGTATGTATGTATGTATATATATATATATATATATATATATATATATATATATGCCATTCACCTGCCAGTGAACTAGCTCATATATATATATATACACACACACACACACAAACACACATAGACATATGTATGTATGCATATACGAGTATGTATATATAATATATAGTTATATATATATATAGTTATATATATATATAGTTATATATATATATATATATAGTTATATATATATATATATATATATATATATGAAACTTTAATTCTAAAAAGCATGGCAGATTGGTTTTACTAGCTCATTTAACAAAAGAAGAAATGTGAATGGATACATGGTAAGTAAGTAGGTTGTCCACGGCCAGACAGGCAGTGTGAAGTAGAGCCAGGATTTAATCCTCATCTCTCTGACTCCAAAAACTGTTCTTTCCACTATAGTACACACTCTGTTGCTATCTAACAATAGGGTTCTTCGGGTCTGGAGCAGGGAATGTATCTGATGCTCTCGGACTACCTTATCATAGTATCCAGCAAGGACGTTTCCAAAGACGACTAGACTCATGTAAAAAGGATTCAAGGAGACAAGTGAAAGGGGCCCCCAATGGCCAACGCAAACCTCCATATGAATAAGAACAATTAACTAAAGCCCATAAAATACACTTAAATCCACAAATTCATCATTATGCTTTAAAAATAATCACTCATTGACTTTATTAGCACGTGCCAGTGAACTAGCTCATTATTCTGAATCGGCATTTAGCTTGTCTTCTTATATAAACTGTACCCTTGGACAAGCAAGTAATAAATGTACAGAAAATTCCAGCTAAAAAAATAAGGAAGGAATGAAAAAAGAATGTTAACATTTTGCAACCCTTAATGAATGAATGAAACCTAGACTTAATCATCAGTGGCTGCTAACACAAAACAGAGACAACCAGATTGTATGTGTCTCTTCATGGAAAACACGAAACCATGTATGAAGTAGTCTCACCAAAAACAAAGCAAAAAAACAAAAATCAAACAAACAAAAAAAACCATCCTTAAACTTTAGTCTGATTAAGCCTCTAAAATCAACTACTAATTTAGAGAAAACACAGAAGTCTGAGGATAGTTAGAGTATCTAAGTATTAAACTTAACAATAGGAATGCAATCAGCGAAATCCAGAATGTGGGAAATGCTACAGAGAAAGCCATCCATTTTTTCCCCCAAGAAATAAACTGCAAGATTGAAAGAGACTAAAAGGCTATGCCAGTCAATTATAGTATCTAGCCCTTATTTAGAGCTTTATTCAAACAAGCAAAAATCCACTTATCCTAATTATAAGATAATTGGAAACTGGAGCATTGACTGGATATTTGTTGATTTTAATGAAGTTTTGTTCATTTTGAGGGGTGGTAATTGTATTGTGGATTATTTAAAGAGTCTTAATCCTTTAGAAACACATAATAAATTATTTACAAATGAAATGTTATGATGTCTGTGGTTTGCTTCAAAATATTACAGAAAAAGGGACAGTGGATGTGGTATTGGTGAAAGAAGAGTGGCCATGGGTCAATAATTTTTGATGCTGGGTAATTGATACAGGGATCTCATTATATAATTAATTCTATCTGCTTTTGTATACATTTGAAATTTTTCATAATAGAAAGATGTATCTATCGAAAACATATACATACACACATGCATGCATGTATGTGCCAAAATCCCACGTCTTGGAATTGATCCTATGGATATGTAGTGGAATGACACCATAGACATATATGAGTCATACAAATTCAAACACAGGCACTCAGAATACAGAGGGAGCAGAGAGGAGGGAGGGGAGACAGAGGAGGACAGAGACAGAAACATCAGCAGAAAGATAGAGAGTTGAGACAGGAGACGATAATTGAAATGGTGGAGCACGTCGTGCCTACAATTCTGCTCAAGGACCCCGCTGTGCCTTAGAGAGACTGTAAGGTGGAAATGGTGGTTCTGTTATCTCCTCAGTAAGTCTCATTCCCCATGCGCCTCTCACAGAGTCAGCATCTCACTGTGATTCTGGTGTTTGAAGACACACGTGTGTCTTCAGCATGGCTGATGACCACAAGCTCACCGTTCATCTGGTGCTGAGCCAAAGATTCAGCAATGGATTTCAACTGGGGGACAGAGGCAAACAGGCTCCGCTGGAAGAATGAAGACACGGTATGTGAGCCTTCCAAAGGGAATCTTAAGGGTGGTTTTGACTCTATGGGATTTTCACCTCATGTGCTGGTTAAATAATCTAACAAAAGATGCTCAAGTCCACTGTACCCCATACATGTGTGCAAGGACATTATGTAAAACGATGCTTAAAGTTTAATGTCTCATTATAGTATCTTAAATACTGGGAAACTCCTAAATGTTCACTAATAGACGATTGGTTAAACATGGTGAATCCCCAGAGTGGAATACTTTATGGAGCCGTTCCAAAGAAGCAGCTAGATAGTTCTCATTCACTGATAGGAGATGTCCAACGCATAGTGTTACATGAAAAAGGCATGTGGCACAGCAATGTATATGGTGTCCTTCCATTTTTGTAAATAACAAAAGGAATAGAGAGAGTCCTACAGATAAATACATACCACTGCGCTTTTATTACAGGATATTTCTAGAAGAATATACAAGAAACTGGCAACAGTGAAAGACTATGATGACAGGGAATGGGAGTTTAGAGGGTAGGAGTAGGAGGGTAATTAAATTTTCATTGTGTGCTCTTCTTTATAGTTTGAAATCTTACCATGTGCATGTATTAATATTTAAACTTTTGCTTAAATATAACATAACTATAGAAAAGTGTGTAGTTCATATTGGGACAAATCAATGAATTAGCATAAATTGAACATACCCTACTAACCACCACTGGGCCCCAAAATAGAACACTACCAGTCTCTAGAAGTCCCATCAGGCCCTCATCATTTTCCTCCCCTTCCTCCTGAAAGTTAACTACTATCCTGATTTTCAACATTCTAGTTTAGTTTTGTCGTTTTCAAATTTTATAGAAATTGAATTAGACAGTGTGTATTCTTTAGACTCTGAATTATTTTGAACAATATGTTTGTAAGAGTCTTCCATGTTCTTGCGTGTAGCTCTAATTTTTCATTTTCATTACTATAGAGTATTCCATTGTATAAACATACCACGATTTATTCATCTATTCACTGTCAATGGGCATTTGGATCATTTCTATTATTTGTACTAAATAATGCTCTACTGGACATTTCTGCATATGGCTTTTGGTGAACAAATGCAGTGCAATCACTGGGACATAGGGTAGACATTTGTTTAGCTTTACTAGATACTGACAAACAGCATCCTGAAGTGTTTGTATCAGTTTATCCTTCAGCTAGCACTGTGCTAGTTGAATTAACTTTTCAAACAAACAATAACAAGAAAAACAAAACCGTTCAATTCATATAAGCAGTTATTTAATTGGTATTCCTGTGTTATATTCTGTGTTTAATTTGTAAAAATTAAAGTTAAAGACATGGGTCAGTGCACTACCTAATACGCTGATACAAGGGTCCTGGGACAAATCCCTACTAAGTTTCATGTCAGGGGGGAGCAGATCTGCTTTCTGGGTCTTAGATTATACAGAGGGTGTCAAAAAATGTATATACGTTTTAAGAAAGGAAAAAACTATTAATTGTAATACTCAATATATACTGATAACAAAAGATGAATACAAGTCATGTGTATACATTTTGTTGGCACCCCCTGTATATACCACTGTAACCCTTATCTTTAATTACCAAAAAATTCAGAGTCAAAGCCAGCACTCAACAACCATACCATTGCACTCACCCGAGGTATCTAGAAATATCTACTCCTTCTTGAAATAGACAATTGTGCTCTATGTCTTACTTTGCATTATGTTTAAACTTGTAAGCTTCTGCAAATCCTTTTGGAAATAAAGAGAAAACAATAAATTGTAAAGAAATAAACTGAAAATAATTCTAGCCTCAGATGGTGAAGTTTTAAAAGGAACTTTAAGAAACTAAGGTTAATGCAACCCAAACAACAAAAGTACAGAAAGAAAGCAGTATACAATGCAGGGTTCCGTAATGTGTGATTCACCAACCGCCCTGTCACATGGGTGGGCCAAGATAAAGTCAGGCTCATATGAGTCCTAACAAAAGGTGGAAAAAGCAGTGCTTTCTCCAGATTTGGTAACTTTTGACTCAATACCCATTGGACAAGCCCCTACTCAGATAAAAGTGCAACTTCTTCTCCTTGAACTGGAATTAAATCTACCTTTGGAAAGGACACACAGTCTACTCCGATAGCTCTCAGTCAAGTACTGCCACCTTGGAACATCGTCTTAGCGGTGCCACCTGACAGACAGAGTCCCACAGCTTCTCGGTCACTATCAGCAAGAGCCCTAACCAATCCAAGGGTCTACTTCCCTCACTTTTTGATGCTGTTTTGATGTTCAGTTAATGCTTGATGATTGTATCAATTAATTTCTCAGACCAGATGGACTCAATGAGATCTTTCCATTTGGCTGGGGACTAAGTCTATGCTCAGTTTCAAATTGATATCACAAAGCATAGGAGCTCAGGGGAGGGACAGGGAGGAGAAAGGGAGGGAGGAAGGGAGGGAGCGAGGGAGGGAGGGAGGGAGGGAGGAGAGAGGAGAGAGAGAGAGAGAGAGAGAGAGAGAGAGAGAGAGAGAGAGAGAGAACCTGAGCTGAAGTTTCCAGTAGGGTTTTCAAAGATCTGGAATCTGAGCGGCACTTTGAGGAAAGATAAGGTATAAAAAAGTAATAATTAACATGATGCTCGGGAAATCACATATGCAGAGCAATGGACCAAAAGAGAGGGAATGAATAGCTGGAAAGGAGATTTAGGTCCGTTCATGGAGGCCCTTGAATACCAAACTAAGGAATTTGAATTTTATGCTATCACTGACGATTTTGGTGTAGGGTGACAAGAGATCGTGATGAAAGCACTCTTTTAGGAGATGAATCTGGCTGTAGTGTGCAGCACAGACTGGACTGGAGATAAAAACAGGTAGGGATTCCATTGCTATTGCTATGATACAGGCCAAAATAACTAGTGCCTGAAATTGAATGAGAGCAATAGGGATAGAAAGACAGGAACAGAGAAGAGTACAAAGGATCATTAGGGTTCAGAAGTGATTAGATGTACATAAGAAGGCAAAGAGAGAACTGAGAATGCCACTGAGACTTGGAGCCAGAAGAACCATGAGACAGACACCTCCACGACTTATGGTGGCATTTTTTTAATAGAAAAAGACTGGAACCAACCCAAACATCTGTCAACAAGTACTGACTGGTTGAACAAATACAGCGTTTCTTCAGGATGGCATACTATACAGTTATAAAAGAGAAGCAAGGACGATCTCCATACAATGACATGGGATGTTCAATGAAGAAAGGGGAGCAGAGCAGTGTTGATGGTACATGCTACATTGGTGTAAGAAATGAGGGTCAAGTAATCAAAACATCCTATGGTACTGGCATTAAAACAGACACACAGATCAACAGAATGGAATAAAGAGCCCAGAAACAGAGCCACACATATACAGTCAAATAATATATGACAAAGGAGCCAAGAACATACAATGGGGAAAGGACAGTCTCTTCAACATACGGTGTTGGAAATACTGGACAGCCACATACAAAACAATGAAACTGGACCAGTATCTTATACCCTCCACAAAAATGAACTCAAAATGTATTAAGTACTTGAACATAAGACCTGAAATCATAAAACTCCTAGAAGAAAACACAGGTAGTAAGCCCCTTGACATGGGCCTTGGTGGTGGTGTTTAAATACGACACCAAAAGCAAAAGCAACAAAAACACAAATAAACAAGGGGGACTACACCACACCAAAAAGCTTTGCACAGCAAAGGAAAACATCTACAGAATGAAAAGGCAACCTATGGAATAGGAGAAAATATTTGCAAATCATATATCTGATAAGGGGTTAATATCCAAAATATACAAAGAACTCATATAACTCAACAGCAAAAAAACAAAAAAAACAAATAATCCAATTAAAAATGGGCAGAAGATCTCAATAGACATTTTCCCAAAGAATACATACAGATGGTTAACAGGTACGTGAAAAGATGCTCAACATCACTAATCATCAGGCAAATGTAAATCAAAATCACAATGAGATATCACTTCATACCTGTTAGAATGGGTATCATCAAAAAGACAAGAAAGAACAAGTACTGGCAAGGAGGTGGAGAAAAGGGAACGTTTGTTAACTGTTGCTGGGAATGCAAATTGGTGCAGCCACTATGGAAAACAGTATGGAGATTCCTAAAAAAAAATTAAAAATAGAATTATCATATGATTCAGCAATTCCACTTCTGGGTATATGTCCAAAAGAAACAAAATCAATATCTAGAAGAGATAACTGCACCCCCATGTTTACACATGGAAACAACCTGTGTCCATCAATTTGTGAGTGGATAAAGAATTTTTTTTAATCTGACAAAAAATACTATTCAGTATTCCACAGTGTGTGTGTGTGTGTGTGTGTGTGTGTGTGTGTGTGTGTGTAAAACACTCCATGGAATACTATAAGAAGAAAATCCTGCCATTTGTGACAACATGGATGGACTTTGGGAGCGCTATGCTAAGTGAAATAAGCCTGACAGAGAAAACCAAATACTGTATGATCTCACTTTTTTGTGGACTCTAAAAAAACATATAAAAAATAAAAAAAGAGTTCATAGGTACAGAGAACAGATTGATGTTTGCCAGGGGTCGGGGTGCACGACTGGGAGAAATGAATGAAGGGTCAAAAGGTACAAACTTCCAGTTACAGAATAAATAAGTCATGGGGATATAATGTACAGCACGGTGACTATAGTTAATAATGTTGTACTGCATATTTGAAACTTGCTAATAAGAGAATAGATCTTGTGTATATATACCACAACTTCTTTATCCATTCATCTATCGAAGGACATTTTGGTTGTTTCCATGTCTTGGGCACCGTAAACAAAGCTGCAATGAACATTGGAGCACACATGTCTTTATCTCTAAATGTTTTCAGATTTTTTGGGTAGATACCCAGGAGAGGGATTGCTGGGTCATATGGTAATTCTATTCGTAATTTTTTGAGGAACCTCCACACTGCCTTCCATAGCTGTTTCACCAATCTGCATTCCCACCAACAGTGTATGAGGGTTCCTTTTTCTCCACAGCCTCTCCAACACTTGTTACTATTTGTCTTGTTGATGATAGCCATTCTGACTGGGGTGAGGTGATATCTCATTGTGGTTTTGATTTGCATTTCTCTGATGATTAGTGATGTTGAGCATTTTTTCATATGTCTATTTGCCATTTGTATGTCCTCCACAATGGAATACTATTCGGCAGTAAGAAAAGATGATATAGGAACATTTGTGACAACATGGATGGATCTTGAGAGAGTAATGCTGAGCGAAACAAGTCAGACAGAAAAAGCAGAGAACCATGTGATTTCACTGATATGTGGTATATAAACCAAAAACAACAAAAGAACAAGACAAACAAATGAGAAACAGAAACTCATAGACACAGACAATGGTTTGGTGGTTGCCAGAGGGTAAGGGGGGGCGGTAAGTGGGGGGGTGGGAGATGAGGGTAAGGGGGATCGAATATATGGTGATGGAAGGAGAACTGACTCTGGGTGATGAACACACAATGGGATTTATAGATGATGTAATACAGAATTGTACACCTGAAATCTATGTAATTTTACTAACAATTGTCACCCCAATAAATTTAATAAAAAAAAAAAAAAAAAAAAAAAGAGAATAGATCTTAAAAGTTCTCCTCACAAGAAGAAAAATACTGGGGACTTCCGGAAAAATGGCGGCGTGAGGTGAGCCTCTGTAAAGCTCCCCTGGAATTTACAACGAATCGAACAACAAAAACTCCACAAAGGACTCCCTGCACAGCACACAGGCAACACGAAGAGGCCCACTACCGACTGAAATCACCCACAGGTGGGAGATTCAGCAGTGGAGGGAGGAGGAAAGGGAGAAGTGCGCGGAGACGGAGCCGCGCGGGCACAGGACGCAGACCTAGCTCAGTGCGCCGAGCTCGCTGCTTCCCGGAACTACCGCAGCTGCGGGAGAGGGAAGAACTCCGACTGCTAGGGATCCGCCAGGGCTCCACAGGAGACAGCATATAATACGGCTGAACCCAACGCTCACGGCAGAGACCTCGGAGAAAAGACTGAGGGAAAAAGGCTGAAAACGGTGGTTTAAGCCCGCACTGCCAAGCAGAGACAGGAGCCTTAGGCACTGAGACTAGCCGCCCCCTCCCTCCCCTCCCAGAGCTCGCCCGCCCCACCTGCCCGGTGCTAGAAGCGAAACAGTAGCAGTGTCAGATCAAAACAACAGAAAATTTGCTGTTTTGAGAACTGTGGACTGCAAACACAATTTCACAGCCCAACTAGTTCCAGCAAAGGGGAGAGAGCTGTGGAAGCAGGACCGGCTGTGGTGGTGGTCGCCGCCATTGCTCTGGGCCACCTCTCACAACTCACCCCGCCCTGGCCCCACCTATCTGGGCGGATCCCTGCAGGAGTAAACAGAACTGCTGAAACCTACGGGCTCTGAATCAGGAGCTGGAAGAGCTTTGGAACATCAAAAGCTCTCCGCATACCCACCGGGACACTGCGCCCTGTGACCTAGACGAACTATTAACAGAGGAGAAGCCCGTCTCCCAGGGAATCCCCCCATTGTGTGAGAAGTTGGAATAGTGCAGAGAAAACATAGCACTACTGTGTGGGAGAAGAAAAATAAGTTGCAGTTGGAGAAATAATAAAACATTCTACCAACAAGTACTGGCAAACAAAAGAAAGACCGCTTTCTATCAACCTGTTGCAGAAGTCACTCCTGTAGATGTCTAGGAAGAGATATAGTAAACCAGTATATGCCATGAATAACCAAGGCAACAAGATAGCTCAAAAAGAAAGTGAAAAATCTCCAGAGAAGGCACTTAAAGATACAGAAATATGTGACTTAAATGACAGAGAATTCAAGATTGCAGTTCTGAAAAAACTCAACGAGATACAAGAAAACACAGATAGGCAGTTAAAGGAACTCAGAAACTCAATCAAAGAACAGCATGAGCATTTTACGAAAGAGATTGAAATCTTAAAAAAGAACCAAATAGAATTTCTGGAGATTAAGAACTCAATAGAAGAAATTAAGAATGAAATAACCAGCTTAGGTAGTAGAGTTGACCAGATGGAGGAAAGAATCAGTGACATCGAAGATAGAAACCTGGAAATGACACAGAGAGAAGAAGAAAGAGACTTGAGACTTAAAAGAAATGAAAGAACTCTACAAGAACTTTCTGACTCCATCAGAAAGAGCAATATAAGAATAATGGGCATACCAGAAGGAGAAGAAAGAGAGAAGGGAACAGAGAATATATTCAAACAAATTGTCGATGAGAACTTCCCAAATTTGTGGACAGAACTGGACCCTCGAATCCAAGAAGCAAATAGAACACCTAGTTACCTCAATCCCAACAGGCCTTCTCCAAGGCACATTGTATTGAAGCTGTCTAAAATCAACGACAAAGAAAGAATCCTCAAGGCAGCCAGGGAAAAGAAGGCGGTAACTTACAAAGGAAAGCCCATTAGATTATCATCAGATTTTTCAGCAGAAACTCTACAAGCCAGGAGGAGTGGAACCAAATATTCAAACTATTGAAAGAGAGAAATCATGAGCCAAGAATAATATATCCAGCAAAGATATCCTTTAGATATGAAGGAGGAATAAAGACCTTTCCAGACATACAGAAGCTGAGGAATTTTCTAATACACGACCTGCACTACAAGAAATACTAAAGGAGGCTATTCGACCACCATCAACAGGGACAATTTGTGGCAACCAAAACTCAAAAAGGGGAGAGTAAAGGCCTGAACGGAATATGGGAATGGAGAAAGTAAGCGTGCTGAAGAAAATGGAATACTCTAAATATCAAACTTTCTTTTACATAAACTTAAGGGTAACCACTCAAAATAAATCCAGAATTGAAATATATACTGAAATAAAAGAAGAAACAGAGGAAACATCATAGAATACCACCACACAGAAATAATAGACAACAACAAAAAGGCAAAGAAACAATGGAGACACAGCCTTACCAGAAAACTAAAGATAGAATGACAGGAAATCCTCACATATCAATAATCACCCTAAATGTAAATGGACTGAACTCACCAATAAAAAGGCACAGAGTAGCAGATTGGATCAAAAAACTAAACCCAACCATATGCTGTCTCCAAGAGACACATCTCAGCTACAAGGACAAGCATAGACTCAAAGTGAAAGGGTGGAAATTGACACTCCAAGCCAATTGTACCCAGAGAAAATCAGGTGTAGCCATAATGATATCAGATGAAACAGACTTCAAGGTGAAAAAGATAACAAGAGACAAAGATGGACATTTCATAATGGTGAAGTGGACTGTACAACAAGAAGACATAACAGTCATCAATATTTATGCCCCCAATCAGGGAGCACCGAAATACACCAAGCAACTACTAACAGAACTAAAGGGAGAAATTGACCAAAACACAATTATACTAGGGGACTTAAATACATCATTGACAGCTATGGATAGATCATCCAAACAGAAAATAAATAACGAAATAGTAGCCCCAAATGACACATTAGATGAAATGGACATAATTGACATTTATAGAGCACTTCATCCTAAAACATCAGACTATACATTCTTTTCTAGTGTACATGGAACATTCTCAAGGATAGACCATATATTGGGACATAAAATCAGTCTCAACAAATTTAAGAAGATTGAAATCATACCATGCATATTCTCTGATCACAAGGCTTTGAAATTGGATATCAACTGTAAAAAAGCGGGAAAAACACAAATACATGGAGATTAAACAACATACTTTTAAAGAAGGACTGGGTCAAAGAAGAAATTAGAGGAGAGATCAAAAGATACATAGAAACAAATGACAATGAAAATACATCCTACCAAAATTTTTGGGATGTAGCGAAAGCAGTTTTAAGAGGGAAATTTATCTCATTACAGGCCTATCTCAAGAAACAAGAAAACTCCCAAATAAATAACCTCATGTTACACCTTAAAGAACTAGAAAAAGAAGAACAAGTAAAACCCAAGGTCAGCAGAAGAAAGGAAATAATAAAAATTAGAGCAGAACTAAATGAAATAGAGAACAAAAAGACAATAGAAAAAATTAATGTGACAAAGAGCTGGTTCTTTGAAAAGATTAACAAAATTGACAAACCCTTGGCTAGACTTACTAAGATAAAAAGAGAAGACACTGATTAACAAAATCAGAAAGCGTAAAAGGGAAGTTATCACGGACACCACAGAAATACAAAGGATCATCCAAGAATACTATGAAGGACTATATGCCACCAAATTCAACAACCTAGAAGAAATGGACAAGTTCTTAGAAACATATAGCCTTCAAGGCTGAACCATGAAGAACTGGAAAATCTAAACAGACCGATCACCAACGAAATTGAATCAGTCATCCAAAACCTTCCCAAAAGCAAAAGTCCGGGACCAGATGGCTTCACTAGTGAATTCTACCAAACCTTCAAAGAGGATCTAATACCAATTCTGCACAAACTCTTCCAAAAATTGAAGAAGAGACAGTACTCCCTAACTCATTTTATGAGGCCAACATTACCCTGATACCAAAACCTGGTAAGGACAGCACAAAAAAGAAAACTACAGACCAATATCTCTAATGAATACCGATGCAAAAATCCTAAATAAAATTCTAGCAAATCGAATACAACAATGCATTAAAAGATTATTCATCACGACCAAGTGGGGTTCATCCCGGGGCACAAGGATGGTTCAACATCCATAAATCCATCAATGTGATACATCACATAAACAAAATAAAGGACAAAAATCATATGATTATATCAATTGATGCAGAAAAAGCATTTGACAAGATACAACATCCATTTATGATTAAAACACTTAATAAAATGGGTATAGAAGGAAAATACCTTAACATAATAAAGGCCATATATGACAAGCCCTCTGCTAATCTCATAATTAATGGAGAAAAACTGAAGCCCTTTGCTCTACGTTCAGGAACACGACAGGGATGTCCCCTATCACCTCTGCTTTTCAACATAGTGTTGGAAGTCCTTGCCAGAGCAATCAGGCAAGAGAAAGAAATAAAAGGCATCAAAATTGGGAATGAAGAAGTTAAATTATCACTCTTTGCAGATGACATGATGCTATATATAGAAAACCCTAAAGACTCCACCAAAAAGCTATTAGAAACAATCAACGAATACAGTAAAGTTGCCGGCTACAAAATCAACGCACAAAAGTCCATTGCCTTCCTGTATACTAACAATGAAATCTCAGAAAAAGAAATACAAAAAACAATTCATTTTGCAATTGCAGAAAAAGAATAAAATACCTAGGAATAAACTTAACCAAGGATGTGAAAGACCTATATGCTGAAAACTGTAAGACATTTTTGAAAGAAATTGAAGAAGACACAAAGAAATGGAAGGACATTCTGTGCTTATGGATTGGTAGAATCAACATAGTTAAAACAGCCATATTGCCCAAAGCAATATACAGGTTCAATGCAATCCCCATCAAAATCCCAATGGCATATTTTAAAGAAATAGAACAAAAAATCATCAGATTTGTTTGGAACCACAAAAGACCCCGAATAGCCAAAGCAATCTTAAGAAAAAAGAACTATAATGGAGGTATCACACTTCCTGACTTTGGCTTGTACTACAGGGCTACAATAATCAAAACAGCATGGTATTGGCAGAAAAACAGACACATAGACCAATGGAATAGAATTGAGAACCCAGAAATAAAACCACATAAATATGGACAGATAATTTTTGACAAAGAAGCTAAAAACATACAATGGAGCAAAGACAGCCTCTTCAATAAATGGTGCTGGGAGAATTGGATAGCCACGTGCAAAAGAATGAAACTGGACTGCTATTTGTCACCATGTACCAAAGTTAATTCAAAATGGATCAAAGACTTAAGCATAAGACCTGACACAATAAACTGCATAGAAGAAAACATAGGTACTAAACTTATGGACCTTGGGTTCAAAGAGCATTTATGAACTTGACTCCAAAGGCAATGGAAGTAAAAGCTAAAATAAACGAATGGGACTATATGAAACTTAAAAGCTTCTGCACAGCAAAAGAAACCATTGACAAAATAAAGAGGCCACCAACTGAATGGGAGAAGATTTTTGCAAACAGTGCCTCCGATAAGGGGCTAGTATCCAGAATATACAAGGAACTCATGCAACTCAACAACAAAAAAACAAACAACCCAATTGAAAAATGGGCAGAGGACTTGAAGAGACATTTCTCCAAAGAGGACATACAAATGGCAAATAGACATATGAAAAAATGCTCAACATCACTAATCATCAGAGAAATGCAAATCAAAACCACAATGAGATATCACCTCACCCCAGTCAGAATGGCTATCATCAACAAGACAAATAGTAACAAATGTTGGAGAGGCTGTGGAGAAAAAGGAACCCTCATACACTGTTGGTGGGAATGCAGACTGGTGCAGCCGTTATGGAAGGCAGTGTGGAGGTTCCTCAAAGAATTACGAATAGAATTGCCATATGACCCAGCAATCCCTCTCCTGGGTATCTACCCAAAAAATCTGAAAACATTTAGAGATAAAGACACGTGTGCTCCAATGTTCATTGCAGCTTTGTTTACGGTGGCCAAGACATGGAAACAACCAAAATGTCCTTCGATAGATGAATGGATAAAGAAGTTGTGGTACATATACACAATGGAATACTATTTGGCAGTGAGAAAAGATGATATAGGAACATTTGTGACAACATGGATGGATCTTGAGAGAGTAATGCTGAGCGAAACAAGTCAGACAGAAAAAGCAGAGAACCATGTGATTTCACTGATATGTGGTATATAAACCAAAAACAACAAAAGAACAAGACAAACAAATGAGAAACAGAAACTCATAGACACAGACAATAGTTTAGTGGTTGCCAGAGGGTAAGGGGGGTGGGGGGGGGAGGTGAGGGTAAGGGGGATCGAATATATGGTGATGGAAGAACTGACTCTGGGTGATGAACATACAATGGGATTTATAGATGATGTAATACAGAATTGTACACCTGAAATCTATGTGATTTTACTAACAATTGTCACCCCAATAAATTTAATTTAAAAAAAAAAAAAAAAAAAAAAAAAAAAAAGAAGAAAAATACTTTTTTGTAACTTTGTAAGGTGAGGGATGTTAGCTAGACTTATTGTGGTGATCATTTTGCAATGAATATAAATATGAAATCATTATGCGGTACCCCTGAAACTAATGTACTGTGATATGGAACCTCCTATAATATACAATTATACCTCAGTTAAAATAAATAAATATTTTAAAATTGTTCAAATGGAAAAAAATAGAAAAATCACAAAGCAATGGGGTGAAACATAATTACTTATTCTCACTTATTTAATATTCAAACCCACAATGGACAGATAAACCAAGACCTAATAACCTAGTAGCAGTGAGGAAACAGCCCTTGGACTGTACTGTCCTAATACCATTTACCATCAAGAAGACTAAAGCTACTTGGAGAAATGGTTGACTCCAGGTCTTGGTTTGGCAACACACATGATGAGCTTGAAATGTCTCATCAAACCAAAAATCAAGAAATCTATCATGACAAAAGGAAACAGAAGCCAGCCTGAAAGGACCTCCACTGGCCTAAGATGGCTACACTAGATCGAAACACATTAAATATATAAAAATCCATGAGTTTATAACTTAAGAGATTTGATTAGTCACCATGGGAGGTTGCTAGGATACCAACTCATTCTGAAAACTGATGTTTTTAAAGGGAAGGTATCAAAGGTCTATCCTAACTTTTTTTTTTTGTATAGACTGTAATTTGAGGTAATTAAATGGTTGATGAATAAAAATCTTCTTTATAGAAAAATCCCAATTAATGAATGCAGAAGGAATGACAGAACTAGAAAAATTCCATTTTGCAACTCAATGAAATAATGGACCTCATCAGGAATTGCCAATGACTATGGAAACCATTAGGTGGAGGGCTGCAGGTGACACCATTTGAATATATTCATCAATCTTGGTATCACTAAAAGTGGGGCAACCAGACATCACTTGCCTCATGAGGTGATGGGATAGAAAACACACAGCACTGGTTATGAAGCATTCTTACCCCCAAATTTCAATCTGAATCTAATTAAAACCTCTAGACATAGAGGAGCTTGAAGATTCAGACTTGAAACTCAGAAGAAAAGTGAGAGCTGGAGATTGGGGAGTCATTCACACAGTTACCTCTAAAGAGCAAAGCCTTGGGATTGGATTGATTTCACTGGGAAAGAAGACAGGTAGGTCAGGTCCAAACTCTAGGAATATTTACATCACAGCAGGGTGTTGGTAGTGGAGGTGGAAGAGGGGGTGGTGAGGAAGCAAGAGGGAAAAAAGACTGAACAACAACAAAACAAAACAAGGAACAAGAAAGGAGTCAGAAAAGCATAAGGAAATCCAAACTAGTTCGGTCTCATGGAGGCTAAATAAGGAAAGAACTTCAAGGAAAGGGTAGTCCACAGTGTTAAATCCTAGAACAAGACTGGGAAGGAGGAGACCTCAGAAAATGGAACTATCCCACACCCCACATTCTTACTATGTATCCAAATTAATTTCAAGCTGACGATGGCCTCGCTAATAACAGTGAACCTGTAAGAAACTGCCTCAATCCTCAGCCTCCATCTGTTCCTTCATTTCTTCCCGACTCATCTACTCATCCAGCCACTCATTTAACGGCCATTTACTGAGTCCCTGCTCCAAGCCAAACCCATGTTTTGTTTGCAGACCCTGGGACAAAATATCTGTGTTCTAGAACCTCACAGCTTACTGAGGAAGACAGACCTAGGAAAAGAACAACATGGTGTTAACATTTCAGCAACCACCTATTGAATGCATATTTTGGGCCAAACACTGTGGGAGGTACCAGAGATACAAACATAAACAAGTGTTTCCTCCCCATGGGAGCTTAGAATATAGCTTGGAAGGCAGATGGGATTACACTGTATGAACCAGAAAGAACTAGAAAGAAAAGGAATGTATACGAGAGTGCAGAGCAGGAAATTAGGCTTATAGGACGTCCTGTGACACAGGGTCTATTCATATGCCCATTATATGTACAAGGAAACTGAGGTAAGGGAGGTGAGGTGATTTGCCCAAGGCCACACTGCTGTGAGTAGCAGGGTTTGTGAGACTCAGGAGTTCAGGTTTTACCCGCTCTGTCATACAGCCTGAATGTCTCTTCCAAGACTCCTTATTCTTGGTGGCATCTCCAGGGGCACAGAGCAGGTGCTCAATGGGCGTTTGCTGAATGAATACATGAACTACACAACCTCACAGCGTTGTTGGGAAGGTTCACTGAAATGAGGACTAGACTCATTAGAGGTCACTTTGTAGGGTGGCAGGTGAGGATGTGTGCTGTGTGGGCCACTATTCCCCAAAGAGAAGGAATAGCCAACAAGTATGTTGGGATAGCTAGTGACTGGCCTCAGGGAGCTCTGAGAGCAGGGCACAGAGCCTCAGTCACAGGGGTGGGAGGGGAAGAGGCAAGGGCCAGGCAAAGTCCCAACCCTATAGGGCTCATGCTCTGAATGCAGGGGTTCAGAGACCCACATCTAGTTACCCAAACTGGGCCACCAGGTCAAAGTACTGACAGCCAGCCAGGCCGACTGGGTCCTGAGTCTGCCAAGCCACTAGCTTGAGGCTCCAGAAAGCCCTCTGAAGATGGAAGGGGAGGAAGGAGGGAGAGGAGGAAGAGAAGGAGAAGGATGACAGAGAGCAGGGGAGAAGGAAGGGGAAAGGAGAATAGTGGCCGTCAACATTTACCAAATGCTGCCTGAGGGCCAGGTGCTGGGCTGAGTGCGTTCCAGGCAGTCAGGTAACCCTCACAACCGTCCTATGAGGCAGATATTCATATTAAGCTCCCCGTTTTGTAGACATTCCCCAGAGATGTTAAGTAACTTACTGGACTTAAGGTCACAGAGCCAGGGTTTGAACTCTGGTAGCCTGCCCCTCCCCTCCACCAGGCAGAGCTCTAACCCTCTACACTTTACTACGGGTAAGTCTCAGGGTCTTCCTGAGATGGGCTAAGCTTGCCAGGGCAAGGGGCTCTGCCCTCCTCTTCCCGTACCCATTCTAGCCTTGCCTGCAGGTGGCAGTGGCCCTGGCTGACGGCTGTACAGGAGAGTAGTGAGCACAGCTGAGAACTAAGAATATGCTACCAATGATTCTTCCGGGTTTCAGACAGAAGGTGCTGGGGTGGGGAGGGGCGACACCTCAAGCTCCTCCTGTGAACTGCTGAGGTTGCCAGTCTTCTCATCTGTAACAATGAAGATGTAACAAGGCCTTGCACAGGGGTCCAGACCTACAGTTGACAAAGCTTTTCACATACATTACTTAACATATCACTTTGGAGAAAATACTTAAAAAAAAAAAAAAAAAAAAGCTGGTTCTTGATCCTGGAGATTTCCCCCAGAAGATTAAGTAGTTTTCTCTACCGTAATCCACATATATCTCCCAGATGTCCTCTGGTCTTCCTGGAATTTCTACTCAGAATTTTACCTATCCCAACAGGAATGTCCAGACATCACAGTTTCTACTAACATATGGAGCCCAGATCTCCTGGCTCCAAATTCATTTCCCTTTGTACCACCGCTGGGGCCAATGCTTCCAGAGCAATACCGTGTTGCCCCGAAAATAAGACCTAGCAGGACCATCAGCTCTAATGTGGCTTTTGGAGCAAAAATTAATATAAGACCCGGTCTTATTTTACTATAAGACCGGCTCTATATAATATAATATAATATAATATAATATAATATAATATAATATAATATAATATAATATAATATAATATAATACTGGGTCTTGTTTTAATATAAGACCGGGTCTTATATAATATAACAACATAACATAATATAATACCAGGTATAACATAATATAATACTGTGTACAATATAATACAATATAATATAATATAATACCAGGTATAGTATAATATAATATAGTACCGGGTCTTATGTTAATGTTTGCTCCAAACGACGCGTTAGAGCTGATGGTCAGGCTAGGTCTTATTTTCGGGGAAACATGGTAGTAGAAGGAACACAGGCTCCACGGGAGCTGGGGTATCATTGCTGGATTCTGTTCCATCAGTCCCCATTCAATTCCACTGCTCTACTCACATCCCCACAGCTGGACCCACCGATCCTTCCACCTAGAGGCTCAGGCCTAGTCCAGTTCCGAGACCCACCCATCCACAGGCCCGGGTAATTGTCTGGTCTCAGCCCTGGGCCCGGGGAATTAGGAATAGGTTGCCTCCCGGATCTGGTACCCTGAGAACAGCTGCCTGAGAGGCTGTGATGCTCCCAGACCCAAATTCTTCCTCAGCCTATCTCTCACACCATGCTGTCTTAACATCTGGCCTTCTGCCTTGATTCTCGCCCCTAAGTCCTGCTTACTAGCTCAGCCTCTGTTAGAACTGGAGCCCTGGCCTGAATGAGGCACTATCTTACTTGTCTGTTCCTCCACCCCAGGCCCAGAAGATGGCCCTCGATGCCTGCCTGCTGGGTGGATGAGCCTTACAGCCTTGCCTTGTACTTGTCCCCCCTTCTCTCTGGAACTGGCACCTTGACCCAATGATGGGTTTGGCCACTAGGGACGGGTCTTCTTGATGTTGATTACCCAGTTAGCTGAAGATCCAAGCAACACCCACATACCCACCCCTTAGCTGTGTGACCTTGAGCAGGTTACTGAGCCTTTCTTTGTCTCGGTTGCCTTATGTCTAAAGTGGAAAAATAGCATTGCCTCCTCCTCCACAGCAATTCACAGGATTGCTATGAAGATCAAAAGTGAATCTCTGTTAAGTGCTTGGCAGAGTGCCCATGTAAGTGTCTGTTGTTGCCATTGTTATCATTATTGAGTTTGTTATCCTGGACTCCTCAGTATTGACCATTTCCGAGAATGTCATTGTGGCACCTGGGCTCGGAGACCATTGCCCTCACACACTTGCTTGCCTCTGCCTATAACAAGACCACTTCCCCAAGCAGGTGTCCTGGCCCAGTGGCTCTACTTAGTACCAGGGCTCAGTTCCCTCTCCACACTGCCTAGCCTGCTTCTGCCATTGAGCCCAGAATTCCAGGTGCACCAGTCCCATGTTCGGACAAACACCCACTTCTAACAACCAAAGTTTGAGGAAGCGGACTGTTCTCTCTTGGGCTGGGCGGTCCCTACAGTGAGTGGAGGTGGGGAAAACACCCATATGATTCAGAAAAGCAGCAGGCTTGGAGGAGTAAAGCCGAGGCACAAAAAGCTGGGCCATGTCCCTGGGAACTAGGTGTGGTTGGACAACTTTCCAAAGGCTGGAAACACCACTTTCCCTGATGGTAGAGCCACCCTGCGAAGAGTTTGCAAAGAGAGCAGAAAGGCAACTGGTTTATTTGCTTCGTTGCAGACAGGGATTCTGCCAGTACAGCTCCTGACATAACAAAAACAGAACCCCAGCATCTCAGAGACTCAGTGTCACATTCTAATAGAGAACAATGGCCTAGCAAGAGCACTTGTTTGCTGCTCAGAGCCCCGGACGAGCCCAGCTCTGCAGACCTGCTGACTCGGGGAATGCCTGACACGTGGTGCCCTCAGAGCTCATTTCGCCCACTGCCTTTCTTCTACAAGTGAGCAAACAGAGGGCTTGTTTTGCCCTCTGCCTGGCTCTGTACGTGGAACTGGCCTATTCACATGCCCGGCCATGAGCAGCACTCCAAAACTAGACTCAAAGGACACCTCGTCTCGGCAATTGGCCCAAAGCACTCCCTCCTGGCCTGTGACTCACAGGGCTTGCTCTCATCTTTACTGCTCTGTTCTACAAACTCCGCCACCACCACCTAATGCCTGCTGCATTTGGTCCCTCAGTCTGGGCAATGCACTTGGACTTCCTCTGGCTTGTGGATTTGGGCTGCCCCTCAGGTCTTTTCACTACCTGTGCTGCCTCAGGCAGTGTGTGCAAAGAGAACCTCTCCTTTGCCCCAGCAAGGCCAGTCTCCTCCCACGTGCACACAGCTTCCAGGTCATGGGGTTTGGGTACTATGACCCAGCAGATGAATAATAATAGTAACATGAGCTCCTTGGCAGAAGGTGAGACATTTCTCGTTTTTAAACTAAAGAACAGAACCCTGGTACAAATCTCAGTGTCAGCTCTGTCTAGCTGCATGTCTTGAGCAAGTTATTCAACCTTCTTGAACTTCAATGTCCTCATCCATAAAATGAAGACAAAATGGGATATTCTACCTAAGTACTTGGCGATAGGAAAAGCTCACTATATTGCAGCTAGTATTAGACGTAGTCAAAGATAATCCAATAGCCTCTACCTCTTCGCCATCTGTGCAGCTGGTGCCCCCAAAGCAGTTGCTCAGTAAGTGCTGAGAAAAATGTTTCCTTACCGGCTCAGCACAACCACCAGGTAAGGCAGGTAGAGAAGACACTGGTCTCCCCAGAGATGGAGACCTGAGGCCGGGGGCTAAGTGACTTGTCCCAAATCACAGTTAATGAGCAGCAGAGCCTGGACTGGGAACTTGTGTTCACTGACTCCCTGTTTCGAGTTTACTGCTTTATGTCACCTGATCAAATTTAGGGCTGGAAAAGAACTTAGATTCCGTAGTATAATCCCATTATTTCAAAATTGGAAAACCGAGGCCAGAGAAACCAAGAACATTTCACAAGTTCAAAGAGCTAGTTAGCTGGAGAGTACCGCCCAAGTCTCCTGACTCCCAGCTTAGTGTTCTATCAACCACACAACAGCTTACCTTGCAAAAATCACCTCACTGTTTCTAGTTCAGCAAACATAGTCATCCTAGGCTCAGCGCTACCACAACTTTCCAGGAAACACCCAAGTGATAAGTGCAAAGGCCTCCCGCGATGACAGGCCTGCCCTCGGAGTACTAGATTCATTCTTCACGGAGGGTGCACTTCCCATGTGATTTGAAAGAATGTGTCTACGTGAAGCCGGGTGATGATCGAGAGTGTGCCAACAATCACAAGCTTGGCGGTGTGAGTACCATCTTTGAAGTAGACCCTACAGTATTTCTGGAATGTCAAGCATGAGCGCTGAGAAACACCCCACTTGGCAATTCTGTCTAAAGCAACAAAGATAGTTAAATGAGGCCCAAGTAGCACAGGATATTATTATTTACAGGCGACCCTTATCCCATGGCTGTGGGAAATGCAGCCAAATTCCACAAGCTCTTTTCTTGCAAGTGATGCTTCGCAAAACAGAAGGCCAGCATTGCTGCTTGGTCTGCTGTTCTTTCGTGAAGTCAGCGTCATTTGAAAACGAAACATGATGTCCTCAGAATTTAAGTTCCAACACTGGGGAGACGCATTAGGTTGTTCCACTTGCAGTTAATCTGAGAATGCAAAAGTTAAATGAGCATTTTATTTGCCTCAAATGAAGAACATAATGGGGAGGGGGTAGAGGTGAATAACTCATTCATCAATGTAACTAAAAAGGCATCTCTGATACTTCTAATTTAGAAGGTCTCAAAATTTGAAGGGTTTCCGATGAAACAGGAAAGAAAGTTAACACCTTAGATTCTAATAACACTCTTTTCCCCCCTTGAAAATATCACCAAAACACATTTGTTATCCACCTCTCTGCTGTTGGGCAACGGTGGCTGCAGAAGCATGTGACTGATGGAAGAGGAGCGTTTCCGTGCCCATGGCAAGACCTGGCCAAGAACACAAATCAGGAGTACCTTGCCCTACTCCCCTTAGCCCAAGCAAACTAATGCCGGCATCCACCAGCTCAGTAAATGCCATGCTTCTTGGTTCCTTCTGTTCCCGATATAAATAGACACAGTAAGTCTTAGACAAGCAGTCTGTCTTAGCATGCTGGCTTGGGTCTTGGCAGTAAAGAAGAAAGGCCTTTTTGAAAGCACCATCTTTGTGGCCAATCTCCAAAAATGATAACATTTCACAGTTGGTTTTACTCTTGCTGCATTCACCTAACATTTACTACAGGCCAGATTCTAGGCTCGGTGTTAGAGAAAGGGAAGAATAAAGAAGGAAGCAATCAATTCTGTTTTGTGGAGGAGGGTCTGGGCTTGATACTCTTTGAGCAGGTCCTGGAGGCCATGAATAGTGATTCCACAGGCATGGGGGTGGGGATGGAATACTAATGAGAGAGAAGATGTAAGAAGGAAAGAAGCTGGCTAATGGCTCATGCACTCATTTGCTTGAACAGTTGGAATTACTGGATTGTAAATGGTTAGGGCTGTTTTCTCAATGTGAATGAGTATATTCATGGAACACACACTTGTTATTAAAATGACGCAATGCCTTTTTGCAGAAGATTGTATGGAACAGAAAGCAATGGACTCCCATAACTATGTTAGCACTCATTTGTAAGACTTCTAACAAACAGGAATTTGGTCAGTGTTTAATTGGGTTGTAATAGGTCAGACAAAATTAAGAACTAGAGGGATTTTATATGGCTTTTTTCATTCAAAGTTTCTGTCATCCCAATCTCTTTAGAAGCTATAAATTATAACTTACCTCATCAGACTATAAACAAAGCCCACAAGCAAAGGAAAAGATAATTAATCAGATATTGTTAGTTTTATTAGATAACAAATATTGCAACCACAGCCCTATGTCTGGTCAATAATGTCACAGGAAAAGTCATTCATTACTTTCCAGACTATTGATGAGACATTTTATAAAAATAAAAATTGTTTCCTGTACTGTTAGAATATATTTCTATAAAGGTTCATTTTACATTTATACCCCAGGTGGTAATATTCTGTCTATGTCATTAACTGAGAAAGCACCTGAAGCTGATGATCAATTATTCTTCATTGATTGAAATTCTCAAGGGTCTTCTAGGGTTCAGAAGGAATCCCTTGTTGATAAGTTTCAATGTCCTGAAATATGTACCTGAAGAATTTTAGTTATTTTCATTTTTTATATAAAGAGGTATTTATCCTAGTTCTTATCAAATTGCAAAATTACAAACTGGACCTCTCTCCAGAAGCCAACCTTGGACATGTCACAGAATCCAGAGATAGATGGTTCTATCAAAACAGCATAAAAGCAGTGAGAAAACCTCTGGGAAAACAAAACGCAGATGGATCAGGGAGCTGAGTGGTGTGGGACTCAGGGAAAGACAGCCTCCCCGCCAAAGAAGGACAAGAACAATGTACAGGAGTTAAGGGGAAATTTTTAAAAACATGCTTCTTTTTCTCTCCTTATCATTGCCCTGAGAAGACCACTATCTGCCCCTTTACCACTGGGAAGCATATAAGTGGTAAACCAGTGCCTACCAGGGTTGTCTTGGTAACTTCGGGGTAGAATTCAGGGCTGGCTGGGATGATGGGTGCTAAGTAACAGGTGCATGTGGATTTGCTGGCACTTAAGAGTTTTATCCTACCTGCATCCACACACCATTACCCCAAAAGCTAGAAAACTACAACTGGGAGAAGCTTCTCTTGAAGGAAAGCAATGCCAAGACTTAGTTACCATTTGAAACATTAGAGGTTTTCTCTCCGGAGGCATATCTTCCCCTATCAAACTCACTGGGGCGCACCAGCAAAGACTTAAGGTTTAGTTTCTGCCCACAGTTATACATTACAATCCAAAATAGCCAATAACTCTGGTGGAACAGGAACTCACAAAGGGTATTCACTTGAAAGCATGGTGGGACAGTTGAGAATAGCAGCTTAAACTGGTACACTCTGTAATACCAAGTGAGTGCAAGGAACCTGTGGCAAGAGGGACTAAAGAGGCTAGAGAAATCTAGCTCCAATGAACTCTAAAAGCTGACCTGCCAAGTCTTCCCTCTAGGACAGAATCCCACATTAAAGACAAATTGGTGAGACTGAAATCAAAAGTGAACAGGATAGTTTCTTTTGTTTCTGATATTGCTGAGTAAACTATTAAACCTGATCCTCCCGTAAAGAGCAAATATAAACTGGGAAAAAAATAAAGAAACAACAATATAAAGAAATTGGGAAGTAAACAGAAGCAGGCATAGTCTGAAGAGGAGTTGGCACAAGATGAGTTACTCATTTTTACACCTTTTAGACTGAGGGCAAACTAAAGCTGCCAAGTGGCTAAGACACCAAGAGTAAGACACCAATAGTAAACCC
Source organism: Rhinolophus sinicus (assembly GCF_036562045.2). NCBI lineage: Eukaryota > Metazoa > Chordata > Mammalia > Chiroptera > Rhinolophidae > Rhinolophus > Rhinolophus sinicus. Next base: position 108,559,941 of record NC_133768.1, on the reverse strand, counting down.
ACAATCTTCCTGGTAATGAAGAGTATAGGATAGAGCCCGGGAAAAGCACAGCCATTAAAAAGTAAAGGGGGGAGGATCCTGGAAAGGAGAGAGCCAGAGGGAGCCCCAATTCCTGTCTATAGGCTATCCCAATCTCAACTGACTTCTAAACCACACCTACGTGGGACAGACATCAATATTAGTTGAACTAATATTTCAACTACCACCCAAAGGGCAGAGTTTAGAGTTTGAATCTCGCCACATTAACTATCTGCAAAAACAATAAAATCAATATTTTTCAGAGGAGTAAATCAGAATCCAGAGTCTCCATAAGATAACATTCAAAATATCCAGGATACAATCCAAAGTTATTCAACTTATGAAGAATTAAGAAATTGCAATCTATTTGCAAGAGCTAAAAAAAATCAACAGAGGGGCCGGCCCGATGGCTCAGGCAGTTGGAGCTCCATGTTCCTAACTCCAAAGGCTGCCAGTTCGATTCCCACATGGACCAGTGGTCTCTCAACCAAAAGGTTGCCAGTTCAACTCCTCGAGTCCCGCAAGGGATGGTGGGCAGTGCCCCCTGCAACTAAGATTGAACACAGCACCTTGAGCTGAGCTGCCGCTGAGCTCCCAGATGGCTCAGTTGGTTGGAGTGCGTCCTCTCAACCACAAGGTTGCCGGTTTGACTCCCGCAAGGGATAGTGGGCTGTGCCCCCTGCAACTAGCAACGGCAACTGGACCTGGAGCTGAGCTGCGCCCTCCACAACTAAGACTGAAAGGACAACAACTTGAAGCTGAACGGCACCCTCCACAAGTAAGATTGAAAGGACAACAACTTGACTTGGAAAAAAGTCCTGGAAGTACACACTGTTCCCCAATAAAGGCCTGTTCCCCTTCCCCAATAAAATCTTTTTTTAAAAAAATCAACAGAGAACCTGAAATGACCCAGATGTTGGAATCAGCAGACAAGAAATTTAAAGCAATTACTATATGCTCAAGGGAGGGAAAGAAAATATGCTCACAATGAATGAAAAGATAGAAAATCACATCAGAGAAATAGGAACCATTAAAAAAGAAAAGAACCAGATAAAAATTCCGGAATTGGAAAAATATCTGAAATTTAAAAAGAAAATCACCGGATAGGCTCAACAGCAGAGTGGAAATGAAAGAGGAAAAGTTTCAGTAAACTTAAGGTAAAACAATAGACATATCCAATATGAGAAACAGAGAGAAAAATATTTTAGGAAACAAAAACATGAACAGAGCCTCAGGGACATATAGGACAATACCCAAAGGTCTAACATACATGAAATTAGAGTTCTAAAGGGTAGGAGGGAAGGAATGGGGTAGAAGTAAGTATTGAATGTGCAATAGCTTTAATTTCCCCAAATTTAAAGAAACACATAAATTTAAAGATTCAAGAAGTTCAGCAAACCCCAAGAGGATAGAAAACAAAACTCTGGGAATCTCACAGTCAAACTTTTGAAAACCAAATATAATTAGAAAACAAAAACAGCCAGAGAAAAACAACACCTTATATATGAGTGGTGGTGGTAGGGCAATGTTTCAAACATGGCTGACATCAGAAACAATGGAGGCCAAAAGAGAGAAGATCAACATCTTTAAAGTGAGGAAAAAATGCCAACCCAGAATTCTATACTCAGCAAATATATTCTTCAAGAATGAAGGCAAAACAAAGACACTTTCAGGTAAAACAAAAGTTAAAATATTTTTGCCAACAGACCTGAACTACACGAACTTCTAAATGTGTAAGAGAATAGCTCCATCACACAGAAACGCAATGACCTCTTTTGTCTCCATATGGGCCACTTAAGTCAAGGCTTGACCATAATCTGACCCGGGTCTTGGGAGAACACCCTGAAATTCCTTCTGGAGCAAGGAAAATAAGCAGCTTGGTGAGGAACTATCACAAGGCCATTCTCATCCTATCTCCCTAATGTCAGCTGACCACAGGACTTTGCACTTTGCCCCCACCCTCAATTAATGTGTAATTTAATGTCATTCCAATTAAAACTCTGGCATTGCTTTTTAAACTTTTTCTTTTGAGATAATTATAGACTAACAGGAGATTGCAAAATAGTTCGCAGAGTGCATTGGCTGCTTCCCCCAGCTTTCCCCAATGGTGACATCTTATATGATTATAGCAAAATACAGTTAATTAGACTACAAAGCTTATTCAATTTTTATCAGTTTTTATATGCGCTCACATATGTGTGAGAGGATTATAGCTCTATGTAATTTTATTACACGTGTAATAAAATTACACGTGTAATAAAATCCATGCAATAGTAATCACAATCAAGATAAAAGACTATTACATCAACACAAAGGTATTTCCTCATGCTATTCCTTTATGGTCATATCAACTCCTCCCCCCGTCTCTGTCCCCTAGCAACCACTCATCTATTCTCTATCTATATATTTTGTCATTTCAAGAAGGTTATATAATCGGTATCATACCGTACTGACCTTTTGAGGTTGGCTTTTTTCACTAAGTATCAAGTCATGAACACCCATCCAGGATTTTGTGTATATCAATACTTCGTTCTCTTCTTCCTGGGTAGTATTCCATGGGATGGATGTACCAGAGTTTGTTTACCTATCACCAAATGAAGGACATTTGGGTTGTTTCCAGTTTGGGGTTATTATAAATAAAGCTACAGTAAGTCCTCACTTAACATCATTGATAGGTTCTGTAACTTTAAGCAAAGTAACACATAATAAAACCAATTTTACCACAGGCTAATTGATACAAACACGAGTTAAGTTCCTATGGCATCTCATCAACGTTATAGCAAAATGACATTGAATAAAAAGACGTTATTCAAGGATCTGCTATACTATGAACATTGGTGTGCACAATTTTTACGGGAACATGAGTTTTTATTTATTTGGGATAACTTCCCAAAAGTGCAATTGCTAGGTTATATAGTGATTGCACATTTAGTTTTATAAGAAATTGTCATATTTCTTTCCAGAGTGACTACCATTTTACATTCCCACAAGCAATGTATGAAAGTTTTAATTTCTCCAATCCTCACAAAATTTGGTGTTACCACTATTTTTTATTTTAGCCATTCTAACAGGTACGTAAAAGCACATAATCACTGAAGAAGAAGAAGAACAACAAAAAAACCCTCTAAAAATGGAGTAAAAGCACAATTGATAAACTGGGAGAACATATTTGTAGCATATATTACAAAAGGCTACTTTCCTAAAGCATGAAGAATGCTCAAAAATTTTGGAACAAAGGACCAGAAACCTAGAAGAAAAAAGTGAGTGGCATGAACAGATAATTCACATATACATACACACAAATACATTACACACACACACACACACACACACACACACACACACACACACACAAAGATGTCCCAATTCACTCAAAATTAGAGAAAGGCAAATTAAAACAACACCAAGGTACCACTTCTCACCTATCAGATTGATGAAAATTTAAAAGTATGAGAACACATTTTATTTATGAGACTGCAGAGAAACTAGCACATTCAAACATTGCTGGTGGGAATACACATTGGTATAATTTTCATGGAGAATTTCTCAATAGCTAACAAAACCAACATGCACTTACCGTTTGACACAGCAGTCCTACTTCTAAGAATTAACCACGAAGATACACCTCTGACAATACGGAAATACACATGTACCAGGTTTTTTATTACAGCATTGTTTGTCATTTCAAAATATTGGAAAACCCTAATGCCCATACATAGACGACTGAATAAGCTATGATATATCCACACAATGGAGTTCTAATGCAGCTGTAATAAAAGAATAAGGAAGATCTCTATGGATTGACATGGAGTGGTTTCCAGGATATACTGTTAAGTGAGAAAAAGCAAATTGCAAAAGAATTTCTATAGTATGCTATCCTTCATGTACGGAAAAAAAAAAAGGGATATACCGTGTTTTCCCAAAAATAAGACCAGGTCTTATATTAATTTTTGCTCCAAAAGACGCATTAGGGCTTATATTCAGGGGATGTCATCCTGAAAAATCATGCTAGGGCTTATTTTCCGGCTAGGTCTTATTTTGGGGGAAACATGGTAAGAAAAATTTACATGCATCTGCTTGTTTGTGCAACAAGAAATACAGAAATGATAAATCAGAAACGAATGAGCTTGCTTACCTGCAGGGGGTAGTCAGGAACAGGGTGAAAAGAAGAGAGGCAAGAACATTGTATATTAGGGTTGATCAAGTATGTGAATGTATTTTAGATAATAAGTGTCAGCTTTCTTACTGTTAGAGAGAGGAGTTAAAAATAAGGAAAGAAGGAAGGGTTGAATTACCCCTGGGCGGTTAGGTTAGAATAAAAGGCATCAGAATAAACTCATGGTTTTTAAGATAGATAAAGAAATGCAAAAATTAGTGGGCAAAAGTATTATGATAAATAGGATATTTGCATAGTCTGAAACTGACTATCTCTCCACAAGATTCTTATTAATTACAAAGGAAAAAACAGTAACTATATAGTGGAGAAACCTGAGAGACACCCCCTTAACCAAATGATCAAAGTTAACATCACAAATAATGAGACACATCAATACCATGCACCCTCCCAGATATGATGATGCACTAAGAAGAGCACACGTAATTCTGTGATATTCTTGCCAGAAAAGCATAAACTCAATATAATCATAAGAAAACATCAGACAAACCCAAATTGAAGAATATTCTACAAAATAACTGATGAGTACTCTTCAAAAGTGCCAAGGGCATGAAAGACAAAGAGATTGATGAACTGTTTCAGATTATAGTGGGAGCGTGGATTAGATCCCAAAACAAAAAAGGACATTAGTAGAACAACTGGAGAAAGTTGAGTAAGATTTGTAAATTAGTTAATAATATTGTATCCATGTTAATATCCTGGTTTTGTAGTTTTACTATGATTATGTGAGGTGTTAACATTTGGGGAAGCTGGATGAAGTGAATTCTATGTACCATTTTTGCAAGTCTAAAATTATTTAAAAAATAAAATCTTTTAAAATGTTTCTGCTTGAACTGACACCAAATTCATTAAGGGCTCCTCGGGTTATCTTTTATGTGGAAGGTCAAAAACTGTATTGCAGCTTGGAGAATCTAAAGACCCCAAGAACTTGCTCTTCAGGACCCCAAACCAAGGCTGGTAAACAGGTGGCTAACTTACAAGTGAAGGCAAGAGAACCTTCCAGTCTGGATAAGATTGAAAAGGAAGATAATAGCCATGGGCAATTAATGAATCCTCTTTGTATGACTGAGGAGAAGCTACATAAAAGATCTCCTTTAACCTTAAAAATTAATTTAAAAAAACAAAAGGGGCTTCAGTTATCCAAGATAACACAATAGGAACCAAAAATTTAAGTAATCCTATTCTCCAGTCAAAGAAAAAAAAAAAAAAAAAGGAAGTTCTCCACAAGAGTCCTTAGAGGAACAAGGAGGTTTCTTTCCTATATAGCCCATTCTTCTCCTAGGAAGGGGCAGAACAAATGAAGAAAGAAGAGCATTCTGGAACTATTTATTGGTCTCTAATCTGCTGATCCCTTACTGACCATTCATTTCCTGTTACAGGAAAATCCCTTTCCCTTTAACATTACAGTCTACTACCTTAAATTGAGGATCCTTTACTTAACACCTAAAACTCTCCATATCATGGTCCTAACATTTCTTTCCAGTCATATGTTTATTTCTGAAGCATAGAGCTTAGGGGTGAGGTGGAGGATGTTAACTAAACTTATTGTGGTAATTATTGCACAATATATACATACTTATTCAAAGTCATTGTACTATACACCTTAAACTAATACAGCGTTGCATGTCAATTATATCTCAATAAAACTGGAAGAAAGAGAGAGAGTGAGAGAAAGGAGAAGGGAGGAGAGGAGAGGAGAGGAGAGGAGAGGAGAGGAGAGGAGAGGAGAGGAGAGGAGAGGAGAGGAGAGAGGAGAGGAGAGGAGAGGAGAGGAAAGAATAGTGGCTTTGGAACCCAAATTCCTGTTTGAATCCCTGTTCAGCCATGTCTTAGCAGGTAACCAAGTTTACTTAATTGCTGTGAGCCTTAGTCTCCTGAATTGTACAGTAGGGATGCTGCTGCCTATAACCATGGAGATTGTTGTGGGTGACAATGAAACAAGAGAATACATGGAAAACCCTTAGCACTATGCATGGCATAGTAACGAGTCAATACATGAGTCATTACTGTATACTCAATACATGAATATGTATTGAGTCATTACTGTGTACTCAGTACATGAGTATAGAGTAATGACTAAATACATGAGGACTATTACTAGCCCTAAGTGGATACTATGATTGCTCACCTTGTTACTTTTACTCAAGCTGTTCTTGCTCCCTGGAATGACTCTGCTTGTAGAAATTCAACCCATCATTTAAGGACAGTCCCTAAAGCCACCTTCTCAAGAAGTCTTTCCTTTTGTTCCACCAGGATACGTTCTATCCCTGCCTCAAACTTCCAGTTTATTTGTACTCCTCCCCAAGGTTCCTTCACACTGGTAAGTGTACCTGGGCACTGCCCAGAGCTGAGCCTGCAATGAGCAGGTGCTCCATGTCTAGTAACTGAATTAAATCCATGTAGTGTCCAAAAGTTACATGATTTTCTAAAAAATTTAGGAAGAATTTCAAGTACCTGAGCAATAACTCAATTAATTCCAGATGCCAGAGTTTCTGTTAACAACCTCAACTCAATGTTAAAAACACATGGCCAAGAACTGAATCAGGTGTGAGAAAGCATAGAGCATAGAATGATGGTAAGGAACTCTGCTGACATTTGCTGCTGCTGATAATGGTGGCCTCTGAGACATGTATGTGTCATATATGTGTTTTGGGGGCCTGCTACTGTCATTCTCTGTTCTGTCCAGCTCCTTTTCTTTGGCATTTGCAACAAAATGACAACTATAGAAAGCAAGTTTGCAGGTAAACATTTTACACATACCCAATGCTTTTTAGATAGGTGGAAAAGATGACATTTGACTACAGGAAGTGTATAAAGGAATAACTCTGACACCTCTTTCAGCTCTGGTGTCTCTTGCTCTTCCCACCTCCAAACACCAAAAAATAATGCCAAGGGAAAGAAAAGTGTGAAACACTACCCACCCACGTAATTCTTCCCTGAAAGGCAAAAGTGTTTGTTTCAAGACTGAGTTCTTAGGGTTTGGACGCCAACAGGTGTGCATTACCCATATTGCCTGAGTGGCACTCATACAGTCACACATGATCAAAAATAACTGCCTCGCTGAAGTAGGGGGAGAGATTTTCACCAGCACTGTCGAGATGTATTGACAATTTCCAGACAAAATAAAATGCTATGGATTACTTTCCCTTCTTATTCCTGACTTGGGAATGTTTACTGGTATGTGAGCATATCACGCTCCATCATTAATTACTCAGGGAGGTTGAGGGTAATGGAAAAATCAAGTAAATGATCAAGAGGAGTCAAAATAAGCAGGTTGCCTTTAATATTTTGTTAGTTAAATGAATAATGCTCAGTTACCTTCAAGTCACTCATAGTCTGACTTAACATGGAAAACGTGGTCCACTGCAGTGCAAAATATTGACACACACTAGGATGTCACAAAAACAGGCAAGGACAGCTGTTTTCTTGAATTGAAGCAATCATAGCTTCATGTTCCAGCCTTGAAATTTCCTCCCTCTCTCTCTCCCTTCCTGTCATAGACATTTAATGAATACCTATCTCATACAGAAAGCCCTGTGACAGATACTATTGGGAACAGAGAAATGAATAATACTGTGTCCCCAGATAGTTTATAAGTTTAACAGGAAAAATAAGACTGTAACAAAAGCAGAAATGAGCCGCTCAAGGTTCCTACAAAATAGCATACGAACTCCACACACTGGCTTCCTCCAAATAACTCAATCCTGGAGATGCAACCAAAGTAAGAGGAGGGTTGATGGGTCTGAGAAATTAAAGGAATATTTGTGAGAGGCTTCTGGGGAAGTCCATCTATTTTTATTCATTGCATATACTGTTTTATTGGACTAATTTCAAAGAGTCTTTCTGTGGTAAAATTTCTGAGGCCTTGAATGACTGAGAATATTTCAATCTTACATTTAAATTATATTTAGCTGGGTATAAAATTCTAGGTTCTAAGTTTTTCCCACTCTCAGTACTTTGAAAATTAGCATGCCACTATCTTCTGGTATTTTGAGTACTGGGACATCAATATAATTTTGTTCCTTTGTAGGTGATCTGCTTTTTCTTGCTGAGAAGGCTACTCTTTATCTTTGATATTTTTTATTTTTACTACTGTTTCTAGATATAGGTTTTATCTTATATATTCTGTTAGGCAAACTCTAAATCCTCTTAAACTGAAGTCATCCATATTCCACTAAGACTGGGGAAGTGTTTATTTCTTCAAACACTTAGCTCCCTTCCACTAACTTTTTTTCTCTTCTTCTTGGGCTCTCATTGTACTGACTTGACACTAATCCTTCCATTCTCTATGTCTCTATATTTTTTAAAAAATATTTTCCCCCACGATTTATCCCTTTCTGATGCTTTCTGGGAAAGTTATTCAGCCTGGTATTTCAGCTCATTAATTCATTCTTCATCCGTATCTATCTTGTTTTTTGCCTCCCTCCATCAAGTTCTTTATTTTTATTTCTTCATTTTTAATATACAAAATTTTTATTTTCAATTACAGTTGACATACAATATTATATTAGATGAATAAACAAAATAGAAACAAACTCATAGAAACAGAGAACAGATTAATGATTGCCAGATGGGAGCAGGTTGGGGGAATGGGTGAAAAAGGTGAGGGGATTAAGAAGTACAAATTGGCAGTTATAAAAATAGTCATGGGGATGTAGAGTACAGCATAGGGACTATAGTCAATAATATTGTAATAAATATGTATGATGTCAGATGGGTACCAGACTTATCAGGATGATCACTTTGTAAATTACATAAATCTCTAATTGCTATGTTGTACACCTGAAACTAATATAATATTGTATGTCAAATTCTTTATTTTAACTCATATTTTTCATAGCTTATATTTTAGAATGCATCTTCTTTGTAACTGTTTATTCCTGCTTCATGTTACCAATATGTTCCTTTAGCTTGTCAATGATATTCGTTTGTTTTCAATTACTCTTTTGACTACTTTATTAACTCTGCTTTGTTTGGTAAGGTCTGTTAAGGTTGTTGTCTTTCTTTTGGAACAGGTGCATTCCTTAAAAGACATGTTATTTAAGAAGACTAATGTTCAGTAACTTCTAAGGTTACAAAAGCAGGTTTTTTGATTGCGCATACTACCTGGGTTATAACTTTTGATCAGATTTCTAAGACTAATGTTAATAACTCTACTGACATTCTACTAGGTTTAGGTTGTACCTTCACTCTTCCAAAGGTTTATTCATCCGTCAAAGAGACAAACTTGCAATTAAGATAAGGTATCACCAAGTGGTAGTACTGCCATCGTTGCACAACTTAAGTGTGGTTACTTGAAACAGACAATGTAACTATGTATTGCCAGATACTGCTGTTTAAACTTGATAACATAATGTTTTAAAAACTGCTAAACAGAGCAACATCACTATATTTAAAGATGGCACATAGAGATATAATAAAATAAATGCCAAACAAAGTGCATCTTGGTATTTTGTTTTTCACTGTGAATTTTTCACACCATGCTTAAGATGTTAAAGATTCTGAGAAAAATTCTGTAGAGGCAGTTTGATTATCCCAGGTGGCCTGCTTTTTACCTGTGATCACTGACAGTCATGAGTAGTAATACAGGGGTAGAAGCTTGGACTCCCTTTGGACATGGCTAAACTAAGTAAGAAAGATGTGGTGTGAAAACAGCACTGGCCTAGGAATTGATAGACCTAAGCTCCAACCATGACTCTGTCACATAGTAATAGCTGTGTGGTCTTGGACATATCACTTAACTCTCTAGGCTTCAACTACCTCATTTATAAAATTAGGTTTGAACTACATTATCTCTAACATCCCTTCAAGCTGAACTAATTTATCATTCAGTTTCATAGGATATGCCACTCCAAACAAATATCAGTATTTTATGTAGAGGAATCTATTGCTTTACAATAAATGATAAAGTAAATTAATGTACTTTTATATGAAAACCATGCAATCTCATACAGAACAATCAAGAAAGGAAGACAGTCTATAACAAAGAGTCCAATTTGTAACTTACTCTGCAAATAGCTGTTTCTAACCATTTCCTTTGTTAATCTTACTTCTAACCATAGGTTGCCTCAGGGCATTATCACAGCATTCACCAATCTGTCCTTGTTTAGCTTCAGCTGTTAAATCTATAGACTCCAAGTGTTAATACTAGATTAGTAGATCCTTAGTAAGAGTTTCAATGTCTCAGCTCTTGTACTCTGAGATTAGTCTTCTCTCTTGTCCTCAATAATCAGCCTTTACATACTTTCCAAATCTCAGCCCCTTTCTCCAATTCCCATTATTTTTCTGTTCTTCTTGAATCAGACTTTCTGAGCTGCCTTTTATGCTAGGGGCATATGATGTCATTGTGTCTACCCCCAGCTGTTCTTAATTTTCTCTCAGATCAGCTCTCTTGAAGGACTCTCAGCAGGCCCAAAGACACAGCCCTCCCTTCTAGGGTGCAGATGAAAAGCTGGGGTGGAGGGGGGGGAAAGGGCAGTGCACCAACCCATAATGACTAATCCTAGCAAAATAAAGGGAAGGGCCCTTTTAATAAACAGAGCACTCCAGGAAGAGGGTGGAGCCAACTGAATAAGCCCCAGGCTCTGATGAGATAAGTGTGCTCTTGGAAGCTGTCATAGCAACAGGAATTTGCTATCCAAGATGTTGACTATCTCTACCTAGGGCAGATCTCTAAGAATGGAGCATCACCCTGTGAGGCTTCTTGCTTCTCACTGTCTTGAAGCACCTGGCTCTAACCACCCACAATGCCAGCCTCCTGCCTCCAAACAAGGGCTGGCTTTCCACGTTTAGAAAGAAAGCTAAAACGGATTGCAAGGGACTCAAGTTGAGAATGAATCCCTCCAGAGCAGGTCAATTTTGATGGAGAAAGGGCAGGCTAGCGAGTAGGAGAATACAGTGGAAACCCATGAGCCAGGATCTAATGGATAAGGCTAGCAGCGGTTCTCAGCCCTGGCTACACATTAGAATCTCCTGGGGGTGGGGGGGTATTTTTTAAGTTTATTTTGAAATAATTTTTAAATTACAGAAAAGTTGCAGTAACAGAATAGCCAGTTGCCACACACACTTCATCCAGCATTCTCCATGTCAAAATCTTACATAACCATGGTACAGTTATCAAAATTAACAAATTAACTACTCACTAAACCATAGCTTTCATTTGAATTGTACCAATTTTTCCACTAATGTCTATTTTCTCTTCCAGGATCAAATTCAGGAAACCACATTGCATTTAGTTGCCATATGTCTTTAGTCTCCTCCAATCTATGACTGTTCATCAGTCCTTCCATGTTTTTCATGATCATGATATTTGAAGAGCACTGATCAATTATTTTGCATGATGTGTCTCACAAATTTTTTCACTAATCCCTTTTTTCTGTCCCAGGATTAAATCCAGAATACTGTGCTGCATGTAGTCATCATATCTGCTTAATTGCTTCCAATCTATGGCAATTTCTCAATGTTTCCTTGTTTTTCATGACCTTGACAATATTAAAGATCTCCTCCACAGGTACCCAGTGTTTTGTGGTTCTGCAGAAAAAGCTCTGATAGACAGAAGTCCTATAACTAAGGATGTAAAGAAGAATCCATGTTGAGACTAGTAGGAGGAACAGAGATGTGAAATGGGCTGGTCCCTCATCTACAGGTGGCAGTTGAGGATGGGGGGGGATTTCTCAACTGCAGAGGTCCCCGCTGAGGAGTGAGGGGTCCCAGCCCCAAACATGGTTCCCCAGCCTGGAGCACCAGTGCCAGGAAGAGGAGCCCCCACAACATCTGGCTGTGAAAATATGCACAGATTCCATCCATCTGGGTGACATGTAAGGCTGCTAGAAACACAAGCGTACACTTCAAGGCCCACGCACAGACTGTCTCGCTCCCAGGCACTCACTCTGGGATCCAGAGGAGGAACAGTGGCTCAGGAGGTGCCAGAGAAATACAGGTAGAGACTGAGTGGTGTAGCTTCAGGACAAGGGCTGGAGAAACTGCCACTATTGTCCCTGTATTGAGCCCTCCTTCTGTGCAGCCTGTGGGAGGGTGCCATCTTTCCTGTGTTGAGCACCCTCCCACACACACACACATGGCCAAATGTGAATCTGCACTGGCCGGGTGACTTCTGCTCACTTCACCCTGGTGACTCCCTGGGACCCCACCCCATGCAACTAATGCACCACCTGAAGCAACTTCAGCAGCAGGAAGCTGGTGTTGCCCGTGCTGCAGGCTTTTTGTTGAGAAGCCCCAGGCTCAACACTAGCACCATATCTGAATCTGCATTAACCTGGTGAACACAACTCCCAACTTGGTGACTCTCTGTGACCCTGTTGCACCTAAATCACATAACGCCCAAGGCTCTTTCAGCAGCTGCATGATACAGGCAGCCAGCAGTCAATGCCAGGCCTCAGGGTTCCCTGGGTATTTTGCTGAGCTGCCCCAGGCCCAGTACTGATGGCAGCTGGCCTGGGTTCACATTGTGGCTTCTCCTATGTGCGTCCAGGTCCAGCAAAGGCAGCGATCAACCATGGATCACTTTGTAGCTCCTACCGGGTAGCCCTGGGCTGGTCACAGGAAACAGCTGACCTTGGCCTGCACAGGAGCCCCTACAAAGAGGTCCAAGAACCAACACACCCAGAGGCCAGCTTAAGACCACAACAGAGCACCACCTGATTAGCCCCACAAGTAGCACACCCAAAGGGTGGTCTTGGAAGTTACCAGAGCCTACTGGGGCAAATCCTGCTCCATGGGGTCAGCCTCTGCACAGCAGCTCATATATTGTGGTTGTGGACAAATTTGCATAGCCAGTCAGGTTGAGGGTGATGCCCACCCACTGACTTGCCAACAGCAATCAAGGCTCAACTACAAAATGGAGGCACACACAACACACACAAGGGACACTCCTGGAGCACCCAGTGCAGGTGACAAGGGAAACTGAACCACTGGGGCCCACGGGACAGCTACTAAATAATGTAACTATGTCAAGATTGGGTGATGTAGTATATCTACCTAATACACGGAAAAATCACAAAGAGGCAGCCAAAATGAAGAAACAAAGAAACATGTCCCAAATGAAAGAACAGGAGAAACTCCAGAAAAAAAAAAGCACTAAACAAAATGGAGGCAAGCAATCTGCCAGATACACAGTTCAAAACACTGATTATAAAGATGTTCAATGAACTTAATGAGAACTTCAACTAAGAGATAGCAAGGATTAAAAAAGGACATAGTAACCATTAAAAAAAAAGGTAGAAGTGAAGAACACACTAGAAGGAATCAATAGCAGATCAGCTGAAGCAGGGGATTAAATCAGCAACTGACAAGACAAGGTAGCAGAAAACACCCAATCAGAAAAGTGAAAACAAAACAAAACAAAACAAAAATGAATTAAAAAATGAGGATAGTTTAAGGGACCTCTGGGACAACATCAAGTGTAACAACATTTGCATTACAGGGGTACCAGAAGGAGGAAAGAGAGGGCAATGGATTGAGGACCTATCTGAAGAAGTAATGACTGAAAATTTCCCTAATCTGGTGAAGGAAACATATATAGAAGTCCAGGAAGCACAGAGACTCCCAAACAAAATGAACCCAAAGAGGCCCACAGCAAGGCACATTATAATTAAAATGGCAAAGGTTAAAGACAAAGAGAGAATCTTAAAAGCAGCAATAGAAAGGCAGCTAGTTACCAACGAGGGAACTCCCATAAGACTGTCACCTGATTTCTCAACACAAACTTTGCAGGCCAGAGGGATTGGCATGGAATATTCAAAGTGATAAAAAGGAAGGACCAACAACCAAGACAACTCTACCCAGCAAAGCTATCATTTAAAACTGAAGGAGAGATAAAGAGCTTTCCAGACAAGAAAAAGCTAAAGGAGCTCATCACCACCAAATCAGTATTTTAAGAAATGTTAAAGGAATGTCTTTAAGAAGAAGACGAAGGGGGAAGAACATAAATATGAATAATAAAATGGCAATAACAACATACCTATCAATAATCACTTTAAATGTAAATGGATAAAATGTTGCAATCAAAAGACATAGGGTAGATGAAAGGATAAGAAAACAAGACCCACACATATGCTGTCTAGAAGAGACCTACTTCAGATCAAAGGACACACACAGACGGAAAGGGAAAGGATGGAAAAAGATATTTCATGCAAATAGAAACAACAACAACAACAAAAAGCTGGGGTAGCAATACTTATATCAGACAAAATAGACTTTAAAACAAAGACTATAGTAAAAGACAAAGGGCATTTCATAATGATAAAGGGATCAATCCAACAAGAGGATTTAACCCTTGTAAACATTTATGCCTCCAACATAGGAGCACCTAAATATATAAATCAAATATTGACAGACATAAAGGGAGAGATTGACAGTAATACAGTCGTAGTAACAAACTTTAACACCCCATTGATATCAATGGATCTCCCAGACAGAAAATCAATGAGGAAACAGCAGCCTTAAATGACTCACTAGATCAGATGGATTTAATTGGTATTTTTAGAGCATTTCACCCCAAAACAGGAGAATATACATTGTTTTTAAGGGCACATGGAATATTTTCCAAGATAGACCACATATTAGGCCATAAAACAAGACTCAATAAATTTAAGAAAACTGAAATCATATCAAGCGTCTTCTCTGACCACAATGGTATGAAAATAGAAATCAATTACAAAAAATAAACTGAAAAACACATAAATACATGGAGGCTAAACAATATAATACTAAATACTGAATGGGTCAACAATGAGCTCAAGGAAAAAAATCGAAAGACACCTTGAAACAAATAAAAATGAAAACACACTGACCCCAAATCCATAGGACACAGCAAAAGCACTCTTAAAGAGGAAAGTCAACCACTAAACTATTGTCTGTGTCTATGAGTTTCTGTTTCTCATTTGTTTGTCTTGTTCTTTTGTTGTTTTTGGTTTATATACCACATATCAGTGAAATCACATGGTTCTCTGCTTTTTCTGTCTGACTTATTTCGCTCAGCATGAGGGTAAGGGGGATCGAATATATGGTGATGGAAGGAAAACTGACTCTGGGTGATGAACACACAATGGGATTTATAGATGATGTAATACAGAATTGTACACCTGAAATCTATGTAATTTTATTTATATTTAAATAATAAAGAAAGAAAGAAAAAAAGAGGAAAGTCATAGCAACGCAGGCCTACCTGAAGAAACAAGAAAAATCTCAAATAAACAATCTCATCTTACACTTAAAGGAACTAGAAAAAGAATAGCAAACAAAGCCTAAAGTGAGTAGAAGGAAATAATAAAGATCAGAGTGGAAATAAACACAATAGAGTCCATAAAACAATACAAAAGATCAATGAAACCAAGAGCTGGACAATCTAGAAGACATAAATAAATCCCTAGATACATACAATTTTCCATTACTGAATCAAGAACAAAGAGAAAATCTGAACTGACCAATTATTACTAATGAAATCAAGTCAGTAATCAAAAAACTTCCAACAAACAAAAGTCTTGGACCAGATAGCTTCACAGGTAAATTTTATCAAACTTTCAAAGAATTAACACCTATCCTTCTCAAACTATTATAAAAAATTTAAGAGGAGGGAAATCTCCCAAGCTCATTTTACGAGGCCACCATTACCCTGATTCCAAAACCAGACAAAGACATTACAAAAAAAGAAAATTATAGGCCAATATAGATGTAAAAATCCTCAACAAAATATTTGCAAGCTGAGTTCAACAATATATTAAAAAGATCATACACCATGATCAAGTGAGGTTTATTCCTGTGATTCACGGTTGGTTCAATATCTGCAAATCAACTAACATGATACACCACATAAACAAAATGAAAGTTAAAAATCATATGATTATATCAATAGATGCAGAAAAAATGTTTCACACCTCAGCAACCGTTTATGATTAAAAACTCTCAACAAAGTTGGAACACAGGAAACATACCTCAAGATAATAAAGGCCATATATGACAAACCCACAGCTAACATCATACTCAATGGTGAAAAGCTAAAAGCATTTTCCTTAAGATCAGGAACAAGACAAGAATGTCCGCTTTCACTGTTTTTATCCAACATAGTACTGGAAGTCCTAACCACAGCAATCAGACAAGGAAAACAAATAAAAGGCATCCAAATTGGAAAGGAAGAGGTAAAACTGTCATTATTTGCAGATGACATGATACTATATAGAGAGAACCCTAAAGATTCTACCAAATTCAGTAAAGTAGTAGGATACAAAATTAATATTCAGAAATCAGTTACATTTTTATATACCAACAATGAACTATCAGAAAGAGAAATTTTTTAAAAAAATCCAGTTCATAATTGCATCAAAAAATACCTAGGAGTAAATCTAATCAAGGAAGTAAAAGACCTGTACTTGGAAAATTATAAGCCATTAAAGAAAGAAATTGAAGAACATTCAAATAAATGGAATCATATACCGTGCTCACTGATTGGAAGAATTAAAATCATCAAAGCAATCTATAGATTCAATGCAACCCCTATCAAAATACCAATGGCATTTTTCATAGTACTAGAACAAATAATCCTAAAATTTATATGGAACCACAAAAGACCCTGAATAGCACCAGCAATCTTGAGAAATAAGAATAAAGTTGGAACTATCATGCTACCTGATATCAAAATGTACTACAAGCCTATAGTAATCAAAACAGCATGGTACTAGCATAAAAACAGACACCTAGCTCAATGGAACAGAATAGAGAGCCCAGAAATAAACCCACACACCTATATGGTCAATTAATCTATGAGAAAGGAGGAAAGAATGTGCAATGGGGTAAAGACAGTCTATTCAATAAATGGTGTTGGGTAAACAGATACATGTAAAAAATGGAACTGGACTACCTTCTTATATCATATACTAGAATAAACTCAAAATGGATTAAAGTCTGAAATGTAAGACCTGAAACCATAAAACTCCTAGAAGAGAACATAAGCAGTAAACTCTATGACTAATATTGCTCTTAATAATATTTATTCTGATCTATCTCCTTAGGAAAGGAAAACAAAAGAAAAAAAATAAACCAATGGGACTACATCAAACTAAAATGTTTTTGCACAGCAAAGGAAACCATCAACGAAACGAAAAGACAACCTACTGAATGGGAGAAGATATTTGCCAATGATATATCTGAAAAGGGGTTAATATCCAAAAATTATAAAGAACTTACATAACCAACACCAAAAAACACCCCACAATCGAATTAAAAAATGGGTAAAGGACCTGAATAGACAGTTCTCCAAAGAGGACATACAGATGGCCAATAGACATATGAAAAGATGCTCAATGTCACTAATCATTAGAGAACTGCAGATTAAAACCACAGTGAGCTATCACCTCACATGTGTCAGAATGGCTATCATCAATAAATCAACAAACAACAAGCCCTGGCGAGGATATGGAGAAAAGGGAATTTACGGGCACTGTTGGTGGGATTGCAGATTGGTACAGCCACTACAGAAAACAGTATGGAGCTTCCTCAAAAAATAAAAAAATAGAACTACCTTATGATCTAGCAATTCTACTTCTCGGTACTTATCTGAAGCAATCCAAAACACTAATTCAAAAAGACATATGCACCTCTATGTTTACTGCATCATTATTTACAATAGCCAAGATATGGAAGCAACCTAAGTGCCCATCAATAGATGATCGGATAAAGAAGAGGCAATGGAATATTACTTGGCCATAAAAAGAATGAAATCCTACAATTTGTAAAAACATGGACGGACCTAGAGAACATTATGCTAAGTGAAATTAGTCAGACAGAGAAAGACAAATACCATATGATCTCACTTATATGTGGAATCTAAAGAATAAAATAAATGAACAAACAAAACATAAACAGACTCATAGATACAGAGAACAATCTAATGGCTGTCAGATGGGAGGGGTTGGGGGGCTGGGTCAAAAAGGCGAAGTGATCAAGAAATACCAATAGGTAGATACCAAATAGTAATGAGGATGTAAAGTACAGCATAGGGAATATAGTCAATAATATTGTACTATGCATAGTGCCAAGTGGGTACTAGACTAATCGGGGGATTACTTCATAAATTATATAAATGTCTAATCACAATGCTGTATACCTGAAACTAATATAAAATACTACTGAATGTCAACTGTAGTTGAAAAAAATAATGTCTGGGATGCTGTCACTTCTAGTCGCTGAACTAACTCAGGGGAGGGAGGGGGCTCCTTTAGCCCAAGTCAGGAAGGAGAGAGTATAAGGAGCCAGGTAGAGAGTTGAACATTCATGCTATGCATTTTAAAGGGATATATATGTGTGTGTGTATATATATAATATATATTATATATAATATATAAAGTATATTATATATAATATATATTATATATAATATATAAAGTATATTATATATAATACAATGTATATCATGTACATTATATAATATAAACATATATGGAAATTTATCTCTCTCCATATATATTAATATAATATGTATAATATATATAATACATATAATGTATATTATATAATATGTATTATATATTATATATTATACATATTATATTAATATATATGGAGAGAGAGATAAATTTCCATATATCTATATCTATATCTATACTACGTCTATATCGAGAGAGAGAAAGAGAGAATGTTACCCTATAACAGAATAAACACTCCTTATAAGTCTTAAAAAAAAAATGGCCAAATCATATAAAGAGGCATTTTGTGGAACAGCAAATCCAGTTGCCAGGAAACCTGAAAAGGTGCCCAAATTTATGACAAGTTAGATAAATGCAAATTAAACTAATACTGGGATTAATCATTACCTCTACCAGATTGGTGGAAAGAAATAGTAATGCCAACTGCTGGTGGGATACAGAGAAAGAGGGACTTGCATACTTTGCTAAAGGAAATGGTGAATTTTTTCAGTCCTTTTGGAAAGTAATCTTGCAACTTCTTTTAAACAAATATATATTTTTTCCCCTTCAATCTCGCAATCCTTCTCATGGACCTTCTTTTATACAAATGAACCCATTCTGATTTGAAAGGATTTCTGTAAGGTATTGTTAAATGAGAAAAACAAAATACCTGGAAATGTATATAACATGGTTCAATTTTTATAATATAATGAAAAGGCTCTACCATATGAATATGAGTATGTAAAATTATACAGATATAGAGAAATATATAGAAGGATACATGCTAGGTTATTGATATAGGTTTTTTGTGTTATTGGGGAAAGGGCAGTTAGTAAAACCAATGTAGTATCTTCAACAGTTTTCCATACAACACATTTCCTTTATTTTTCCAATTAAAGTTTTTATTTTATTGAAAAAATTTTATATTAAAGTCAATGTTTTCCATATGCATTTTTGGACAAAGACTCAACTAATTAGCATGTTTTTCCTATCTGGCTTGCCTGATTATAACGTTTGCTATTGAGAGTTTTCCCTTCGGCCATTATTTTTAGCAAGAAAAATTCTCCTGAATCAAAATATCAGATCAAAATTTTGTGAAGATTCTGGTGTTTTACATAAAATTCTGAGTTCAAATTTTGCTGTTTTCAATGTTATCTTCAAGATGTGATTCTTTTGGTCATTTTAATATCAGTAATACATTTCACTGTTTGAAAAAAAAGAAACATCCCTGATGTACCAATTCACATGACTAATAATTCTTATTAAATGATAATGTAATGATGCTTTATGCAAAGGAATAAATCTCTGAGGTGGAAATTCTTACTATGTAATGGCACCCGGCTAGAGCAGATAGGATAGTTCCCACGCTAGAAACTTTGGAATGAGTTTCCCACTGGGATAGTGGTAGAAACTTTTGTGGGTTTTTTTGCCTCATCTTATTTAGGCCAGCAGCCAGTTGAAAACGAATCCCTCCAGAGCAGGTCAATTTTGATGGAGAAAGGGCAGGCTAGCGAGTAGGAGAATACAGTGGAAACCCATGAGGCAGGATCTAATAGATGAGCTAGCAGTAGTTCTCAGCCCTGGCTACAAATTAGAATCTCCGGGGAGGCTTTATTTTTTAAGTTTATTTTGAAATAATTTTAAAATTACAGAAAAGTTGCAGAAACAGCATAGCCGGCTGCCACATACACTTCATCCAGCATTGCCCATGTCAAAATCTTACATAACCATGGTAGTTATCAAAATTAAGAAATTAACTATTCACTAAACCATAGATTTCATTTGGATTGTACCAGTTTTTCCACTAATGTCCATTTTCTGTTCCAGGATCAAATTCAGGACACCATGCTGCATTTACTTGTCATACGTCTTTAGTCTCCTCCAATCTATGAGTTCATCAGTCCTTTCATGTTTTCATGATTGTGACATTTGAAGAGCTCTGATCAATTATTTTGTATGACGTGCCTCACAAATTTTTCCACTAATGCCATTTTTCTGTCCCAGGATTGAACCCAGAATACTGTGCTGTATGTAGTCATCATAGCTTCCTAGTTACTTCCCATCTATGACAATTTCTCAGTGTTTCCTTGTTTTTCATGACCTTGACAATTTTAAATATTATTTGTCAGGTATTTTCAGAATGTCCCCCAATTTGGGTCTGTCTGATATTTTCTCATGATTGAATCGGGATTATGTATTTTGGGGAAGGATAGCATGGAGGTGAAATGCCTTTCTCATAACGTAGTATCAGGAGATACATGATATCAATATGACATACTGGTGACATTAGCCTTGATTATTTGGTTAAGGAGATTTCTTCTAGGTCTCTCCACTGTAAAGCTACAATTTTTAAAAACTACTATGTTGATATAATTGTAGATTCACATGAAGTTGCAAATGTAATAGAAAGAGGTCTAGTATATATGTCTAACCACTACGCTGTACACCTGAAACTAATATAATATTGAATATCATGGGGATGTGAAATACAGTATAGGGAGTATAGTCAATAAAATTGTAAAAATTATGTATAGTATCAGATGGGTACTGGACTTATTGGGGGATCACTTCATAAATTATACAAATGTCTAACCACTATGCTGTACACCTGAAACTAATATAAAATAATATTGAATGTCAACTATTACACACACACACACACACACACACACACACACACACACACGTATGGCTAGTGATACTGAACATCTTTTAATGTACCTCTCTGCCATCTATATACCTTCTTCAGTGAAATGTCTGTTGCTGTTTTTGCTTATTTTCTAATTGGGTTGTGTTTTATTCTGTTGAGTTTTTAGACTTCTTTATTCTTTGTGGGATATGTGGTTTGCAAATATTTTCTCAGAGTTTATAGCTCGTATTTTCATCCTCTTTAAAAGGGTCTTTCACAGAACAAAAGTTTTTAACTTTGATGAGCTCTAATTTATCTTTTTTTTCCCCTTTTATAGACTGTTTTTGGTGTTAAGTTTAAGAAATATTTGCCTAGCCCTAGATCCAAAAGATTTTCTCCTATGTTTGTTTTCTGAAATATTTATAGTTTTACATTTTGCGAACTTACATGATCCATTTTGGGATAATGTATGCATAAGGTATGAGGGTGTTTTGTTTTGTTTTGTTTGCCTATGATGTTCAATTGCTCCCACATCATTTGTTTCAAAGTCTATCCTTCCTCCCCTGAGTAGCTTTTGCAACTTTGTCAAAAACCAGTTGGGCATATTTGTGTGGGTCTATTTCTTGGTTCTCTCTTGTGTTCCAATGATTCCTCTGCCAAACCACACTGTCTTTTTTTTTTTAATTTATTTTATTAAATTTATTGGGGTGACAATTGTTAGTAAAATTACATAGATTTCAGGTGTACAATTCTGTATTACATCATCTATCAATCCCATTGTGTGTTCATCACCCAGAGTCAGTTCTCCTTCCATCACCATATATTCAACCCAATGTAGCCATATAATAAATCTTGAAACCAGGTAGCCTGATTCTTTCTCCTTTCGTTTTCTTTTTCAGCTATTGTTTAGCTATTCTAGGATTTGTGACTTTTCATGTAAATTTTGAAATAGTCTTCTGATTTCGGCTCTGATAAGAGCTTGGAAGTGATCATTCCCATCCTTACAAGAAAAACTGGACAAACTGAACAAATCAATGACTTCTCTAAGACCCATCAGAGAACTGAGGTAGAAAATACATGCATGTAAAATAATCCATGTAAACACACATATCAGTATTTCTGTATCTATCTTTATACATGTATATTTATATATGTATATATAGGTATAGATATGTTTATATGTTTTCATATGGATATCTCTGACTCTAATATAAAATCACAAAGTTTATGCTAGCTTTCCTTCCTTGCTTATTTGTAGTGTCTTTCTATGACAGACTCTGTGATGTGACTTTACCATGTTTCCCTAAAAATAATATGTAGCTGGACCATCTGCTCTAATGCATCTTTTGGAGCAAAAATTAATATAAGACCCGGTCTTATTTTAATATAAGACTGGGTCTATATAACATAATACAATACAATACAATATAATATAATATCAGACTGGGTCTTATATTAATTTTTGTTCCAAAAGACACATTAGAGCTGATGGTCCAGCTACATCTTATTTTCAGGGAAACACGGTAAAAATACAGATTCCTGGAGCCCTATACAATATCAATAAGGTTGGATAAATCTATATGTTGTAAGTATACACCCAGGCAAGACTAGATACATAATTTGTCGAGCCCAGTGCAAACTGAAAATGTGAACCCTTGTTCAAAAAGCAAGAAAAAGGTATCATTAAAGGTACTAAAATATAAAGATTTTTCCTTTCTTTTACAGTCTTCCATTCAACTTGTCATGGTATATTCTATTTGCTTTTCAGTGTCATTCTAAGTGAAGAAAAAGCAAAATTTAAAACTATTAACATGTATTTTTACCATTCATCTTTATATTTTGCAATGACAGTTTTAAACAAAAATATCAGCATTTAACTCATATTCGGAATCATCAAACTTATGCAATTTGTATTTAGTGCTTCATCCCTGGAAGGTGCCTCGAGCTGGCCAGAAGAGACGAACACATGCCAGACTCAGAGTCAGGAAAGTTGGAAGGAGGAAGAGAAGTTCTCCCAAATATGGGACATGCCCAAAGGACACTCTCTAGGGCACAGGGATACTCATGGGGCAAGTGTAGGCAGACTCTTACAGGCGCCTGAGAATCCCGCATCATGATTTGTGTTGCATGTGTGTGCGTGGGCCGGACAATTGTTGGGTCCCCCCTTCTACCAGCTGCTGGACTGACATGCTGTGCCTTGTCAGAGGGCAGGGGACTTCAGCCAGGCATCATCCCCCACTTCCCATGAACCT
Source organism: Rhinolophus sinicus (assembly GCF_036562045.2). Lineage (NCBI taxonomy): Eukaryota > Metazoa > Chordata > Mammalia > Chiroptera > Rhinolophidae > Rhinolophus > Rhinolophus sinicus. Next base: position 108,536,451 of record NC_133768.1, on the reverse strand, counting down.
GCCACCCCAACCAACAGCATATAGGCATCTCCCAAGGGTATCACAACCTCTCCACAAGGATGCACTAGGTACCTGGATCAGGAATGGGCAAGAGGCTCGCCCCCACGGACATGTCCACTGAACACGCCTGGTGCTAGGAACCAGGTACAAGGATGGTCATTGCCATGCCCCCCCCGAGGGGCTTCAGGGTGCAAGTATCTGATCTTGACCCTCCCCACATCTAGGCTCTCTCTGGGGATAGATGGACATGGGTGCGGGAAGGGAAGAGGGGCCCAGGGAATCAGGAATCAAGGGAGTGGCAGTTGAGAACCCATCTTGAAGCAATGCGGAGACCATGGGAGGCGGAGCAATATGTGAATAATGGAGGCTCCAATCCCCAAGTGTATGCTCTATTGTCTCATTGGACTTCCTTTACAAAACACACGTTCAAAGATAAAATTATTCAGATTTTCAAAGGCAACCACCGGGCATTAAAGCCCTGGCATGGGGCCCACTTCTGAGCATGGCACCCTGTGTCACTGCACTGGTCACATGCCTATGAAGCTGTCCTTGGACAAGTTACTTAACATCTTTATCCTCTAGATTCACTCTCTAGCCGGCTTTCCTCCCCAGGAAACTGGCTGGTATGGATTATATCAACAGGCTTCAGCAGCCTCTGGCTTCTGGTAGAGTTCGGCTAGAAATGACGCCTGGCCAGTGGTCAAAGACTGGGAAAAGAGTGTAGCTTCCTCCTAGCTTCCTCCCTGTGGAATCACCCTCTGGGGAGTTAGCTATGTCCCTGACCAAAGTCCACAGTTCATCTCCAAGCTACCTGCTCTAGAGGTCTCTTTTTCTAGATGTTCTGTCTTGAGACTCTCCTTTCTTTCACCCCTTTGGGTTTGGGTGGTGGTGGTGGTGGTAGTGGGGTAAGAACCTCACTATACTAGCCCCAGTGTATTTCATTAGCCCTTGTAGTTTCCCTATACCCTGCCTATACCTTGTAAATAGTCTTTTTACTAAACACTCCTTAAACTATCCTAATTTGAGTATGCCATGTATTTCCTGTTAGGACCCTAACTAATACAGAGCCTTACTACTCTCAACTTTAAAATAGAAATAGCAACATGTATATCACAGGGTTATTGTCAGAATTTACATGAGACAAGTTATATGAAAGCATCCAGCAGTGTCTAGCACAACATAGATGCTGAATTAGTTCCCTTCTCACTTTCCTTTCTTCGAAAGCTATTTTAGTTTTTGGGTTTGAGTCCTGGCATTGCCACTTATGAGCTAAATAGTTTTGAACAAGTTGTTTCACTACTCTGAACCTTAGTTTCCACATTTGTGAAATGGAGTTCATTTAACAAATTCATCCTACCAATATTAACTAAGCTTCTACTATGCACTTGGAACTGTCCTGAGTAGTGAGTAAAGACTACCTGTCTCATCTACTTCACAGAGTAATTGTAAAGATCAAAACAGCAATGAGTCCTTAAATACCACAAACTACTAAAACTCACCCAAGATGAAATAGATAAACAGAACAGTTATATAATCATTCAAGAAATTGAATTTGTAGTTGAAACCTTCTGAAAAAAATCTTCAGGCCCAGATGATTTCACTAACAAATTCCACACAACATTTAAAGAAGAAATAATACCAGTTCTACACAATATCTTCCAAAAAAATAGACAAAGAGGAAATGCTTCCCAGAATATTTAATGAGGCAACCTAATACTGATACCAAAATCAGACAAAAACTGTTCCAAAAAAGCAAACTACAGACTAATATCCTTCATGAATATAGACATGAAATCCTTAACAAATATTATCATATGAAATCCATCAATATATAAAGAAATAAACTGGATTTATCATGGGATTACAAGTTTGGTTCAATAATAGAAAAACCAATCAACATAATCCACCAAATTAACAATCTAAAGAATAAAAACTACATGATTATATCAATTAATGCAGAAAAGGCATTTAAGAAAAGTCAACATATATTAATGATAAAAATTCTCAGCAAATTCAAGGAAACTTCCCCAACCTGATAAAGAGCATCTTCAAAAAACCTATAGATACCATCATACTTAATGGGAAAAGACTAAATTCTCTTTCTAAGACCAAGAGCAATACAAAGCGTTCTCTCTTACCACCAATTCAACATCATACTGGAGGTCTTAGCCAATGCAACGAGGCAAGAAAAGTACATAAAAGGCATAAATATTGGAAAGAAACAAATAAAACTCTATTTGCCAGCAACTTAACTGTCTACACAGAAAATCCCAAGGAATTTACCAAAAGAAATCTTCCTAGAAATAATAAATTAATTTATTAAGGTAGTAAGTTACAAGTTCAACATGCAAAAATCAATAATATTTCTATGTATTCCCAATGTAACATTAGAAACCAAAATTTGAAAAAAAAAACCATACGATTTACAATAGCTCAAACAAAAGGAAATACTTAGGTATAAATCTAATGAAATATGTACAGACTCTGCATATGAAAATCATAAATCACTGATGAAAGATTTTTAAAAATATTTAAATATAGAGAGACATACTGTCCATGGATTAAAAAAAACAGTAAAAATGTCAATTCTTCCCAAACTTATCTAAAGATTTAATGCAATTCCAATTAACATATATTTTCAGATAAAAATTTATTTGAAAAGCAAAGGAACTAAAAGCTGAAACAATTTTGAAAAAGAATAAATTGGAGGGATAACACTATTTGATGTTAAGACTTACTGTAAATCTACACTAATCAACACAGTGTGGTATTGACAAAGGAAAGGAGCCATAGAACAGTGAAACAGAACAGAGAGTCTAGAAATAGAATCATAAATATGGCCAATTGATTGCTGACAAAAGTGCAAAGCAATTCAGTAAAGATCGCATTTTCAACATATGGTGCTAAAACAATTTTACACCCATAGGCAAAACATGTAACCTTGACCTAAAGCTCATACCTTATATAAAAATTAAATCAAGGTATATAATTGATCCAAATGTAAAACATAAACCTGTAAAATTTTTAGGAAAAACAAACAAACATTGGAGAATATCTTCATGACCTTGGGTTAGGTAGAGATCTTAGATATTATACCAAAAGCATGATCTATAAAAAAGAAGTTGATAAATTGGACTTAATCAAAATTTAAAAGTTTTGCTCTGTGGAAGACACTGTTAAGAGAATGAGAAATCAAGCTATAGACTGGGAGAATTTTCAAACCACATCTCTGACACAGGACTTGTATGTAATATATAAACACCTCTCAAAAGTCAGCCCTTTATCCCCCTAACCATAAGACTGATTCAACCTGCCTTTACTTAGCATGTGCTCAGGGCCAGACCTAGAGCTGGATACTTTCACATCCAATGTCTCACTGAATCCTTATACAAACCCTTAGAGATACGTAGCAATTATTATCCCTATTTTAGGATGAGAAAGCTGAGGCATCAGTGGTAAAAAGAGAGCAGATATTACAATAAGTCAATGGGAAATTGGATAGGAAGGCACTTCAATCTTAATCCAAGATTACATCATTTTGATTTCTCAGTATGAGGCCATGTTATGATTCATGGACTTAGTAAGAGGGTTTTTAGAAAAAAAGAAAAGCTTTCACTGGAATAAGTAGCACTCTAGGTAGAGGAAACCTGGTGATCTGAATTGAGCCCAAATTAAGCATATTTGCCTGAGTTGTTGGTTTCCATGCCTGCAAGATACAGCAGGAGAGACATCAGGTGATTAAAGGAGAGACTTCCGGGCTGACTAGGGGCCTCCATATTCCCGCGTATGGATGGAGGAGCTCATGGAGTCTCTGTCTGCAGGAGAAGGGATATTCTCAAGAGTTTTTTTTCCCCCCAGATTAAGAGATAGGAGAAAACGGGGAAAGTAAAACAGAGAAGTGGAAGAAAAGATATCCAAAAGGCCATTTCTTTTGCCTTAGCACATTCAGTTCAACACGTTATCAGGTCTTCCCTCTGGCTTCCTTTCTAATTTTACTCTTTAAGTAGTTTAAGTAGCTAGCTTCATTCCTTTCATTAAGACACTATCATTAGTGTAAATCATGGGGTCAAAAAAGCCCAGGTGCACTTTGGGAAAATCCAACTTAACCAGGTTTTTTCTTCCTCAGTCTCATAATATGAACAGTGATGTGGTTATGGACCTTTTAAACATCTATCAAAACTGGTGTTGATGAATGGAAATATTTTAAATAGACTTTATGGCTTAAATAATCCAACATCAGACATCATTCTAGTAACCAGAGGCCAAGACAAAATGAGCTACACAAATGGAAAGGAGGCCCCTGTGTTAGGGAGAATTTGAACCACATTCAGTGCTAAGGTTTTCCATTTGACAGGAGTAGATTTCACACAGTCCATTCAAAACAGGCTCTTTGCAATTCATTGGGGGCTTTAAGAAAGGTGGAAAACTTTAAACAGGCACACTTCATTCTAAAAACCCTTTGTTGGACACCTGTACACATACAAAGACGACAATCAATAGCAAGAATAAAGGTTTTATCTCATTTCCACCATACATTTTCCTTAATATGCCTCCATCAGCAGTGTTCTACCTCTGGAATTCTAAGCTCAACTTGTATCTAAGCACTGTCAAATGAAAAGGGGATAATAAAATTACTAGTGTGTTGCAAGGTGATTAAATTTACATAATGACTCTGGATTTGATTAAATGCCAGATCCTCCCTCCAAAAAAATTACCTGTAGAGGTATTAAATCTTACAGCCACACACACTTCACTGCGTTTATGCTTTATCCACAAAAGCTCTAGTTTATCTTAGCAGAGATTACTGCCATCCCTCCATAGGAACACAGCATGCAGGTAATGCCTGGAGCTTATTCAGGAGAGTGGCAGGGGCTCATGTAGCTGATTTGCAGAATAAATATCAGAAAAATGTGAGAGAGACAGTCATTGTATTCATGTAGAGAAAAGAGCGTACCACAAGGCTTGTCCACGCTACCAAAAATGGAATGACTTCTTTAAATGCCATCCAAAGACTTTGTCCAGAAACCCAAGGCTTCCCTCCCACTAAGAAACTCTGACTTGCTCACCGTGGGCTTGCCCTTGAGGGGCACACGGGTGAGGAGTGAGGCCATGATATGCCAGATTTGGAGTCTATTCCTGTCAAGTTGATAGGCAACTTATGCATGTTCTCTCATCCTAAATATTATCCCAGACCATGATTGTATAGTGGAGGATTTTCTCATTGCTCTGTTGCTGCATGGCCCTAGATGGCAGTCTTTGAAATAAAAACATTCACAAAAACATTCACAAAAACAAGTCAAAAACCTATGCATTACAGTTATGACAGGGACTGAAGCAAAATGCACCATGCTACAGCTTCCAGAACACCTGTCATACCTATTGAAAAAGATTACCCAACACAATTGCTCTTAAACATCATTTGCCTCTAGACCAAGCCATGGGAAAGAGGCTGGTCCCAGCTCAGAAAGATGTCCTAGCACTTTTCAATGGAACATTAAGAAAAGGGGGACAGTAGCATCAGCATGTTGTTCTTCCCTGGGCCCAAACTGTTCGGTCACTGAAAATCAATTACTTCTCTACAATGACTGATGTCAACTAGTCATTCCACACATTTCTAGCTGCAGTAGCAGGCAGAGTCTTGGCTGGGCAACAATAGAAATCGAAACGTGATTAAATTCTTGATGTTATTTAATGGTCTATGCACCCATCCCTTTCCAGGCATCCTACAGTTTGCTAGCAAATGTGCGGCAATCCCTCCCCAGTCATTCACCAATTTTAGAGGTAGCTATGGTGCACCTACAGCCTACCTACCGCACTCCCACAGTGCATTCAGGGAACATACGACTCAGGTCTCAGGTTAGTGCATTATGATTAAGCTGTAAATAGTTAACCACCATTGTGGCAGGCAGGTTGCCTGGAAACCTGAAACTACTTTAGCATATGTCCAACCAACAGTACTTACAAAATAACCTTTTAAAAGTGTCATTATTGGGCTATTTTCTAAGTGTAAGACAATTTGAATATAAAAAGACTAAATTTCACCAAGTAAGGATTATAAACTAGTGGATTAACATTTTTAGGCATCTGTTAGGGCCCTTAAAAATATGTATAAGTGCAATAAATAGTTTGAAAGGACACAGGATGTCTTTTAGTATTTCAAAAAAAAATGTTATTATTTGTTAATTTTTATAATAGTAATTTGGGAAGGCTAAAACTGAAATTTGTTTCCTTGCAAAATGTTTTTCTTTATCACACTGGTTTATTATGGAAGAGTTGCTGTGAGTCATGAAACTGCCTTGTTCCATTTTTCTTTAAAAGAAATCCCCAGGGAACTCAGGGAATTAAACTCATAAATTTAATTTCAATATCTGGTAAGCTGTGAGGACAATTATTAAGGCAGTCATTTATGAGTACCTAGGGGAAACCTGAGTGATAAACAGTAGTTAATATGGATTCTTCAAACACAAATCATGCCAAATGAAGCTAATTCCTGTTCATGATAGGATGACAAGCTGAATGGTAAAAGAGGATGGCGCAAAGTTAACATATCTTGGAGAAAGAAGCATCTGATATAATTTAATCTGTCATTCTTATAGGACTACTGGAGAAAGACAACAAATAGAGCTAGTAAAAGAGACACCTGATGGAACAGCTGGAACTGGTTTGGTACAAGCTCAAAGTGAGTGGAAGTGAAGCCAGAGTAGGATAAATTTCAAATGCAATACCGCTCAGATCATGAAATAACTACTCCTGGGTTATAGCAGCATGGATTGTGATCTTAGTCAAGATAATCAAAGTACATGTAATTATATACACGAGTGGGGAGGGAAATAAATTAAATGCATTATTGATATATTGGAACCATTTAAATCAATCCCATGTTGTGTGTTTTTTAAAGTCAAGTATTTGTCTTATGGAGAATCTTCATCAAATGAATCCGAATGCAATAGAAGGCATTTTCTATACAAAGAGTCCACTTGCAAACACCCAGAGGTTGTGATGATAGGGGAGATTCCTCTATGATTTAGGGTTGCGGGTGCTAATCTAAGACTTTTTCAATCTACAGAGCAAGTCCAAACCCTTAGCCTAGTGTCGCGGTTCTTCATAAACTGGGTCAGACTCAGCTCTCCAGATGTATGTGTTTCATACTGCTGTCCACCCTACCAGACCAATCGCCCTTCCCTGAGCTTTCTCACCTCTACAGTGTGTGGCCCCTCAGCCTACACTATCTTTCACCTCAATGTCTTCCTGTAAATAATCTCATCAATTCTTTAAGACCAAGCTCAAAAGCTTCTTTTTCAAACATAATCTTTCCAGATTCCCTAATTAAATTTAATTTTTCACTCCTCCAATACTCCCATAACACCATGTTTAAACTTCTATATTTACCTTGATTATTGTCTTCCTTGTATGAGAATTAACAGTGTACATGTTGATTTCCCTGTTGTTAGACTGTGAACTCCTGGAGGGTGAGAGCCACGTCTTACTCATTCTTTATCTTTTTCACAGCAGGCATTCAACAGATATTTGTTGAATTCAATTAGACTGGAACAGGAAGAAACACACCACCTAGACATTTATTATTGAGAATGTCCACAATTCCAGGGCAATTACTATTGGTGTGGCCTTTCCCTTTCCAGACTTTCAGGTTTATTTTCCAGTCTTGGGAATAAAACAAAACAGAATAAAACTAAACACCCGAAAATAAGTAATAAATAAACATTCCTCCAACCATTCCCTTTCTACCAGATGGTGAAGAAATAAAATGCATTTACCTGACATGGGGAATGACCTTTCTTTTGGACTCCAAGGGACTCAGAAATGCCCAGTTCAGCAACCGGCCATGACCACATCCACATTCTGAATCCCTAGAACATGATGACAAGGCAGCTGGAAAATCAGGGATGGAGATCACCAAAAGCAGGAGACCGGGATGGAAATCATCTTCTATTACCATGTACCTTCTCTTAGTCACCTCATTGAGATAAATCGGAATTCAAGGAGGAACAACCCAGGGTGGGCAGAATTGATAGGGAAACTGGAGAACTCTGGTCTGGCAAATAAAAGACCATTTCCCTTATGTATATTGGTGTTTGGGGTCAATGTAGGGGTCGCAAGCCTGTATCTCTGAAGTAGAGCAAGAAGAGAGGACAGCAAAACTGTGCAGTAGCTGCTGATTCTGCCTGAGGTCTTAGAACTGTATTTCACAAGGAATGTGGGGCTTCACGATGTGGGCACCTTTTTGTAGCTCGAATTATAAGCAGGAAGTACTTCTTCCCACCCAGGATCCCTCCCATGGTTTCGCTTGTAAGAAAATGCCATTCTGGCACGAGAAAACTGTCACTGGGACCCTCTTGCAGAGCCTGTCACGCAGCACTTACTCAGGGAGCGGCTGTTGGGGCTTGTCTTTAGGGAATCACAGCCTCGCAGGAAGGCTAGGACTGCTCTGCATGATTGGCTGGCTAGCAAACACTTGCTGACTTAAGGGAGACAGTACTCGTGCTGCTTAAAAGCAGTTTCAAGGGTCAGATAAACCTGGGTTCACATTCCAGCTCTTCCAGCTACTACCGTGTTTTCCTGAAAATAAGACCTTGCCAGACCATCAGCTCTAATGTGTCTTTTGGAGCAAAAATTAATATAAGACCTGGTATTATATTATATTATACCCGGTATTATATTATATAAGACCTGGTATATATTATATTATATTATATTATATTATTCCCAGTATTATATATTATTATATGATATGATATGATATGATATGATATGATATGATATGATATGATATCTGGTCTTATAATATAGTAAAATAAGACCTGGTCTTATGTGAGACCAGGTCTTATATTAATTTTTGCTCCAAAAGACGCATTAGAGCTGATGGCCCGGCTAGGTCTTATTTTTGGGAAAACACGGTAGCTGTGTGACCTTGGACAATGTCCTTAACCTTTATGTGCCTCATCTGTCATTTGGGGATAATTATTGTGCCTCCCTCATGAGTTTGTTGTGAGGATTACAACATCTAACGTATAGTAAAGGCTCAAGTAAGAGTGAGCTAGAATTAGCAGCTCTTTGAGAGAAGAGTCGCATTGCACATGGACAAATGAAAACTAGTGAGGATGCAACATGTCCAAATAAGCAAGAGCTTTACAGTCAACGAGGCCAGACCAGAAAACACAGGCTGACACTATAGGAGAAAGCTCTTAGGAAAAGGAGAAAAGAAACTGTCCTCAAGTATTGGGACAAGCTCCGGAGACTGTTTGAGGAGCCACCTTGAGAGTGGTCCAGGGCCAGAGTAGACACATGGTGTGTGGGGAAGGAAACCGATCAAGCTAATTTTGATATCCCCGAAGCATTTGCAAACCCTTGGAATCCTTCAATTATCAGAATGCGTACGTGAGTAATATTCCCAATATAAAGACAAAATAAAAAACCTGAGGACAATGAATGAAAACTGAATCCATGCATTCAAAATTTAGTGCCCTCTATGGAAAACTCATCAAAACGTCCAGCTTTCTTAAAGTTACACTTCACCCAGCAGCCTTAAAGGGAGTCAGCAGGACTGCATGTGCTGACATGGAAAGCATACCAAGATATACATGGAAGTAAATGGACAAAACTGTTTTCAGCATGCTCTGATGGGTGTTTCCTGAAAAAGCATATATGTGTATATATGTACCTATGTGCATGTATGCGAGTATGCGTGAATGGGCCTACACACTTTTATATGCATAGTAAAGTTCTGGAAGGACACACAAGAGATGGTTACTGATTATTATACCTAAGGAGTGAGACTAGGGGCTTGAAGGGGCTCTTATTTTCATTTCATATCCTTTTGTACTGTTTGTATTTTTACCATGAATATATATTCCTTTTATAATTTAAAAAGGAACAACGCCTGAAAACAGTAACTCTAAAAACTCAGACTATTTCACAGTGCTTTGCATGAAGTAGGACTCAGTAAATGCTTCAATGAATGGATAAAAGTTATTCAATCACCCCACCAGCTGGTATATGAGAAAGGAGAAAAAGATATCGAGAGAAAAGAAATAAAGGGGAGAACACAGAGATCACAGAAGCAACCTGCAGGAGGTTTTCACTACCTCAAAAAGAGAAAAACTAGAAGGAAAGCTACCCAAAGAAAGAGCTCACGAGCACCTTCCCCACTCCAATAGTGCAGCCGGCCAAAATTCCAATGTGCTTTGCAAACCTGTCTGCAGATCTATGAGAGGGTGTAAGCAGAAGCATCTTCAAGGAGCTGATCAAAGCTGTGCTGTGCTCCCAATAGGGAAGGGGCAGAGCAGAGGCTAATGTTCTCCTTTGGGCCGTGAAACATGCTTTGCCATGAGAATGCATCTCAGTGAGAAGCCCAGGGACTCCATGGAAAGTGCAGTAAAACATCCCATATTGGTAATAATGTATGCCATTGGTGAAACATTGCTTTCACAAATACGATAGTTTATTATGAATAGCTTTCCAGAAAGAACAGTAGAAATTAAAGGTATAAAACCCTACTAGGTCATCCACTCTCTCTTAGAAGGCCGAACACAGACTATATTCCACCATATAAATCCTAACACTTTCAATGATGTATAAGGGGGATTTACACTAATAAATCCTAAATGGGAAACACAGGAACAAAGCAGCAATACTGAATTCAAAGGAAAGAGAGTCACCTTTACTAATTCATCTTGAAGCATTCCAAAGTGATCATGAATTGCCAGCATGTTTTTTAAATTTATATTTTTAGAAAGAATTACAACTTCATTGAAAGTTTAATGGATAAAGCTATCAAAAGTCAAGTTAAAACAAATGAACACATATGCCATTTTCATTGATCAATTCAATTTTGTATGCTCATGGGAGAGAACCAAATTCCTGAGCAAATATGGGAAGAAATAGGGAGATCTGGTCCTGTAGCAATCCAAGTGTGCCTTGATTTTAACAAGGGCAAACACTCTTTGGCCAAGGTGATCAGGTGACTATCTTGCTATTAGAGAACTCCACAGGACAGCTTCTTTGCTCTTCAATGAGACCCCCTTATGCTGATCATCTTGAATTTTGTTATTTAGCAGTGAGGGCCCTTACAAATAGGTTTCCTATTTTATTTCACTTTGATTTTCAGACTCTCTCCTCTTTTCCTTCCTTTCTACCCAGCTGTGAAAAATAGGGTGCTTCCTAACTTTGGATAATTACTCACTGAATGGCCCATAGCAAAAGCACAATGGGAATCCAGACTTCTCTTTATCAAACGAACTTTCTCTTTCCTTCCCCTTTTCTTCTCTTCCTTAGTTATTATCTAGAGATCTGAATGCCAGGTCTGGGTTCACCTAACTTGCTGTAAGTGGCTCTTCCTCTCCTGGGCTCACTCTCCCCATCTGTACAATGAGGAGCTGGACCAAATGACTGATAACTTAATTTTCAGTGGCACTCTATTACGTCTGAGTGAGAGGACCCACAGAAATCCTTCTTGACCCCATTATCAACCTGACAGAGCTGGAGGCCCTTTCTAGTCAGATCCCCACCCCCTGGGGGAGGATGCTCAGGCTTCAGTGCTCTCAGCAGCATAGTAAAGCTTCTCTGACATGAAGTAAGAGCATTCCACTCAGGTTTTGGGTCGATCTCTCAGGAATCTGAGTAGATAGAGGTTTTGCCAACCAATCTCTATGGCACAACAGCTACTCACTTAGTAGACAGAGTAGAGCTTCAATTACTACTTTGCAATCAAGTGACAACTTCAGTAAAAGGACTCATAAGGAGAACTCATTGAGGCTCTCCATGATCCTGCAATTGTCTCTGCTCTACACTGCACTGCCATCTTCATGGTGTCTGTTTCAGTTAGGGTTCTCCACAGAAACAGAACCAACAGGGTAGATAAATATAGATATAGATGCATATATACATATCACATAATATATGTGAGGTCTGACAATTAAGTTTGCGAACTTGTTACAACGATGTTTCTCACCTTTTTGATATCAGAGGGATTGTTCATTATGAATTTGTACCAACTGGACAAACAGTGAACCAAGTTTTCTATTTGGAAGTGCTGAAAAGGCTGCGTGAAAAAGTGAGACGACCTGAACTTTTCGCCAACAATTCATGGCCCTTGCATCACGACAATGCACCAGCTCACACGGCACTGTCTGTGAGGGAGTTTTTAGCCAGTAAACAAATCACTGGATTGGAACACCCTCCCTACTCACTTGATCTGCCCCCCAATGACTTCTTTCTTTACCCGAGAATAAAGGAAAAATGGAAAGGAAGAGATTTGGATGACATTCAGGACATCAAGGGTAATATGATGACAGCTCTGATGGCCATTCCAGAAAAAGAGTTCCAAAATTGCTTTGAAGGGTGAACTAGGCGCTGGCTTCGGTGCACAGCTTCCCAAAGGGAGTACTTCGAAGGTGACCATAGTGATATTCAGCAATGAGATACGTAGCACTTTTTCTAGGATGAGTTCGTGAACTTAATTGTCAGGTCTCGTGTGTGTGTGTGTGTGTGTGTGTGTGTGTACACACATATACATGTATGTATCTATATATATAGATGTAGATATATAGATATATAGAGATTTCTTTTAAGGAATCGATTCACATAATTACAGGGGCTGACAAGTCTGAAATTTGTAGCTCAGGCCAACAGGCTAGAAATTCAGGTAAGAATTGATGTTGCAGTCTTGAGTCCAAAATCTGCAGGGTAGGCCCAGCAGGCTGGAACTCAGGAAGGCTTTCTATGTTACAGTTCTGAGGTTGAATTCTATCTTCTTTAGGAAACCTCCATCTTTGCTCTTAAGGCCATCAACTGATTGGGTGAGGCCCACCCACATGATGGAGGGCAATTTGCTTTACTCAAAGTCGACTGATTCAAATGTTAACCACATCTTAAAAAATTCCTGCACAGCGACATCTAGACTAGTGTTTGACCAAACAACTGGGCACCACGGCCCGGCCAAATAGCACATAAAATTAATCATCACAGTGTTCAAACATGGCTGCTTAGGCTGCTCACCTCGGCCACTTACTATTCTCCTTTGAATTGGGTTTTACTTGGGCTGATACTGGACTTGTACCCTTTTCCTGGTCCCTAAATCCTGCCAGATCTCAAGAGACTAGGCCCTCACACTTGGTTTGCTCTTCTACCCTATTAACTGCTTCCAAAATAGTTTCAGTGTAAGTTGCTAGACCAGCAACGGAAGGCACCAAACAAAAAGAAGTCAGCCGCCCCTGTACTCTAGCTCATGAAATTCCTCTCCACTCAGGAAATTCCTCTCCTTCCAGCTTCCCCATGCATGGGCTTTGCTGGCTCCCCAAAGCACTTGGTTTTGTGGACTGTGTCCCTGGTCTCATCTGGCTCCATAGTAGGCCGTTTGACTTATTTCTGACCTACTATTCCCTTAAGACACTGGTACCAATCTTTGCTGTCCAACAACTGGGCAAGAGGCCCTATGTCTATGGCCCCGACCCATCTGGATAATCTGGATGCTGTGTTCTAGTTCTTAAAACACTTTCACATCCACTACCCACTAACTGGTATTCTTGACACCACCCTGAGACTTATAAAAGAGCAAAGATATTATCTCTACAAAGCCTCATTTCGCAGATGAGGAAATTGAGGTTCAGAAAAAGTAAGTCCTCGGCACAAGGGCATGTAGCCAGCCAGGACACGTGCCCCTGCTATGGGCGCCACACTCTGGGTTACTCCATTAAACTAGAAGCACCTTTGCAAGGAGTTCAGTATTACTAGGCTGCCAACTAATAGCAATAACAATCTTACCTTAGTTCACATGCAACTTTGCTTCCAAAAAGGTCACAAAGGCATTTTTCACCTAATTATCTCTTGCTGGTTCAAAAATTCCTAACAGCGTTCCTCCTCTCTACCTTAGGTTACAGACAGATACAGAAATTCTCCCTCACTGTCCATCTCAGAATTTTAACTTGAATTTAGCTTACAAAGTCATTTGCTGCACAGGCTGTTTGTTAACAGGCACATAGGGGGTAAGTCTGGACACAGTAGCTTCCATCCTGAGAGATGGGCCCAGGTAGGACAACCTGGCCCAAGGAATGTCCATAAAGACTTTGTAGACAGTAACTGGAAACTGGCTGGGGTTGGGATAGACCAGCCTGGGGAGATCCAGAAGCCAGAGACCAGTCCGGCCCTGGAAGCCTTTGAGGGTAGGGTCTCCAATGAGATGTGAAAAGCAGAGGCGAACAGCCAGTGCCAGGACAGTCCAGAAGTGAGGAACAGGGCCATGTGCCCAGAAAGCAGAAGGAGCATTCCTTAAGAGCGTCTGGGATAAACAGTAGGCAGCGGTCCAGGCAAGGCAGGCAGCAGCTTCAGTGAGCAACGGCAGTAAGCAACATGGGGCTGTGCTGGCTGGGCTATGCGGTGTCATCGAGTCTCAGACACGACCATGGACAGAGATGTCTTCATACAGGCTGATGGGAAAACCAGAGATGTCTGGCAGTGGCCAAGCTCAGACCTAAAGAAGACTGTACAAAGCAACACATTTCCAGTCTTCAAAGGAAAAGGACACCAAGTACGCAGCTAATTAGGGCAGGGCCCCAGGCTGCCTGGTAAAACAGACTGGGTAACAGACAATGAATGAGCTCCTGCATGCGGAACAGAAGGCCAGGATTGGTCACGGGAAGGCACCAAGAATCTATTCATCAGGACTGAGGCGCAGAGCCTGAGCAGAACTTACAGCTTCACGGCCTCAAGGACCCTGGACTGTTTATCTCCCTTGACTATGGACAGGCTGGAGCTCAGAGCCCTGCTGAATGGGGTAGGGTGGACTGGGGTGATGGCCTGTATCTGGAGGCCACACAGGCCCAGCTGTAAGGAAAGGAGGACTGAAGGAGCATGTAGTCAATAGTCAGTCTCCTTATCGGGCTTGTGGAGTAGAGAGAGCACTTCCCCAACCAGAAGAAAACCTGTAAGGAGAGCCCAGTTGCAACTATCAGTACCTCTCTGACCCAGGGATCTTGGGATGTGAATCTCTCTTTCTCATTCTGCAGGGTGTCAGTAAGAACCTTCCAAAGGAGAGAGAATCATAACCCTAAATATCTCAGAATCCTAGAATGGGACAGCTGGAAGAGTTGAGCCCCAAGCACTGAAAAAATGGGGAACCTCAGACCTAGAGTCCCTTTAGGGACCTGTCTAAGATCACATGATTTAACAGTAGAGGCTGGCACTTAGGTTTCCTGTCTTTCAGCCTGAGGTTCTTTCCATCGAACCCCAAAGATGAATATTCCAACATCCACACAAATCGGAAGACAGCTTATGATAGCCCAATTTCCATTCATGCCTTGGACAATCAAGCCGACTTATCTGACTTGATTTCAAAACACACACATATGGATGTAGACCAAGGGTGTAGGGAGACTTCAGCAGCCATCATATATAATAAACTAACGTTCCTTCCAAAGCCTGACTTACTTTGTCATTTGAAAAATAAAGGAAATATCTACAATATGCATCCCACCACAAAGTGGGCTATATTTAGTACATTTCAGTAGCATGTTAATCTCAAAATTTCAATATTTCCCCGTTGCTATAGTTATGGCATCTGGTTAAATCAGAGTTCAGCAGCTGTGGGCAATGCTAACACTGATCCCAGCCAACTTTGTGCTTTGTTTCTAATGCAGGATGGGAGCAAAATGGGAACAAAACAGTCACTTTCTCTCCCACGCCCTCCCAGGACCAAAGCCCCTGAGCTAGTCTGGGTTAGACCCCATACTGACTTTCCAACTAGCACCATACAACTGGAGCTGTGAGTCCCCAAGGTATTGATTTCGCCACACAAGCATCTCCAGGTCTAGAACTGGGAGTTATGTGTTCAGGAAGTGCCAATATGCTGAAGCTGCAATCTGCTCAACCAGAAAATGTGGATGCCTGGTACAGCTGAATGCTTGAGTGTCAATTGCTTTGATATATACCATTGAGGATTCCTGGGCAAGACAAAATGAGGGCTTTCAAATGGATTCATCACCTCAGGTTACACAGCTTTCCATTTTTGAATTTTCATTTTGAACTCCTATTATTTGAGGGCTTCTTTTGTTTGCTTTTCAAGAGAAGTTGTCTTAGGCAGGTTTCTCCGGTCCACATACTGGCCCATTAATGGGCCCTAACCTCTCTACACAGCCCCCTATTTCCTTGACTCTGAATAGTGGTTTGGTGTCCAAATGTTATTCTGAACATTTACGGGCCATCATAAATATACATGACAGAGTATTTCCAAAGCTGTGACAATAAAATCAATATTGTATAAATTATGGCACGGGTTTGTAATGGCAGGCTATCTTGTAGGACTGAAAATAGACCTAGGCCCATTTTTTAAATGGCATTTAGCAGGTTTTCTATACTCTTTTCTCTCAAATGTTAATTTGCTCTTCAGATTTGGTACGTTTTATGGGTACACGTTTTCTGGGAAATACGGTCTATAACTGAGTTTAAATGGGCTTAAAAAAAATCACTCATACACCCCTACTGAGGTTGTTCCATTGATGTTTAAACAAATTGGTAATGGATACTTCCTTGTAAATAACTTCTGGTAGCCATGCTGACAGATGTAAGGTGGTATCTCATTGTGATGCTGATTTGCATTTCCCTGATGATTAGTGACGTTGAGCACCTTTTCATGTGCCTGTTGGCCATCTGTACGTCTTTGGAAAAATGTCTATTCAGATCCTCTTACACCTGTCAGAATGGCTGTTACGGAAACAACAGAAAATAACAAGTGTTGGTGAAGATGTGGGGAAAATGAACCCTCATGCACTGTTGGTGGGATTGTAAATTGGTGCAGCCACCATGAAAAACAGAATGGAGGTTCTTAAAAAAAAATTAAAAATAGAGCTACTATGTGATCCAGCGAGTCCACTACTGGTATCTGTCTGTAGAAAATGAAAACATTAATTCAAAAAGATATATGTACCATGTTCACTGCAGCATTATTTACAATAGCCAAGATATGGAAACAACCTAAATGTCTATCGATGGATGAATGAATAAAGAAGATGGGGTGCCCCAAGGAGTTTAATCTAGAGCCAAATAGTAGAAGATACTAGCGGATGGATTTTGGTGCAGCCTAGAGAACTTTCTAATAGAACAACCTGAAAATGAAGTAAGCTGCCTTGAGATATAAGGAGCACCCTGTCACTGGAGGTATTCACAGAAGAGACTAGACTGTCACTTGTAGGGATGCAATCAAAGGTATTTAGCCGAGGCTAGCTGATCTTTCATGCCCCTTCCAACTCTGAAATTTTATGGGTTCATTTCCACCCTCTATCCCTCTCGTCAATCCTCTCATGTCCTTCACTTGCCTTCCACACCCACCTCAAATAGTCGTATATAAAGTCATAAGGCAGACAGGTCATCTAAATTTACCCTGCTCTCTGTCCCTGCCTTAGTTAAAGCCCCCATTCTTTCTCATTTGGGACTAACACAGCTGCTAACTGGTATCCCAGCTTCTAGTCTCTCTCCCTCCATCCAATTTCCACATTGCTGCCAGAACAATCTAAAGTAAAAAGTTGGTAGTATCACTTCCATTCTTAAAATGCTCCAGTGCCCTCCTATTTTACAGGAAAAAAATCCCCCAGTTTTCTTAGCATAGAATGGAAGTCTTTCAAGGCCTGTCTTAAGCCTGTCTTTCCGGCCATACACTCCAAACCTTAGTCAAAACGGACTGCCTACCGCTGTCAGAATATCCCAGGATATGTTTGCAATTGTGCACTCTTCTTCTATTTCCTCCTCTGCTTAGAAGGCCCACCCCTCTCTTATTGACCTGAAAAACTCCCATTTGGCCATCAAAGTCTAACCCAGCATTCCGTAGGTTTTCAATACCTCCCCAGATAGAATGAGTAGCTTCTTTATCTGTGTGATGCTACTATTTTCTAAATACTTCAACACATCTTATTATGTGGTGATGCATTTGGTGAACTGTGGACGTGTCCATGCCTGGGAACACAAAATGCAAATGAGCCCTAAATGAATTCCCAGTCTTCTGGATTTAATCTTCAATGTGGCATGGTTGAGTTTGTAAACTATTTAGCTTCTTTAATAATACTTCTCTATGCTTTGGTCTCAATTTAATTTTTAGATGCTTAGAATGGAAAGGTTTTATTATTATGACTTTTTCTGAGAATTTTAAAACATTAGTTGCCACAGCATCCTGAGGAGAAAGATGTTGTTGTAAAGAAAAATGCAAATGCCTTGCTCACAGAATCCAGTGAGTCAGTAGCAGATGAACAGGAGTAATTTAATTTTGCAGGGTTAGACAATATAGAATGGAAATAGAAACTAGAAATGCTTTCATCTTTCTAAATGATGAATTCTACTTCTTCCTGTTCCAGATTAGGGTCTTCCCAGGTCAGGGCAGCAGGCTGAGAGCAGGTGAGAAGTAGAGAATGATGAAGCCGAAAGAGGGTGGCAGACAGGACCGGCGCCAGAAAAATGAACGGGAAGCAAAGGGTCACACAAACTGGTGGGCAAAGCAGGATGGGAAGCCCCGAGACCATGCAAATATCTACATGTATGCCTGTGTGTGTGCAGACTCACTCTGGAGGGAACCACAGGACGCTGGCTGGAGCAGTTGCCTCTGGAGGAGGGAACGAGGGAACATGGGATCATATAGGAGAGAGGGGCTTACATTTCACTGAACACACTTATTTTATTTGCATTTGATCATGTATGTCTTATTTTACAGCAACAAGAAAAGCATAGAAAAAGGAGACAAGTCAGCCACTGTGAAGATGTTGAAGGAACAGCACAAGATCCTCAAGGGCCGGAAAACCGGCAAGGCTTCCTGACCTAAGCAAACAAGGCAGGCCAGAGAACAAGGCAAGGCCCTTTGACCCTGACCCTGAGGGTAGTGCTGTCCAAATGGCAGGTACCTGTATTTATTCCCTTCCTTTCATGCTGCATTAATTCCAAGCAAGCCTGCGCTGGGTGACTACAGGTGTAAATGAAAATACCTGGCTGGACAGAAGGTGAGACAGAGCAAACGAGGTTTTCTGGCAGTGTGATGCCTAAATTTTATGTGTCCAACTCTCTGGGCCTTCAGAGATCAGAGATGGGATTAAACATTATTTGTGAGTGTGTCTGTCAGAGTGTTTCTGGAAGAGATTAGCATTGGAATTGGTAGACTGAGTAAAGCAGATGGCCCTCCCCAAATATAGGTGGGCCTCATCCAATCCTTTGAGGCTCTGAATGGAACAAAACGGCAGAGGAAGGTTGAATTCCATCTCTTTATGACTGATGGAGCTGAGATAGCAATCTTCTTCTGGCTCTCAGGCCTTCAGACTCAGACTGGAATCTAGACCACTGGCTTTCTGGTTCTCAGGTCTGCAAACTATCCCGCCGGCATTACTGGGTCTCCAGCTTGCAGATGGTAGATCATGGAACTCCTCCTACTGGTTCCGTTTCTCTGGAGAATCCTGACTAATATGACTGCTTTGATAATTAGGTCTTTTAGTACACATTAAGCATAGGTTCTTGCAAAAGGTCTGCTAACTTTTTCTGAACTCTATTGTAACAATGGGCATTGAAATTGTGATGGCCACGTATGCCCTGTATGATGACAACCTCATCTCAGTGACAGATATTATACATGCCATGTGACTATAGAATCCAGAAGGTCTGATCATGGTGTGGTCAAAACCAGCCCTAGAAGCAAATCACCATTGCCATCTAGGAAAACACCCTAAAGTAAATAACATACCGAAAGGAAAGGCATCAATAATGTCTGCTTCGAATACAAATGTTAATACACTGTGACGGAACATGGGTGGGAACTATTTTCTCGGTAATTACATGGCAGGCACTACACTTAAAACAACTCTTCCAGGTCATGATTATTATCCCCATTTTTATAAATGAGAAAATTAGGTTCAGAGGGATAAAACTAGAAAGTAAAACAGTCCTTTCAAAACCAATTATGTCTTATTCCACAGACTATGCCCTTTTTGTTCTAAGAACCTGGGATCTAGAAACCATATTCAGTGCAGCGAAAGCCAGTACTGGAAGGAGAGTCTACTAGAAAGGATCGATATAGCTGTCAGTGAGGTCCACCAGAAGGTGGTAGAGGGCAAGGTAAGTCTAGGTCACATGGTGCCAAGTTAAAGGCTGCCAGAATTTATTCCAAAAGATAGGACATGGGCAGCAGGAAACCATCAACCCTGAGCTTCATCTATCAACAGGGTCATGATGGCTGAAGTCAAAGATGAACCGGGGAGAAGAACAAACCTTGATGTAAGAGGTAACACCTTCCAGCCCCAGACATCAGACTGACCCAGGGATGAGCAGAGGCGAGCATATCTGGCTGGCAAGAAAGGGGTTGAACTGCCCGGATGCTGGCATTGCCCCCATTGTTCCTTAAAGAAAGGGATCCTAGTCCAGCCTGGAAAAATCTTAGGTGGGGGGCTCTAACAGTAAGAGAAATAACATTCTGCCATCACCATAATTTTATCCACGTGTTCAACAAATGGACCATCGACATTCACTCTTGCACTTAATACATATTTATTGAAGTGCTATTATATGCCAAGCACCATGGCAACAGCAGAAACAATGGCACAGTCCCAATCTCTATCTGTGCGACTCAGACATGTTGGGTATTTTGGTGGAACACTTAAAGCATTTGCAATGATTCTTTAAATATCTGCCTTCACCTGGGAGATCCATGTCTGTAGGGAATGAGTTATCAGTTTGAATCACCCCAGTATCTGTAGCTCTCTCAGAGAGAATCTGGCATACAGCTCCTCATATTTAATTCTAAAGAATAAGGAGAGAAGTGGTTCTCTGTATCCATGAGTCTGTTTCTGTTTTCTTTGTTCGTTTATTTTGTTCTTTAGATTCCACATGTAAGTGAGATCATATGGTATTTGTCTTTCTCAGTCTGACTTATTTCACTCAGCATAATACCCTCTAGCTCCATCCATACTGTTGTGAATGGTAAGATTTCATTCTTCTTTATGGCAGAGTAATACTCCATTGTATAGATGTACCTCCTCTTTATCCAATCGTCTATTGATGGGTACTTGGGTAGATTCCATATCTTGGCTATTGTAAATAGTGCTGCAGTGAAAATAGGGGTGCAGATATGGGGAGAGGAGTTGGGGGGGCTGGGTGAAAAAGGGGAAGAGATTAAGAAGTACAAATCGGTAGTTACAAAATAGTCACGGGGATGTAAGGTACAGCATAGGGCATATAGTCAATAATGTTGCAACAACTATGTATGGTGCCAGGTGGTACTAGACCAATCGGGGGGATCACTGCATAAATTATAGAAATGTCTAACCTCTATGCTGTACACCTGAGACTAATATAAAATAATATTGAATGTCAACTATAACTGAAAAAAAGAAATAATTAAAAAAGAGTAAGTAGGAATTAGCAAAATAAAGGAGAGGGGAAAGTGTCCTGGTGGATGGAACAACAATGTCAACATTCTGACTGAACAACTCTGAATAATTAGTAAGTTCTTAGCAAACCCTTGGGTCAAACAATTGTATTTTAACCAATGAGAATGATGGAAGCAGCTGTGTGTGGACATAAGGCTGTCCACCATGCCCTGTGAATGTGTGTTAGCCAGCAGAGTTGGTTGTTTTGTGGCATGAGAGGGACTGCTGAGCAGGAGGTTCAATGCTAAGAACCCTCCAGGAGAGCACAACCCCAGGCCCTCTGCTGCATAGTTATGAAAGAGGATTCACTGTACAACTCAACAGGCTTTCCAGTCACTTTTTCAAGGGGGGCTGGGCCTCTTTAGTAGTTGCTGACCAGTCTGCTTCCTGCTCCAATAGCAGATAATCTCCTCGAGGAGAGCAGCTGTCTGTCTGCGATGTTCAAGATAGCTGTCAAGCCATAGTTATTTCTTTCATTGAGACGTAGATTCTAATCACCCTCCCTGTGAATATGGGTTGGCCCTTAGCGTCTTGTTAAACCAAGAGAACGCAGCGGAAGTGACATTCTGAGACATCAGAGGCTCAGTCAGAAAAGGCCAGGTATCCATCTCTGGGTCACTGAAACACTAGCTCTTGGAGGCCTGAACTGCCACATAAGACCTCCCATCACACTGAGCTCACCATGCTGTAAGGCTATAGGTAGGTAGGTGCTCTGGTTGACAGGGTTCGCTGAGCCTAGGCTGCCAGCCATCCTTGCACCAGATGTGTGAGTGCTGTGATGGGCTCACCAGACCAGTCCATCCTCCAGCTGAACACCGGTGAGTGATCTCTGTTGACAACAAGAATCACCAAGCTGAGCCCAGCCTGGATTCCTGAGTCATGGAATATTGTAAAAACGATGGATGCACCAAGCTGGGAAGTTCTGAGGCTGGTGTATGGCACAGCAGTACATCAGAGGTGCACTGTTTTAGTCACCATGATACCCACAGGGCCGCCACTGTGTGTGCACAATCAACTGGACCTCTCGCATGTATTCACTGGTCAAAGGAGCGCGTGCTAGAGGGAAGGGTAGGAGCAAGGCCTGGCAGAGAAAGAAAACGGTGACTTCCAAGGGCCGCTTGTTACACATTGAGAGAGCTCCAGATAAATGAGTGTACTTTTCTAAATAATACGGTCCCTAAGACACTTAACCTCTTTGCATGGGGTGGAAGGAGGGGGCACGTGTCAGAAAGGAACGACTGAGTTTTTACCCCATGTTCCCGACCATGAAGTCCAGCTGTCCAATAGCTTTCCCTTTATCCCAAGATCTCAGTTTTTTCCAGTTCTCACGATATGGACTCAGTCCAGTCACAATGAATCTGCTTTTTCTTCTCTTTACTGTAAGACCTTTGCACTTTCCTGGAAAGACCAGCTAGAAACTTTGAGCAAGAGAATAATTACCCAAACAAATGCATTTCCAAGTTTCGCTTCAGAACCAGGCTCCTCTTGCAAAGTATACACACAGACTATGCCTCCCAATGGAGATATATGGACTTTGATTCTAAATGTAACTAGGTTTTACTTCCCTCACCTTTAATTGCCTGAAGTTTAGACAGAAATTCAATCAGTAGACTATTGTTTTCTCCTTCCTGGGAAGCCAGTCACAGCTGAAAGGAGAACTGGGGGAGAATTGGGTGGGGCTAGCAATCTGAATCTTGGCGTGACTCTTATGAATTTTCTTTTCCATTTTACTCACCTTCTGGCTCTGATGTTATCAGTAATTTCCCGAGACAGAGAAAACCCAGACTTCCTCAAAGGGTTCAACTACCTGCCTCACCGAAATCCAAAATGGGGGGAGACTAGTTGCTCCGCAGAAACTCCCCTCCTGTGTTTGTGTCCAAGGAAACATACTGGCAGGCCTCTTTCATTTCTGCCTTCCTCTAGTTGGCTAAGAAGCAAAGTAGGTGGTGATTTGCTGCACAGCCCATCCAAAAGCTAGAATGGACAGGACACTCTTGCAGCCGATGACTAGACATCAAAGGAGAGAGAAAAATCAAGTCACTTCCGATGTATTCAAAGGCATAAGCTCACGAGCACCAACAAAATAATGATGAGCCATGCAAAGGACAGAGTGGAAAGCAGAAATACTTTAATGTTCTCATCAAGCCCAGAGTTTTGGTTGTTCAGTGTTAGTTTCCAAAGGACACAAATGTTAAAAGACCAAACCTGGCCTTTTCTACCTAGCACTGAATTTGGGGTCCAAAAATCTGGCTCCAGTCCTGCCTATGCTATTGGCTGTATCATCCCAGAGCAGCCCCTTCCCTCCCTGGGCTTAAGTTTTCTCACCTGCAAACTGAAGAGTGCGGTTCGACAGTGCTTAAGGACTCTGGATGACAAATGCAGTCAAATACTCATTAACCAAAAGAGGATTCTCATGAGTGGAGCTTCTCTGTAGATGGCTGTGCCCTCACACTTATGGATAGTACCACTTCTGATTAGTACCTCCTCTGCTTAACAAAGGCTTTGCTGCCATTTCAATGTCTTCTTTACTTTGCATTCAGGAATGTCCTTTGAAATCCAAACACTTAAATACGGCCTGCGTTGTAAGGGAAGTCTTAGAGAGCAAGGCTTCTATCATTCGAAGATAACTAACAGACGAGGGGCATCTATCTAGATGTAAGTACAAAAGCACAATCACCAAATAATAGGGACCTTGTTCTAAATGCCCACGACATGCCAAGACTTTCCATGGATCATTGTAATTCTTACAACAGCAATACAAGTCCCAGCGACAGTTGTTGATGAGAGCCACACACTGCTGGACACTCTCAAATACATCCTCTCTGACAGCGAACACTGAATAGCACTTACGCCTGCCAGGCCCTGTTGTAAGGGTTTCATGTATGTTCATTTCTTCATTATCCATGCAGACTCCATGAGGGAGGAGGTATTAGGAACCTTGTGCTATGGATGAGGAAACCAAGGCACACACAAGTTAAGTAACTTGACCAAAGTCATACAACTTAATAAAGGACAGAGCTAGGAATATAACCCAGAAAATCTGATCCATACAACCCTTCAAGGAAAACAGTGTCCTATGCCTACAAGGATGCTTTCAGCTATGGATTAACTGGCAAATTAATTTCAAAACTGCACTGGCTTGGTGTCAGATGGGTACTGGACTTATGGGGTGATCACTTCGTAAGTGATATAAATGTCTAATCACTGTGGTGTACACCTGAAGCTAACATAATACTGTATGCCAACTGTAACAGGAAACATAAGTTAAAAAAGCAAAACTCCATTGGCTTAACACTACAACAGTTCGCTTGTCACTCATGTCACGTGTTCATGGCACGTGACGAGGGTCTGTGCTCCGCACACTCACTCAGGGGCCCCAAGCCATGGAGGCTCCACCCTGAGGACGGTTCCCAGTTGCCACAGCAGGGAGAAGAGAGCCCATGGAGACTGCACACGTGCTCTTCTCTGCTTCAGCGCAGAAGTGACACAGGCCATTTTCCCCTCACAGCTCATTGACCAGACTTAATGACATAGCCCCGCCTCACTACAAGAAGGCTTGGAAGTTAGTCTTTCATGTTCCCAGGAGGAGAAAAGCAGATGTTAGTAAATACTCACACTGGCAACATCTACCACAAGCTGCAAGTATCAAAACACCCAAGTAAAAGTTCAGCTCCGACCTAATAAACATCAGCATTATTTTAACAAAGAAGAAGGAAATGGCTACTGGGTAGGTAACTAATAGCGTCCATCATATTCCCTCATCTTCAGATGAAGAACCTGAGACTCAGAGAGGTTTACTAATGTACTCAACGTAACTCAGTAAGAAAGTGGCAGAGCCTGAATTTGAACCCAGATCTGATTCCAAAGTCTGTACTCTTTTAACTCCAGCAAACTGCCTCCCAAAGGAAGAAGGGAATTGTGTCGTGATCATCCACCACTCAGGATTATCCACAGTGGTCCATCGAGTCAGAAGGACAGAACTGGAGCTAGAACTGCCAATGGACAGTGCCTATGGCGGAACTACTGGAGGGGGCTCTCAGACAAGAGACCAGACCACACTTTGCCACCTCGGCATTTTTCAGATACAGAATCCATGGCCCATCAAGTGAAGCACTTTGTCCAAAAGCACCTAGACGGTGAGGAGATAACTCTACTATAGCATTTGTACCAGCCAGGGTCCTGGCAGGAAACAGAGCACATTCAAAAGGTGTAACTGAAGGTGTGGGCAGGGTGAAGGGGACAAGCAATTGGGCAACAGGGAGAAGCTGTGCCATCCTTAGGCCTGAAGTGGGAAGGAGAGCAGAACATGGTAAAAGCGGAGGCTTTCAGAAAAGGACAACCCAACAGACGGTGTGGTACAAGGAAGAGGAAACACAATCACTGCCAAATGTGTCCTGGCAGAGAGGGAGCTGGAGAAATAAATACCCAGTCCTCTCTTTCCTCTCAACTCTCTGATGCTCCTCCCTCCCCCACGGATCTCGCCCATTGGCCGAACCCACTGAAAGCCAGAGGGCAAGGGAGCCTAGGTGATATAGTCTGTAGAAGTCAGCCTCCAGGGGCCCAGAGCAGGGTAGAGAAGGGTAAAGAGAGGATCTGAAGTAGGAAATTGAGAATACATCATAGCGTCTTTCCCTTTCCTTATTGATTGTCTCATTTATTTATTTACCATGCTCACCGTCAGAACGTGCTGAACACATTTTAGTTTCCATCAACATTCATGTTTTGTCTTTAAAATTTGTTAGTGAAAGCATGTCACCCATCCAAGTACAAAGCTATTTTTATTTAGAAGACCAAGGGCGTATTTTAAGGCCATGTTTAGTTTAGCACGAGGTAAAGAAAACTATGTTTTAAAAATTCTTCCACAGCTGGACTTCTGGTTAAACATGGCAGATTGACCACATGTAATTATTTCTCTCCTGAAGCCCCATTAAAACAACAGTAAAGGAATTATAATAGAAAACAACGAGAGAAAGAAGAGAGCAGTATAGGTCCACATAGACTCGGAGAACAGGAAAGTAGACCCTTAGGGATGAGAACTGTCAACAGATTTTTTGAAGATGGGAAGTGAATGGAGGAATGTATATCAATTTAGAAGAGTGGAGGAGCTATGACATGATTGCCCATAGAAGGAGATGGCAATGAAAAGTGAGCCACTGTGGACTCGACCGTGTCTCCCCGAAAATAAGACCTAACCGGAAAATAAGCCCTAGCATGATTTTTCAGGATGACATCCCCGAACATCCCTAATGCGTCTTTTGGAGCAAACCTTAATATAAGACCCGGTCTTATTTTGGGGGAAACACAGTAGTCTCAGACATATAGAGAAAAAACTGATGGTTGCTAGATGGGAGGGGGTTGGGGATGAGGAAGAAGGTAAAGGGATTAGAAAGTACAAACTGGTAACCACAATATTGCCACGGGGATAGGAAAGACAGTTTGGGGAATGTAATCATTAATGTTGTAAACATTTTATAGGGTATCAGATGGGCACTTGTCTTATTAGGGAGACCACTTCATGGACGGTGTAGATGTCTGACCACTGCACTGTACACCTGAAGCTGAACAATATGGAATGCCAACTATAATTTAATATACATATAGTCACAGGATGAGGAGTACAGCATAGGGAATAGAGTCCAGGAATTGTAACAGCCATATACCATGTCAGAGGGGTAGTAGATTGGGGGAGGGGGGTTATCACTTAGTGAGGGGTGTAAATGTCTATTGCATTGTTTTGTACACCTGAAACTAATAAAAAAAACACTTCCAAAAAAAGTGAGCCAGTTAGCCCCCAAAGAATCCTGGGAAGGCTTAGGATTTAGAAATGTTAGGTACCATAGATGCTAGGGGTAAGATACAGGAAAATAGGAATTCAAAGCCCGTATAAGGAGGAGCAGACTGCCCCGTTTCCTTCATCCCATGCAGCTAGCCAGGTAATTGTTCTATCCACCCCTTTTGCTCCCAGGAAACAAGAGATGTACTCTCTGAAGACACTGTACCAACCACACTCAGGGCACTATGAACGTCAGGTATAGTAGACGGTGGTGTGAGGCATGTGCCAGAAAATGGAGGGATCAAGTGAAAGTCTATATATGGAATGGCAAGAACCAGCCAGCCTACTCCAAATCCCATCATACCTGCAGGCAGACTAAAGGATTCTATCTTTAAATAAGTAGAGGTCACTAGAGGAAATTCCTCTATATCCTGGCATTTGGATGTCCTCCAATGAAGTCAGTTGCTGCTGAATCTCTCTCTATAGTAAAGCTCACTAGTTGACAAGCTCTGCCTTTCCATCCAAAACTTCCAATCAGCGTTTGAGGGCTCCACTTTTAAATATGAATAGATAGCCAAGGATTAAAAGACATTTGAGGAAAGCCTCTCACATGAGAGAGGCCAAATCAAACAAACTGGAGAAGGGAACCCAGAGAAAATAGAGATGGTGCAGAAATAGAAGAAAACTTTGCATCTATTATATTTTTATACATATTAATTACTGACCCCAGGGGGAAAATATTATTTTAACAAGGACATGTAAACACAATCCATTGGCTGGGCAGTGGACAATCTCTGTCAAGCTATAATAATATAAGCATCAAATACTGATTTTGAAAAAAATATATGATTTACTTATATTGGGGCAATAGGGGAGGGAAAATGGAGGGGGCTCTATAGCAGTCATTAGGGCTGTTCCCAGATATTCCAGGGCATCTCCTTTCAGGCATATGGTAGGACTGCACTTCCTGGCCTCCTTCCAGATTAAGTGTGGCCACATGATTTGCATTGATCAACAGAATGTGAGTGAAACGGACTTGCATCATAAGTGGGCAGAAACTTCGAGAGCCCCATCACCCTATCAGTTGCCATTATTGCAAAGATCATGCAGTCAGGTGTTAAGATGGAGCTTCCATCAGCCTGGAGGACTGACATGAGCCAGAGGCTCCCTGCCCAACTATGCTAAACATGTAGCATGAGCAAGAAATACACTTTTGTTGTGTAAAGCCACTGGTAATTACAAGCGCTTTGCAACATAAACTAACCAAGTCTGACTGACAATAGGCTACGAGACAGCTAGATTCCCATCTACCATCAGAGGAAGTCAACAAACACCTAAAATAATGAATCAAGTAATACCAGTATAAATATACTATATAAAATATGAAGGTAAATATCAAAAGCAATAGCTAACACAGCTTAAAAAGTGGCTGCTCCAGAGAAGCAGACTTAGGAGGGAGCGGTGCTGCCCTGATTGTTTTTGTTGTCGGTGTTGTTACAAGCCTCATGCAAATTTTTTTGTGCTACTATATTGAGAAAAGAATTTTAAACCATTCTATATATGCATATTCTAGTGGCAACCCAGTATGAGGAACACGATGCTGGCAGCAGCGGAGTTGTGTGAATCGACTCTCCAGGCAGGATTCCTAAAGAAGAAAACAGGGTCTAGCCTACATTGTATTTAATAGAGAAACTCAATTACCACCCGACCCTTAAGACGGGTTCTTCCAAGTTAAAAGCTAACTCTAGACATTTTGCAGGACTTTTACCTCCAGGATCCTAATTCCAAAAGCAGCAATGATAAAAACATTAGAAACAGAGGCACAAATAAAATTTTTACACTTAAGTAACCAGGAATACTTAGCACCAGTCTATCAGAAAAACTTGGAGATTGTGTTATAAAACCATCATGCTAAATTCAAGAAAATGCGCCTTCCTCCCGGGGCTGAGCAGAAAAGGGCTCCTCGGGAGCAGCTCTGTCACAACAGGACACCTCACTTCGGTGCGGCCGGAAGGCAGCAGGGGCTCACAGAAGTCTTTTGACTCCAAAACAAAAGTGCACCATATGTTTCTGGGCCCTCCAGGTGTTCTGAGCCTGGAGCAAATGACTGTACCCTGGATAGGACTCTGTTTCTCACCTGGGCATTGAGAAGTCAGAACTGTGGCAGGAGAACATAGCCATAGTTCTTAATTAGCAGATCTTTGATGCACATTGTGTTGAAACAAATGCAGAATAAAAGGAAACAAAGCATACCCTCTCCCCTCAACACAAAAGGGTGGCCCAGAAGTCCAGGGGGTCCACAACAACCCTGAAGGATGGCCCAGGAGGCAATAAAAAGACCAAACCCCAACATTTACTACACCCATGGGGCAGCACTGCTACCACAGCTCCCCCATGCCCCCATGAATGGGTTTGAGGGCTTAAGCACCATACATGTAATCTATGTATGATGGAGGGCTGGTTCCGTATGGATCAAATGCCACTGTACTTTACATGTCACCAAAAAGTCTTCTGACATGTACCTTTAGACATAATATTTACCCCAAAACTTGGAGTTCTGAGAGAAAAATGGTACCTCCAACCCTATATGGAAAGCCATGAGAGGTAGAAAAAGAAGTGTGGGAGAGAGGGACAGACAGCAGGTTGATAGCAGTCAACAATGATTTCTGTTACTGGACTTGTCTGGCCTTCCCAAAGACCTTTAAGTAAACCCAGCTGCCAAATGACACAAGCAGCAGCAATTCAAGTCCGTTTGCCAGAAGGGCAAGGACAAAGTCTATGGGCAAAGAAAGAAACATGACCTTTGGGCTCTAAAGAGGTATCTGGGCACAGTGACTATTAAGAAAACAAAAAGCAGAAAACCATTTTATATATATATATATATATGTATATGTATGTGTGTGTGTGTATATATATATATATATATATATATATATATATATATATATATATATATATATGTATGACAGTGCTTCTTTAATGACCACGGTATCCTATGATGAAGGTGGAAGGTATTTGAAAAATAATCAATAACCTTCCTTCACAGCTTTTGGGGAAAATGGTGGTAATTCTTCTGTTGGCTTCTCCTCAGCCATGTACCAATGACATCCGGCAGCCCCGAATCTCTCCCAATAACAATTCATCCTGGGGAGTCTATTTCACGCTGGACTACAGAGGAAAAAGAAAATTGTCAAAAAGCTACAGCAGCCAGATTTTGCTAATAAATCTGGATGGTTGGCTGTTTGGTAGTGCACAGCATTTTATTTCACAGGAGGCTGGCAAATAAATCCTCTTGTGGCTTCTTTGGTTAATGCTTCCTGGAGAGATGAGGCAGAAACTGTGAGTGGGTTAAATCCTGAGTAAACTGTGAGATGTTCACAGCTTCCCATGGATGTGTCACTGAACTATGGGATAAAGCAGATGATTGCCCGTATTTTGCAGCAAAGCTTTTATAGTGAGAGTGGAGACTCCAAAAACTTCAATGCCAGGAGAGCAGGAAAAGCAGAATGAGCACAGATCAAATAGAGTCAAGGACTGGGAGGGCCACAGAGTTGTCCCCAAAGGGGCTAACCTGGTCCTCCAAGTTACAAAGATCAAAAACCATGACAAATTCAAGCTGGCTATTTCTGATGGCAATCTGGTTAAGAAAGACCTAGCAGCATGGGCATCAGGCAGGTGGCAGTACCATGTTTCTTCAAGGTTTTATTTGCATTGGACCCGAGTTGGCAACCAGGTAGAGAGACAGAGCCCAGCACCCCCAGGGAAAGGCCTCACAAAGCCCAGGCTGGAGGTCAGAGCCCCAGCCAAGCAGGATAAGTGTTCAGTGGGTTCCTGGAACACCTCCCAGCATCACCCACACCACAATGTAACAAAGAAGGCTGGAAATGAATGAACCCCCATGGGACTCAGGGGCTCTTCCCAGAGGCACTTAATCCTCGAGGTATCAGGCTAATTCCATTTGCCATGTACTGGTGGTGGTGGGTGGAGGGGGACTTCTACTATCTTGCCAAGCTTAGTTCTTGATGTTTCCAGTCCTGGGATTCTCTATGTCTTCTGGCTGCTAACCTTTAGCAACTACTCCTGATTGGGGCTGGGGCCCCTGGAGTCTGACAATCAGGTGGCAGGACTGGAATGCAGGGTCTGTCTTACCATTGTGCTCTGCCAAGAAGGTCATCAATCTGCCGTGCAGGGCCAGTACCATGTAAGGGAATGGAATTCAGCTTTTGATTCAGCAACCCAGGACACTAGCTCACATTTTATCAATATCTAAATGATACCAATAGATAAGATTCGAGCACTAACATTTCAGTGTCAGTGGCCTCAGAGAGAGTGTCAACATAGGTACTAGATGGATTCTCTCTTCTAGATCTAGTTCCCTTCTCTCAGCAAACTCCTGCAACACCGAAGGAATAATTATGGCTCAGTGGAACACTGCAGAGCTCTAGCCAAAAAATAAAGTCACATCAATTTAAACGAGCAAATATGAATTTTTGGAAGAGAAAATAATTCTCTTTCCAGAGGCAATTATTTGTCTCTTCACAAATGTTTGCCAATATAAAATCCCCCTTCCCTGTCTATGGAGCTCAAAAAACAAGAATCCCAGCAGTGTATGTGTATGGAAGGGGCTTGAAGGCCTTGGGGCAGAGGGGCAGGGATGGCTTTGCACGGAGACTTGACATTGCTAAGGGGAGAACAACCTAAATCTGAAACTCATGCGCAGCGGAAGGCACACTCACAGAGGAAAGGCAGCAAACGGTGGGGTGATCGTTTCTTCATGTGTGCCCCACTTGGCAGATGACAAAGCACTTTGGTATTCATTGTCTCACTAGAGCCACCCCACGGCCTCTCTGCAAGGCAGGCAGGGTAAAGACTGTTAGATCCATTTTACAGATGAAGAAGCTGAGGTTTGAGGGCTGGAACAGCAATCTATTGGACTTCACTTCAGAGCTGCTCTTATCCCACAACCATGGCAGTATCCAGGTGGCAGTGGACACACAATGACATACGACTTTACCCCTCCACAGCTACCTGACGCCCACCACAGCAGCCACTGCTCTTAATTCATAGAGAAAAACTGCCTGCATCCTAGGTTTAGAGGCAGCTGTTCAAAGCCCTTCACACCCACATCCACCTGTTTCCTGCTGGAGGCCAACAGATGATCGAATTTAATTATCATTAGGCACCAAAAGAGGCACCTTCCCTGTACACCTTCTATAGATAAGTCAACATATGGGTCTCCCAGCTACTAAAGGGTTTGCTTAGAACACTGCACTTTGATTCTCTTAAAGCAGTAATGGCCACACTACTACTTCCCCACACACCAAAGAGCCACCAAGGTGCAGCCACTGCCTAGTACCTCGAGGAGGCATGAACTTCCCCCAGCCATGTAGACAACTAGGACACCTTTCAACAGTATCATTCTTAGACTAGGGCAACCAGGTCCCGTACTTAACACGGCCTTGCTCTGGCCCTGCTCTAGCCACACTATTCCCCATAGGACAAGGAGTCTAGGGGGCCAAGGGGACTTGGCCACCCGAAGTCTCTGCTTCCTTCTTCTATGCTACTCTCGCACCAAAGACCTTGCAATTCCCCGCCCCTGTGCCCCAAGCCTGTGTTCATGGCCTGTGCAATCCTCTTCCCTAGTTCTTCTTTTCTAAGGATGGATCAAACCACGGGTGGGCACAACCTAGGACGGCGGGATGAATGAGGGGTGGCCATGTGGCAGCTGTTGCCCTTCCATCCATTGATGGTGGAACTTGAACATGTGGGCTACAGCAGTTCTTCTCAAACTTGAATGTGCTTGTGGATCACCTGGGATCTTATTAAAATCCAGATCCTGGTTAAGTGGGCCTAGAGTGGGCCCTGAGAGCCGCCGTTCTAACCAACACTCACATAATACTGCTGCTGTGGAGTGGGGTCCATGCTTTGATGAGCAAGGCTGGTTTTTACACGCATGCATGGAAGGCCCGTCAGAGTAAGGGACAGAGCCAAGAGGTTGGAAAGAAGGGGGAGCTGGCAGTGAGCCTGCATTTTATGCCCCGACCCCAGGTCTGCCAAAGTTAGGGGTGGCCTTGCCTGTTACCATGCCAAGAAGTATTTTACTACCCCACCACAGTGTTTGGCTCTCCGAAATCAGCCATTCCACCTTGCTCACCACTGGTCAGCATCAAAGACTGAAGATATGGAATGCGAGTAAGCTGGACAAGAGACACTACATTCTTAATGACAACATACTTTCCAGCAAGCAGTCCCGTGAACTCTGTGGCCTGCGAGGGAGGACGGGACCCTTTAGGGCGGACCTCACTCATGCACACTAACACGTAGCCGAGCAGCCAGAAAATCCCAGCCACTTGTCCACTGCCTAGCTACAAACAATCTGTATTCGAATTACCACACTCACCTGAGTAAGCCTGCAGTTTTCTCTGTCTTTTATCATTATAAGAGAAGGGTCCAAATTAAAAATAAACACAAAACTACAGAAATATTGTTTAATTGCAATATTTGACTGGGGAGAAAACCACCACATACATTCCTGAGGCACAGTTTTCAAAACTTTTCAACATGGTTTTTATCATATTATTGATTATATGCCCTACACTTTACATCCCCATGACTTTTGTAACTACCAATTTGTATTGCTTAATGCCTTCACCTTTTCCCCCCTGCCCCCAACCCCATTCCCATCTATCACCCTGATAGATCTAATACCTACCTGGCACCATACCTAGTTATTACAATATTGTTGACTATATTCCTTACGCTGTGGCCCACATCCCCATGACTACGGTGTAACACCCATTTGTACTTCTTGATCCCTTCCCCTTTTCACCCATCCCTAACCCCCCTCCCATCTTAAAGAAGTCCCTCTAAGATTCCTTGTAATAGTTGTTTGGTGATGATGAACTCCTTTAGCTTTTTCTTGTCTGGGAAGCTCTTCAGCTGTCCTTCGATTCTAAATACCAGGAGGTACTAGTCAGGGGGATCGCTGCCTAAATTATATAAATGTCTAACCACTATGCTGTACACTTGAAACGAATATAAAATAATATTGAATGTCAACTCTAATGGAAAATTTTAAAAGGGGGGGAAGATCAATCATACTGTGATAGTGTGGTACAGTGTCAGATGGTTGCTGGATTTATCATGGTGATCACGTCTTTAGCATGGGGAATATAATCAATAATGTGGTAATAACACTGTATAGAGCTAGGTGAGTACTGTTGAATAGCTATGCTGTACACCTGAAAGTAATATAATATTGTATGTTAGCTGTATTTTAATAAAAAACCTTAAAATAAACAAACAAAAACACCTTGTCAGCATGAACTCATTTAAATCCGATAGTAATACGAGCCCATATAAAACATGAAAACAAAACTCTGTATGGAATATGAAATGGGGTTGGCAGCCCAGAGCCCTGTTTACTTGGGACCCAATTGACTGATACACACAAAGGCCCCCAAGGCAGGTTCAAGAAATATCTAGTGCTCCAAAATGCTCCTTTAAAAATCACCACTGAAACATATGTCACATTATCAAGGTCAGACTTTCCTCCTAATCTTACTGATTAGCACTCAGACACAAGAGAAGCAAGAAATAAAATAAAAATAAAGATGAAGTCATGCCACAATGGTCCGAGGAGTGGCTTTAAGGCTGCCAAGTGTTTTAACAATATAGCCAAACCAAGCCTCATGATCACTTGAGGAATACAGAGAACTGGGTCTGAGTCCTAATTCTTCAGCTAACTCACTTTGTGACCTTAAATAAGGCCCTTCCTTTCTCTGAGCCTCAGACGTAGGATCCAGACGGCCTGTGTCCATCTCTGACACTCTGGGATTTTAGGATACTTCAGGATTTCATATTTGAGTGAAGTTTCATGGTCATATCATCCATCACAGATAGATGCTTAAAGGGAAAAAATAAAGGAAGGAAGACTTTGTGTTGTTCTGCTGGCACAGTTCTGTGCTTTCGTTCAGAAGCTCAAAGCATTTTAATAGCTTATTCCGTTGGACTCATAGCAGAAAAACAAAAAGGAAATTAATCTTGAAGAAATCATATGTCTGCAATCTTTGAATATCTCTTGCTCAGTAAGGTTCCAACTGCTTCTGCACATTGCCTGCTTTATTGACTTCTGGATAGAAGGAGACAGGATAGTATTTGACTTTTGGGGGGAAAGGAGGTGGTCTTTAGGGTATAAGACCAGGGAATCAGAGAGATCATTAGGAAGCATTTGCAGTAATTTAAATAAGAGAAGATAAGGACCTGAAGCAAAGTCATGTTCATGGAGGTGAAAGGGAGAGGACAGACCCAAGTGGACACACTGACAGGACTGGGTGATGGAGTTGAGGAGGTGCGAGGGGGAGAATAAATGCCAAGTCGCTTACTTGGGTGATGATATGCATGACAGCGCCATTATCCAAGCTGTGACTCTAAGGAGGAAAAAGAGCGTTGAGGCAAGACGATGAATTAAAGGTTGGAACGCGGACTGTGAGACGCCTGTGGATCACCAGGTGGAAATGGTGTCTGGCATGGTTTCAAGTCCATGTACAAGTCCAGGCAGGACCAAATGCAACCGTGAGGTTAACTTGGAAGTCCTCAGCCTCCTGTAACTAGGGGCCCTGCCTCCTTGTAATTTTGCCATGTTACACCTCATTTATTCATTAAAATATTTAGAGTCCCCCCCCCAAAAAAAAAAGTATCTAAAATCCCTACTTACTTTGCTAGGCAAGGGGATACATACGTAAATAAAAATAGATATGATCTCTGCTCTTGTACAGCTGACAGTCTAGCAGGAGAGACAATAAGAAAAAAGATACAGATATCATTTCCAATTGTGATAAATACTATGAAGGAAACAAATGGGTACAGTGTTCAAGAATGCGAGAACGAGGAAGGCGGACCTCTCGAAAAGGCCTTTAAACCAAGACTTGAAGGACATTCCTGGACAAAGGAACAGAATATTTGAAGACCTAGGAGCAGGAAGAATTTAGTCACAAAGCTGGCATACCGACTACCTTGGGCTCGGTGGCATCCTTACAATATTTGCTGCTGCTGTTACTGATATTTAAATGATAGTAATAAAGTAGTACAATAAGGCATGATCATAAAATTATACCCAAGCCAAATCAGTTGATGCCCATGAAATGGTGTTTAACAATTTTATGTTGTCACTGATGGGACTGGATACAGATGGTTACATTAGTCAGATATAATATTAACTTAAACAAAACTTTAAACAAAATTGCTACAGAGCTCTGCATTCCATTACTAATAGCTCTGATTGCCTGAAATCATGCCAGTATATTGAAGTCGCACTCTAAGCAAAGTCACCATTTTGTAGAATTCTGGTCAAACACTGTTATTGAGGAAGCAATACTTAAAACAACATTCCTTTTAATGATTAAATAGAGGGTTGGAACAAATTGCAGAACAGAAAAAAAAAAAATCTATGTAGCCATTAGGGAAAGGATAAGTAGATTGTGTTTTGCAATTCCTTCCTGGTGGGTTTACAATTATTCCACAGCGTGACAGCTAAAATGCCTAAGAAATCACTTACCTGAATCTCAATAATAATTAGTTCTCGGGCCGGCCCGGTGGCTCAGGCGGTTAGAGCTCCGTGCTCCTAACGCCGAAGGCTGCCGGTTCGATTCCCACATGGGCCAGTGGGCTCTCAACCACAAGGTTGCCAGTTCAATCCCTCGAGTCCCGCAAGGGATGGTGGGCTCTGCCCCCTGCAACTAAGATTGAACACGGCACCTTAAGCTGAGCTGCCTCCCGGATGGCTCAGTTGGTTGGAGCACGGGCTCTCAACCACAAGGTTGCCAGTTCAATTCCTAGACTCCCGCAAGGGATGGTGGGCAGCGCCCCCTGCAACTAAAAATTGAACACGGCACCTTGAGCTGAGCTGCCGCTAAGCTCCCGGATGGCTCAGTTGGTTGGAGTGCACCCTCTCAACCACAAGGTTGCCGGTTCGACTCCCGCAACGGATGGTGGGCTGTGCCCACTGCAACTAGCAATGGCAACTGGACCTGGAGCTGAGCTGCGCCCTCCACAACTAAGACTGAAAGAACAACAACTTGAAGCTGAACAGAACCCTCCACAACTAAGATTGAAAGGACAACAACTTGACTTGGGGAAAATAAATAAATAAATAAATAAAAATAAATAAAATCATTAAAAAAAAAAAAAAAAAAAAAAGAAGTAATCACTGATTAAAAAAAAAAAAAAAAAAAAAAAATAATTAGTTCTCTATCCTTTGTATGTTCACCATGAGTTCTGTTGACCTCGCCACATGGGAAGACTGAGTTTACCCATTTACAGTTCTAACTACCTATTGCTTGCAGGCAAAGAAAAGTGTGCTATGGATTGAACAATTCTTGGCCAGCAGTGTGTATTTTAACTAGAATATTTAAGATGCGTCAGTTGAAAAATTAATGTTTGAATCTTAGCCAGCTGGGTAAGGAAAATAAAAACAAGCTTTATTTGTCATACACATAGATTTAGCTATATGGAAGTCTTTCTGCTTTTAAGATGAAGCCTTTATGTCAAAAAAAGGCAAAAGACAGAAATACTCCTCCTTGTAGTATAATTGAAAAGGAAATGAACAAATTGGGTTAATTTATTGTGCTTCTAATTTGGCTGCAAATTGTGATATTGCAGTATTACAATCTACATGTGGGACAGACAACATGCAAATAAAGAACTCACCAGCACCTATCAACTATTCACTTATTCCCTTGTTTGTAAAACTACTCAGCAATGCATGGCCTGCCTGTGGGAAGCTATAATTAAGGCAATTTTTAAAAAATAATTAAGGGCTATTTTTTAAATTAACATTTAAAAGTCCAATGGCAGTTCTTATGTCTTTTGTCTCACACCAGCAGGATCGGGAGGATTGACAGGGTGGGCCGTTCAGAAAAGGCATTCGATCTTACCGCAGCCCTCAGCCAATGAGCCGTGTGTGATTGTGGCAAAGGACTAAAGGTCTGTGGCTTGCCAGTGGTGGATGTATCACTAGGGGCTATCAGCCACATTCGCCCGCCTGGAACACAGCGGACCTCTGGTTTAACACAGGTATGTGAGCTACTGCATCTGCTCAGGCTGAGGAGCACAAATATCCAACGCTATTCAGTTTGCTTCGAGCCATTTCCACAAATGCTACATAGCCCAACAGGACACAGACTGTCTTCAACACCCCTGGTTCTGGCAAACAAACTGGAGAAAGGACTTGACTATTTATAGCTTGATTTTGACTTTCGGGGTTTCCCTAGGTTCAGCTCAACTGTAGTGCAGAGGGTATATATTTTGTTTCCTCAGGTCAAACAAGCCAAATGCCACAGGCCACAGAATTCTTTTCTATGCTTTAGAACTCATAACTGATGGATGAGCTCTACATCTTTATCCCCTCGATCCTCCTCCTTTTAATATAGGGAAATGGAGGTTCTGAAGGATTAGATGTTGTGCCTAAGGTTTCATGGCCAATTAGTGGCAGAGCACTGGCTAACACCCAAGTTTTCCCCCTCCTGGCAGGGCTCTGTCCAACACGCTACATCGCCCCCTAAAGTCAACTTGCTACACCATGTCCAAGCAGTCAGTCATATGGAGCAATTTACTGGCATGAAGAGATGTTGTAAGTCAACATAAACTCCAAGGCTCTTACAGAATGACCTGGTTATTGGGCTGCTCAGCCTCCCTCTGTAGTGAGACCAAAGCTAACCAACTTGCTGGGACACCATGGCCCAAACAGGGTCTGACTGGCTTAGACTTGAACTATGCCCCCTTATTCCTCCCGTTACCCCTAACTCTGACCCATCTTCCTGCGGTGTGCTTCATGACCTGACGCTCCTTGGCTTCTCACGTTGGCTCTGTCACAGATACCCACTCTTTTTCCTTTCCTCCCAACTTCCATGCCACCATGGTCCCTGTCCTTGGGTCTGCCACCCCACTGCTGCCCCACCTGGCCCTCTCATTTTAGGAGTTGAAGTACAGGCACAGTTCTCTCTTTCTCCTGGTCCAGGTGGCGTAGACAACAATATACGAACACTCACTTTTTCAAAATATCGGCTAGAAGCTTCTCTCAAGCACCCCTTGGCCTAGCTACAGTGCAATGAAAAAGGATAACCCAAAGCTAACCCGGGTCCTTGCAAAGATCATGAAAGGCCTGCTGAATGACAAGAGGAAGCTAAGTTTTACCCACAATTAGGACTCAATGCATTTCTTATATTCTTGGCTTTTCAAAATTGTTCACATTTCTATGGTTTATAATACCTTTCTTCTAGCTAGAATATTTGCCAGGTATGAAATTACTATTACTTAAGGCAATTGTTTTGGTGATGTTTTTAAAAGAGCTCAGAAGTCACCTAAACTATCATAAACATAATTCCTCATCATCAGACATCATGGGTAGAGAACTTTCGAGAAATCATCTCTGTGTAGATAATGTTAGCAAAAAAAAAAAATTAGGCCTTGTTTAGCACATGTGTACGGTACTAGTGATTGGCAATAGCATAAATATATAAAAATGTCATTCCATTCAAACTGTTGCTAAATTTATGATAATTTAATCACGGGCTGGCTGGCATGTTTTACCTTTCCTCTATTAAAGAAAAATAGCAACAACAGGTTTCTGAGTAAGAGTATAAACATGAGCTCTTAGGGGGTGTTTAACCCAGTTCAGAGAACAACTTGTTCCTAAGCGCTCTGACAACATTCATTTGCATATAAATAATTAGTGTAGTGATTTCAAATGATCTTTACCTACTCATTGGAGTACACTCCATCAAGACTTCTACTTGGCAATATTTTCTTAGGGGTTTGCAATATCATTTGTGCTTGCAAATGACAAAAATCCATCATTTAAAGTAACCTATGATTTGGAGTTGTCACGGTATTAGAATCCCCATCCCTCCCTCCCCCTTTCACTCCGGTCTGTATTAGAGAGGTCTAACTACACTACACAGACACATCTCAGCATCCACCGAATCCTCGTTAAAGAGCATTTAGGATAAACATGTCTATAAATGCCCGTGCAGTTAGGTCTGAAGCACTTTGCCAGGTTATTAGTGGTATACAAACCAAAACTCCACTTAGGAACCAAAATGTTCAGGGCTTTAAGAGATTTCAAAGGAAAAGAAACAACCATGAACCTCTATTGTTTTCATAAAAAAAACAACAACTAAGTAGTGTAAATTTTTCAGGAAAAGGGTAAAGTGTCCTAGTAATTCAAACACTATGAGAGCCATGAAAGGGAGCTCAGAGGTCATCCAGGGTGACCCTACCCCTGGCAACAAAACTCTCAGCAGAAGCCCAGAAACCGAGCTTCTGCTTAAAGACCTCCAGAGCCTCGGAGCGTCCTTTCTCCAAAAACTCTTCCCATCATCCAACAGCTCAAGGGATTAGACAGTCTTGCCTTACATTGGGTCAAAATCTGCCTCCCTGTAATTCCTCCATATCGGTCCAGGTTTCCTGGAGGGGAGGTGGAACCCCTTATGTCTTTATGGTTCTTTACACGACAT
Organism: Rhinolophus sinicus; assembly: GCF_036562045.2. NCBI lineage: Eukaryota > Metazoa > Chordata > Mammalia > Chiroptera > Rhinolophidae > Rhinolophus > Rhinolophus sinicus. Next base: position 108,495,763 of record NC_133768.1, on the reverse strand, counting down.
TTTTCTCATATGTCTTCTCACTGGACTTTCACAATAACCCTGTGAGGGAGATATTCCTACTACCCTTGTTCTATCGAGAAAGATCTGGAGGCTGAGAGAGCCTCAGTTACTGCTCAGGGTTGCAGAGGGGTAAAGGGGCAGAGGCAGGGCTTCAACTCAGGTTCTCTAACTCCACCTGTTATGTCATTTCCACTACCCCAGTTGGCATTGGTAAAACATTAAAAACAAATAAATAAAACCTTCTGCTTCCCCATGAGAACAACACTTGAAGGCGGAAAGGGGTAGAACAATTGAAGGTACACTCTCTACATACTCTCCCTGAGAGCTGTCTGCTACTCACATGACTTTAAATCCCTCACACGGAGGGGCCAAAATCTGTATTTCTAGCCCAGGCACTTATTCTGAGTTCTGGAACAAAGGAGTCACCTTCCCATCTGGATGTCCCACAGTACCTCAAATTCAGCAGGTTCCAAGCTGAATCGATCAATTGTTCCCCATTCTCTCTCTGCCTTCCATTCCTGATCTTGGTCAGAAATAAACCCCCTCTACCCAGGCAGCCATGCCAGAAACCTGGAGGATTAGCCTAGACACTTCTCTCTCCCTCACTTCCCCTCCCCACATCATAAGAATTTGACCACTTTAAAATGTCTTTATCTGCCTTTTCCTCTCCATCACTGCTGCTACTACCTCATTCCATCCACCATGAAATGTTAAATTCAACAGCCTCCTAAGTGGTCTCTGTGCCTCCAGCAGCAGCCCTCCCAAATCCACCTGCCTCCATAGAGATCACCCCCAGTGATCCAACATGGCAATCTGTGTCTCTCCCCTGCTACAACTTTGCAATTGTTTGCTGTTGCCTCCTGAGTGACTGTCAAACCAGCTGATCCAGAAAACCACTGGGCATGTGGGTGAGACATCTTTATATTTTTAAGTTCCCTAGGTTCGTTGAATGAATCAGCAATGCTTGGGAATTAATGGTGTACAAGGCAATGATCCGACTCTTGCCCACCTCCCTAGTCATCATTCCCGACACTCCAGCAATCCTAGAAACATACCATGCTGGCTCACACCTCTGTGTTGCCACTCAGGCTGACTCTCAGCCTAGAATGTCCTTTCTACCTTGGCCAATCTCTACCGAACCTTCAAAATGTAACACACATGTCGCTTCTGCAAGAAGTCTTTCGGGATCTCATCAGACTGAATTAGATGCCCCCGGTCTGTGATGCCAGAGCACTGCAGAGGTCTGTATCATAGACAGCCCTTAGCACATTGTGGTGAAGTTATTTCCTTAGGTGTCTGACTTCCTGACAAGCCTATAAGCTCCTCAGATGAAGGAACATATTTATTCATCACTGACAAGTGCTTTTCACGTAATAAGTGCTCAGTAAACATCAACCTGAAATGAGCTTGATTTCAAGTCAAGGCTCTACACTAACTAACTGTAGATTTGGATTTTAGGAAACTCAATCCACCTGCTTAGGCCCCAGTTCCCACATCTGTAAAATAGGATAAAAATCCACATGTTCATTCATATGCCAAACATGTAACTGTCTACCAAGTGCCAGACACTGAGGTGTGTGAAGATTGAACCAATCAGTTAATGTATGTGAAGGTTTTTTTGTAAACTCTTACATAGTATTGCAACTCTATTTCTGCAATTTTAGCTTTTGCTTAGTCTTTCGGAACCAGAAATAACAATTTCATTCCATAAAAACAAAGTCTACCAAGCTCTAGTGTCCAGTAGGGTCACCAAGGTATCAGGGTGAAGTCACTTAGCCTGGGGGGGGGTACACTGGCCTAACCAGGATTGGAGGTGCACTCTGGGAAAGCATAGCATACTGAGAACCAACTCTGACAGGTGCAGTGCTAATCTCCCAAGGACACGGGCTTCACAGCTGGGCAACACTGAGGAAAGGTCAGTGAGCCCCAATCCTTCTCTCCACTGCCATCCGCCTAACCTGTGCTCAGGTTTCCATGGAAAAGGGTGCGGAGCCCTGGTGCAGCCGGTTAGACTGGGCTCAACAACTGGACTTCCTAAGGCTCCTCCAAGTCTTCCTGAAGCCTGTTTATTCAGGTGAGTACTGGGTCCCCTGAGAGTTACTCCCAGGGGCAGCAATCTTAAAGTGCAGGCCCACAGGGCCCAGGGAAACCAAATTGACTTGCTAGTCCTGGGGAATGTGAGCCTAGAGCAGCCCTGGGCTATTCTCTACCGAACTACACTGTTGTCCTTGAGGGCTCATATCCTGCAGGCCCAGAGGGGACCATAAACTCCCCAAAGTCCTTGGCCTAAACTCCCATTCTCTCCTATGGAGGTGTTCATCCTCTGGGGGAAGCTCCAGTCCACAGATTACTACTTAGAACCCCAAGCTCTGCAGGCATCTAGCAATGACAACATACAACAAAATGCCCACATTCCTAAAGGAATCTGATCTGCCATTGGTCCAGAAGTAACTCCTAGAGTAGGGAACTATCAGAAGTTATTCCAAGAGCCAGACAAAGCGGAGATGGAAGCATTTTTTTTATATATACAGAGTCCACAGAAAGTATAAGTCTACATTAACTGAAGCATGTTATCAAGAATTTCCTCTGGGTATCATCCAGGTGATCATACCTACCTCCAAGAAATTGCAAAGTTTCGGCTCTTTGATTGACAGAAAATAAAAGAGATGCAACCTGTGTTATCACGTTATTGTACACTCAGTGCCACACAGAGTTAGACTTCAGGGAATCACAGATCAGCCCATAGACTATCTTGACCATTCGTTCACTAAATATTTACTGAGCACCTACTATATAGCTGGAAAATCAGCCAAAATCTATCCTTGGAGAGCTCACAGCTTAGTAGGGAAGACAGACATATAAACAAAAGAGTTGCAATATGATGTTGTGTAAAGCTCACAAGAATTCCAGAACGAAATGTAGTTCATTGTGCTGGAATCCTCAGAAAAGGCTTTGCAGGGGAGGGAACACCCAAAGTGTTTTAAAGGATGAAGGCGGATAAGCAGGAAAAAGTCTGAGCAGAGGGAAGATGTTCAACATCCCAGAAGAATATTGCTGGAGCCTGAGACAAGACGGGGTGGAGAGGAATGAGAAACGAAGCTAAAGCAGGTAGGAGGCACATCAACATGCCATCTAAGCAGCTTCAACTATAGGCTTTAGGAAAGTGAGGAGCCACCAGGGAGACTCTAAATATTTTCCTGGTTTTATTATTATTATTTTTTTTTTACTTTGTTGTTGTCCCTATTGTTCTTGTTTTTGTGTGTTCTTTGCAGTGAAATGGCATGACTACATTTTCAGTTTGGAAAAATCACTTTCTGTTGGTAGACTACGTGGAGGGTTTTTGGGGGGCATGGTGAGAGACCAGAAATAGAAAGACAAGATAGAGATCACTGCCACAGTCTAAATGAGAGATGACAAAAGCTTCAACAAAGAAGTAGCATGGGGATAAAAACAACAGATTTAAAAGATATGTATTAGGATAGAATAGACTTGGTGACTATTTGGCTTGGGAGGAGAGGGAGAGAGGAAGAATGATGGCCAGATTTCTGTCCTGAGAATCCCAGACGGATGGCGTTGCCAACGACTGGAAATACGACGGTGGAACAAATTTGGGGGCAGCGGGGATGGGAATAATTTAGTTTAGACATACCGAGTTTGAGAAGTCTGTGAAAAAGAGACGTCCGGCAGAGATAGTTGGATAGATGTGTCTGAAGCTCTCAAGATATTTCAGGACTAGAAATACATATTTGGGAGTTATATGTGTGTAAATGATAGTTCATATCTTGGGATTACATAAAAATAACCATGGCAGAATGTATTCACTGATTGCAGAAGATGGTCAAGAAAGGGGCAGACCATTCATAGGCGGCAGGTAAAAACAGCCTGAGATAAATGATCAGACATAAGAGAACCAGGAGAGTGAGGGATCGAGAAAGTAAAAAAAGGAGAGAGATAAAGGAGAGAGAAAAGAAAAAAGATGCAAAATATTCTGAAAGTAACATAGAACTTGGCAATGAATTGACTCTTCCCTATCCCATTTCTCTTACAATCGAATATTATGCCAAGTTTCAAGTGATTAGAAGAGTAATGGTATAATTAACAGAATTAGGAACACAAGAAGAGTAAATAGCTAGGGGGGAAAGCTGTTGTGTTTCAGCTGGGATATACTAATTCTGAGACGCAATCAGGACATCAATTTCTAGTTAGCAGATGGGAATCTGAGACAATCTCAGGAGAAAGGGCAGGGCTGGAAGTAAATATTTGGAAATCATCTGTATGAAGGTATTAGTGGAATCCATGAAATTCCCATGGGAGAGACTATCAAAAGTGAAGAGGAAAAGAAGATATGCAAATGGCCAAAAAGCACATGAAAATGTGTTCAACACTGTCATTAGAGAAATGCAAATCAAAACACGAGATACAACTTCACATCCACCACAATGGCTGTAATAAAAAAGACTAACAATAACAAGTGTTGGTGAGGACATGGAGAAAACTGAATCCTCCTGCCTTGCTAGTGGGAATGTAAAATGGTGCAGATGCTTTGCAAAAGTCAGGCAGTTTCTATGGAAAACAGCTCAGGAGTGCCTCAAAAAGTTAAACATAGAGTAGCCATATGATCCAGCAATTCCAGTCCTAGGTGTCTACCCAAGAGAAATGAAAACAGATGTCCAAACAAAAACTTGTACACAAATACTCATAGCAGCATTATTCATAATAGCCAAAGGGAACCCAAGTGTCCATCAACTGATGAATGGATAAACAGGAAATGAAATGTCCATTCAAAGGAATATTATTTAGCCATAAAAAGGAATTGGACTTTATTTAAAAAAAAAATTTTAAGTATGCTCTGTGAAGGACATTGTTAAGAGAATGAAAAGAGAAACCACAGACTAGGGGAAATATTTGCAAAATAAATGTCTGATAAAGGACTTGTATCTAAAATATACAAGGGATGCTTAAAATTCAACAGGAAAACAAACAATCCAATTTTAAAATGGGCAATGGATCTGACCAACTATTTCACCGAAGAAGATATACAGACGGCAAACAGGCATATGAAAAGATGCTCCACATCATATGCATTAGGGAATTTCAAATTAAAACAACAATGAGATACAATTATGCATCTATTAGAATTGCTAAAATCCAAACAACTGAAAACACCAAATACAAGCAAGGATGTGGAGCAACAAAAATGCTCATTCATCATGTGGGAATGCAAAATAGTACAGTCACTTTGGAGGCCAGTTTGGTGTTTTCTTACAAAACTAAGCATATCTTAGCATACGATCCAGCAATCACATTCTTTGGTATTTACCCAAATGTGTGAAAAACTTACGTCCACACAAAAACCTGCACATGGATGTTTACAGCAGCTTTATTCATAATTGTCAAAACTTGGAAACAACCAAGATGTCCTTCAGCAGGTGAAGAGATAAACTGTGGTCCATCCAGATAATGGAATATTATTCAGCACTAAAAAGAAATGCTCTATCAAGCCATGGAAAGACATGGAAGAACCCTAAATGCGTATTACTCAGCGAAAGAAGCCAATCTGCAAAGGCTTCCAAGTATGATTCCAAGTCTATGACATCTTGGAGATGGTAAAACCATGGAAACAGTAAAAAGATCAGTGGTTGCCCGAGGTTTTGTGGGAGGAGGGAAGGACTGCACTAAAAATCCCGTGTTCCAACTACTCATGAAAACTATTCTGTATCATACTGTAATGATGGATACACGGCATCCTGCTTTTGTCAAAACTCATAGAAGTGCACAACACAAAGAGAGAACCCTAATGTAAGCTATGAATTGTAGTTAATAATAATGTAAGAATACTGGCTTATGAATTATAACAAATGTACCACACCAAAGCAAGACGTTAGTGGGGGAAAACTATGGTCAAGGGAGTGGGGAGAGGGGCATATATGGGAACTCTGTATGATCTGTTCAATTTTCTGTAAATCTAAAACTGCTCTAAAACATTAAGTCTATTAATTAAACAGAAAACTGAGAATGAAGTACTATTATAGTATACGTTACAACATGCACGAACTTTGGAAACATTATGCTAATGAAGAGAAGCCAGTCACAGAAGACCACATATTGCATGATTCCATTTATACAAAAGGTCCGGAGTAGGCAAATCTATGGAGACACAAAGTACATGAGTGGTTGTCTAGGGCTGGCAGGGGGGTTAAGGGGAAATGGAGAGCAATTGCTAATGGCTATGGGGTTTCTTTTGGGGGTTTTAAAAATGTTCTAAAATGTATTGTGGTGACGGAGACACAGCTCTGTGAATATATTAGAAACCACTCTAAATGGATGAATTGTATGATATATGTATTGTATCGCAAAAAAGCTTGAAAAATGCTAATGAATTGGAAAATCTCGATAAAATGGATGATTTTCTAGGAAACTTAGCAAATTGGAATTACAAAGAAGTAGAAAACATGGGGGGAAACTATGCTGTTAAAAAAACATTTCCTCCAATGGTTATTATAGTGCCCAGATAGTTTTTGAGCAAGTTTTTTCTAACTTACAAAGAATAGAAAATTTCCATGCTCTAAAAGTAGTTTCCAGTGTGAAGGAAAAGAAGGAAATAAACCCCATTCATTTTATAAAACTAAAGTTATCCTGTCCATAAAATATGATGAAGAGAGAGAGAGACAGAGATTGATTGAGAGCTGAAGACTAATGTCAGTTACAGGTATAGATGCAAAAACCCTAAATAAAATACCAGCTATCCAAACCTGGCAAGACAAAAAGAATACTACACTATAAGAAAAGCGGGATTATTCCAGGGGCGCAGTCTAATATTAGGAAATCTAGACATATAGTTCATCACAACAATTAGCTAAAGAAGAAAACATGTAGGAATGACAAAAATTTAGTATCTTAAATTTATTTTAAAAATCCCTTAAAAAAAAAAAGAAATATATCTACACCAGAATAGAAAATTGGACAAAAGAGTAAAGAAAAAAGTTCAGCTTCACTGGTATTAAATGGATGTAAATTTTAAAATAAGATACTAATTCTTCGCAGTCAAATTGGCAAAAACACTCAGTGATATCAAAAACAGGGCATGCCCACATTCTGCCTCTAAGATGAGAATTATTATAGGACTACTTAGCAAAACCCATCCAAAGCCTTAAAAATGGGCATATGTGTGGAATCAACAATTACACATCTAGGAATGTATTCAAAGGAAGCAATTAAAGATTTTCACAAAGACTTAGCCACAGAATTCTCATCTTTGCATTATTTATACTAGGAAAAAACCAGAAATAAACTAAGTGTCCAACAGTAGTGAGTTAGTCTAAACTGTGGTACTTTCATACAATGAAATTCTGTATGAGCATTTAAGGTATAGAAGAATAATGAACTTAAAAAGAATGTTCAGAATACATTAAGTAAAAAGCTTATGAAAGTATATAGAATATAGAGAGAAGAAGACTGAACGGTTATAATAAATTGTTAATAGTGATTGCCTCTGAGTGGTAAGAATATGGGTGACTTTTATGTCCTTTCACGTTTTCTTTCTGTATATCTGTGTTTTCTATATGGTCTACAATAAATATGTATCACTTTGTTAAAGAAAAATTCAATAAAAGAGTGCCTTTTAATGCCTATACTATTAAACTCAAAAGTTCCACTTCTATAAACTTATCCTGATAGTCATATATCCACATAAAGATTTTATGTACAAGAACATACATTATTATAATAGCGAAAAAAAACCAACGAAGTATTGAGCAATAGTAATTATAAAGTATGACAACTATCAATATAGCTATAGAATGGAATAGTGGGCAACTATTAAAAATCATGAGGTAGAAGAATATTTAAATACATTTTAAAATTCAGTGAAAAAAGCAGATTATAAAACAATACATATAATACAAAGCTAATTTTTAAAAACAATCCATGTAGAAAAAGCTAAAAGGAAATATACCAAATGAACAACAACTATTGTTTGCTGCGAGTGATAAGATCACAGGTGATTTGTTTATTTTCATTTTTCTGCATTTTACACTTTTTCACAACGTACCTATTTTTAAACTCCAGGAAACAACAACAACAACAACAAAAAAAACTTAAGTTTGCATTTGAGGAGCAAGGAGAGAGAAAAGGTAGAACATAACAATAAGTATAAACATAGAAAACTCTGGAAACCAATATATCAAGATGTTAAGAATGGTTTATTCTTATTGGTAGGAACATGGCTGGAGGTTACTTTTGGAGGTATGATTTTCTATTTTTTTATTTCCTAAAAATAAAAAATAAGATAAATAAAACCAAATGAGAGAGCTATGGATACTTCCGCTCATTGGTCCTGGAATGGTAAGGACATTTTTGATCTTCTGGGAGAGCCCAGTTCATTCCTGGAACAGGAGGGAGCATTCATAGCCACTGCTTTCCTCCCCTGGCCTCTGGGGCTGAACATGGGAACACTACCAGTTAAATAATGCAATGATGCAAGTCTCTCCATTCCACTGCTTGCCGGGGAGTCCCTCACCCTACACCAACAGCCCCAGAAATCAGGCTCATGTACCTCCAGGCCTTCAGAACCCCCAGTCACGCAGTCTCCAGGCAGACGCATCTCTCCCCTGCCATGGCCCTCTACTCTTGCTCTTACGCCATCTTCCCCCTGCCTCTAGAATGTGAGCTCCTGGAGGGCTAGGACGTACCGTAGTTTATCTCAAATCTTGCCTCTACCACAGCACCTGGCATAGAACATTGGGTGGTCAATGAACATTTGTGAGACTTTGAAAGGCCGGCAGGTATGAAACGGTATCTTGGTGCCAGACTTGGGAGTAGAGGGGCAAGGATACCCGCAGTGTGTTTCCAACCCTGAAGTGTTTGAACCCAGCCCACTGCTTGGCGACTTCTTGTAGGTGCATGGCTGTGATAGTCTCATGGGTAAAGAATGCCACCTAGTGGAATGGAGTAGGCATGGCTGCCCATGATAAAAGTGTTCAAACAGATCTTTGAAATAAAAATAATACAAATCATCACAGTAAGCGGAACAGTGGGGACCAATGCACTGTCTGGGTAAGGGCATGGCACTGATGAAGTCCCTATGGCATCAGTATACAAACTTACCTGTGACACAATCGGTTTCCTTTGTTTCAAAGTGAATGAACACATCCCATCTCACCGCCAAGGGCTTACAAATTAACCGTAAGGGTCAAATTTCATAATGCTTAGTCAAGGTTTTTGTGGATGCTATGGTACTCCCATAATTTTAAAATTATTCTACCATTTTCAGCATTATTTCTTACTTAGTAGGGAGATGATGGAATTTGTCTATCATAAAAAGTACGTAAAGGAAGAAATTGCCTTTGCTAAAGTTTCATATAATGAAAGATATGAAAAAATAACTTTTTCCGTTAAAACAAATTAGTCCTTTATTTTGTGGGTATCCCAAGCCACAGACTAGGGTTTTCAGAAAAAAAGCTTTTAGGAACAGAAAAACTCATGTCAAAATTGCATAGTCCTTATATTTTCCCCTTCAAATATGAGGCAAGCAGTGGCTGTCAACCTGAGCATAGGGAAACTTCTCAATTTCCTCTCACATCAGAGTAGAATGAGTCTCCATTACTCAAGCTCACACACATAACAAGCCTGAAAGCGTTGTGTGTGTTAAATACTCCAGACTTGGCCTGTGTCAAGTGATGCCCGCTCTTTCAATGCAATGAACTGGAGGCAGTCAATTTGGACTTGGAGCTTCACAGAACCACACAGACGTCATGATGCCAAGACTACTATCCTATACGCGGCTTGAGAAGCCCATTCTGGACAAGTACGCTTGAAAAGCGAGGCACAGGATCTTTTTTTTTTTTTTTTTCTTTTTTAGTTGAGCCAGGCGAAATCCTAGCCGGCATAACTAGAAAGTCTGTGAAACTCAAGAGGTAACACCTCCCCTGCTTCTAAACACCAGCACAATAACAGAGCTCAGAGTAAAGTGGGGCAACCTCCATAACACCTTTCCTCTAGACTGTGGCAAGTTTCTGACTGAATTCTTTGTCTTCACTTGTCCTAGTTTGGCCAAAACTATACCAGTATTCTCAAAGTCTAATTCTGGCCATTTCATATTTCTCCTCCAACCACTGTTCAAAAACCTTCAATGCCTCCAAACTGGCTATGGAAAAAAGTTGAAACACCTCAGTATACGAAGTCTGACAATTAAGTTCGCGAACTTGTTGCAACGGTGTTACTAACCTTTTTTGATATCAGAGGGATTATTCATTATGAATTTGTACCAACTGGACAAACAGTTCACCAACTTTACTATTTGGAAGTGCTGAAAAGGCTGCATGAAAAAGTTAGATGACCTGAACTTTTCGCCAACAATTCATGGCTCTTGCATCACGACAATGCACCAGCTCACACATCAGTCTCTGAGGGAGTTTTTAGCCAGTTAACAAATCACTGTATTGGAACACCCTCCCTCCTCACCTGATCTGGCCCCCAATGACTTCCTTCTTTACCCGAAGATAAAGGAAATATTGAAAGGAAGACAGTTTGATGACATTCAGGACATCAAGGGTAATACGATGACAGCTCTGATGGCCATTCCAGAAAACGAGTTCCAAAATTGCTTTGAAGGGTGGACTAGGCACTAGCATCAGTGCATAGCTTCCCAAGGGGAGTACTTTAAAGGTGACCATAGTGATATTCGGCAATGAGGTATGCAGCACTTTTTCTAGGATGAGTTCGCGAACTAAATTGTCTGGCCTTGTAGTATTCAAGGCCCTCAAAAATGTGGCCCCAAGCTAACTTGCCAAAAATATTTGACATCATTTACACATGATGAGCCCGTGCTCCAACAAACTATATTGTTCACTCTTCAAGTGTATCACTATATGTTTTTTTTACCTCTCCAGCAGTGAAAAAAAATCAAATCACCCCTAAAGGCCATTAGGACCATTCTCAAGTGCTATAAATGGCCTGCCCAGAAAAGAAGTATCTTCACATGTGCCATCACACAAGACACTGCCTTTGAGAATACAGATCCGTTGGATGACGAGTCAAGAGTTTATACCTCTCATCACCTCACCTGGGTCATTTAATGATTGCTCAAGTACTGACTAGTCCACTGTTTCCCAAATGTTTTTTGAGTTTTGACATTTCATTGGTTCTTATATTTGCTTATTTTTTGGTATTATTTTCGTAAAACTCACGGACCCATCCCCCAAAATGCTATCACTTCAAAAAAATAATAAAGTCGATTCAGATGAATTTGGCTTTGGGAATTTTAGAGCAATTTTTTGAGGCACTTTGAGATCCTATGAGCCACTCTGGAATGTCCCTAAAATTGGAGTTGAGAATCATTGTCTTGGCAAATATGTTTGCCTCTCTATGCTTTTATTGTTTTCACCTACAGAATGAGAACGAATGATGCTCCTACTCTCCCCAAGTCTCTCAGCCTGGGTGTTTTGAGAATACAGGCTGCAAATAAAGAACTTTGTTTTCCCCAGAATGAAGGAGTCATATGTAACCCAGATAAAACAATTTAAACCTAACTCCAAAATTCCCTTATGATAGTAAACATTCTAAACATTACCAACAAAATTTGAGACACTATCACATTATTTGATAGCACAAAGACATAAAGTTCTTTCAGGCTGCAGAAAGACATTATGTTACTGAACTTACACTGGGAGACCACAATGCTTTGGAAGGTGTGCATCCAACTTCCAAACAGAATTGCCCTTGGGAAGGAACTGGATTTGGAGCTGGCTTTAGCATCTGTGAATAGAGAAGTTCCTTCTGGGGTAGGGATGGGAGGTCAGGACTCGGAGAAGATAACCTGTCTCAATTTCCATGGCCTTCTCTGTTGAAATGTTTCTTTCTGCAAAGAGATTATAAGTGAAGCAATGGGAGGAGAGACTGGAAAACAAACATACGTTTTGTCCCCACAAAGCCATTTTGTCCATAATCGCAATTCAGTGAGTTCTTTTTGATAGAATTCTTTTATTGCAACTGTCTCTAAAAGGTTGAACTTCTCCAAGCAGTAGTCTGTGGAGAATTCCCATCGTAGCCTATAACTGCAACTGTAAATAAGAGGTCTATAAGGCACCAGAGAGTCTCAGAGCAAAGGGAAGGTGACAGAACATTGCAGCCTGCTGCTCTGCCTCCAGGCTGTACAAGAAGCCTGTCCATCCCAAGTAGACTGGGAAAGAGTTCAAGTCATTCTAAAAGGATTATAGGAAGGAATCCAAGAATTGTAGACCTCTCTCAGAGCCAGAAGAGACCTCTAGAGATCATTTGCTATAGCCTTTTTACAGAAAACAAAGATTTATGCTATTTTATGTAGGCCTGAGGTTAAGAAGGTTATCACTTGGTAACCTCGGATGAAAATAACTATTATGAAGTAAACAATACAAGTGTACAATCTCAAACAATAAGATTAAATAACTTTTTAAGATTCTATGACTATTTTTGCATATAAAAAAGGTCAGCATGGGTTAGCTAATCTGAGTGAGAAACAGTCCCTCCTGCTTCTTAGGTATGTCTTCTTCCGCATCCTGTTGAGTAACTGCTTAGGTCACTAAGTGCCTCCAGCTCTTCCCAGAATCGGGTCACTTTGACCTTTCAGAGGAACTACCATTCCAAAGACCCAAAGAAACCCTGGAGGGATGAACTAGCACTTGGTTTCCCTTAGGAATTTCCATGTGTTTAGAAAAGGGGGTCTAGATGAAAACAAACCCATTTTCAGAGCCACTTATACATCCCGACAGGAGGCTGCTTATTTCCCAGATCAGACACTAGTTCCCAAAACTAAACACACAGCACAGCAGTGGGCTTCGGAAGTCTTCATTGCTCTTGCCTCCTCAGCCATAAGAGATCATAAGTTCCAGATCTCCCAAGACTTGGCACATTAGTTGCCAGACAAGCATAAGGGAAAGCTATTCCATGTCTGAAAGAGCTCTGCATGCAGAAGCTAAAACGCCACCTTTCTGGGACATAGACAAGAAGATCAGTGCATTGGATGAAATATGGGATTAGACTTCATCCTGCCCTGGGACTCCAGGAACACTGAAGGGGGATGAAACGAGCGATCACACCAATCCCTGACTGGTACGCTACACTTTGAAATTTACAAACAACTTTCTCATCCATTATTACAGTTGTTCTTCACAATACCTTTTTGAAGCCAATATTGTTAGGATGATTTTAGAGATGGGAAATTTATTCACAGACAGGTCAGTCAGTGGCCCAGAGTCATGCAGCTGGTAAACAGTAGAGCTAAGACCCCAACGCTGCTTTCCTGGCAATACAAGGCCTGTGGACAGAAGATAATCTTCTGTTTTCCTGTGGCCCTATCACCCTTTCTGGAGAGACTCCAATATGAAGACCTTGCAGAAGACACAATCTAATCTTCTCTGGGAATTTTCTGCGCAGCTGTGGAATACACGATCAAGGGCGTCTGTGGTACTATGGCAGAAAGCATAATTAGCAGAGTAAAATCTACTCTCAAGGGAGTTCCTGTTCCTTTTTAGATTTCTTAGCATGGAGCTCTCTATCTCCAAAGAGGGACATTACTCCTGGATTTATTGTGAGTGCCTATGCCTGAGTCCTTGAGAACTAAACAGAGGATTATTTGTGTTTTACTAGGACAATAAACATACCAAGAGGTAATAATTTTAAATAGCAGCAGTACTGTGGGCTTCGTAATGACCAGAAGGTAGTAGCACCTCATTCATTCAGACCCTAAAAGTGTAGAAGTTAGCACCATATCTATCTTTATAGTGTCTATGAAACACTCGTTTTCCAACCTAATTAATCTGGTACTAACTTAAATATTTCCTTACCTTTTCCACCCTAAAACAGAGGTCAGGGAAATTATGCAATAACATAACTCAGTCTCAGCTATGTTTGTTCATTTTGAGAGTCTTTCATCTTGAAGAGCAGTGATGAATCTACCTGAAAAGGAATATCCTAAAATGTCTCCCCTCAGTAATTTCTCCAGTTCACAAAGAAGACATTTTAGTTTGCAAATACTTAGTGTGTAGGTGGACCTCTGATTGTGATTGTGATGGAGTAGCTTGTAGCAGACTAATATTCCTACTGAGAATAACTAGGAAAGCCAGATAACATTTTAAAACATCTGTTTGAAGACACGAGAGCAATGGTAAGGCAACAAGAGTTTGGGAAAGAGAAGCGATAACACTGCAATCATATTTTTTCCCCTCAGGACATTTGCTCATTCTGGGTGTCGTGCGGGGAGGCCTGCGGGGTCTCTGCTCCCGCTCCCCACACAAGAACGCAGGATATGGTGAGGCCAAAAAGGAACACCCACGGAGCCATAGATGGGGGAGTCATACCACTATATTCTCGCTGGCGGCATCCGCCTCTCTGCAATCTGCTCTTGCCAGCCCAGCCACCATCTTCTTGCTAGCCCCCATTTTTTTCTCTCTCTTCTAGCGTACCCACAGCAGTTATATTAGTGGCTAATGGCTCACTGGTTACAGCTGACGGCCAACTAGCCACAGCTGGTGGCCATCCAATCACAGTTGATGGCCATCCACTACCTGAGTCAGCACCCGTCCATGTGAGGCCGAGAGCCTGGAAACTACTTTCTGGGGCTCTGCCCCCACACTGGGCATGAGGCAAACGGGTGGGAATATGAGCAAGGGCCTGGACGGAGGGCCTCTACTGAGAGGAAAGAAACCAGCAGAGCTTTGGGTAGTCTTTTGGGGACAGAGAAAAAATATTTGAAGCTTGAAGAGCTGGGATTCTGATGAGAAAAAGGGGGAAACTGAGGCCAATATTCTGTCAGTTTGTCCCTCAAGCTATTTACTGAATTCTGAAACTGCAATAACCAAAAAACTAAGAAAATGTCTGTCAAACTAGAATTTTATACATAGCAAAAATACGTTTCATAAAAGAAGGCAAGATTTTACGGAGAAAGTGGCAGCAGTGGCAGAACAGTTTTTTAATCTCCCTAAATCACCCATGTAAAACAGAGTGCTGCAATATGAGCAAAACAAACCCATAAACAATATCTACAACAAAACTAGGTGAAAAGGTACCTCTCCGTGAAACTCAAAATAGGACCAGGTGGAGATAATTCACTAATATCTACAAGACAGTATAGTATCAGTGTCAGCTGAGAGGAAGCAGAAGGAATAAATACCAGCATCTGAAATACCTGAAAATAGGAGTACCCCAAAATAGTCAACACGTACTTACTGCAAAGCCCGGCAGGACATTTTTAGGACAAGAGTCACAAGAAGGAAGAGTTCTGCACACTCCATTGTATGAGTTAAGTACGAGAGGTCTGAGGAGCTGAGAAGTCTGGGCTCCAGGAAATCTGACAGTTCATCAGCCAGGAGACAGCTTCCACTCTGGGATGCAGTATGCAGGAGGCTAGAAGAAACATCATTCCCGTAGTTAAAACAAAATGCAAGCCCGACTAACTTCAAATTCATGAATTTTTTCTAATGCATTAGAAAGAGGTTGCAGAGCAGCAAATTTACCCAAGATCTGGGGATACAGTCCCTGCAGGAGGAAAGGAGATGTGAACACTCAATTATCTGGAAGATTTCTTTCTCCCTGAACCGTACTGGGTGCTTTCAGAAAAGATCAGAAAGAGCCCTAAGAATGGACCACCGAGATACAGAACTTGGAAAGGGGAACACTAGCCATGCAGAAGGGGTAGATTTCCATGCATTCTCCCATCTCCCCTAGGGAAAAATGCCTTACTCTGTGGGGGAAAGGACAACAAACTCTGTCACCTGTAGGGCACTGGTGGAAATGCATTGCAGCTAGGAGAAGGAAACAGAAAAAGAACTACTCCTGGGGGAAAGTCAGAAATATGTGCTGGGCCCAGAATCACACAAGGCATGAGGCAAAAGGCTTGCCAAGGGACACAGTACCTAAGACCAAGGTTTAAGCTGAACAACAAAAAATGCCCCCCTTCCAATTCCCCAAATCACTAAGCAAATCAAATGAAGCAACTAGTAACAGCACAATACTACTGGGAAAGGGAGAGACGAGGAAGAAGAGCATGCAAAGAGATGATCTGAGCCACAGTGTAAAGGGAAGACCCAAAGCTCGGTGTTGAAAAGACATTGCTAGGGAAAACCAGCTCTCACCCTAAGCGTGAGGAATCACTACAGGAATGTGAAGCCTGTGGTGCACTGAGCAGAGACACGCCAACAACAACCTTAAACCCAGTCCAATTGCTAACCAGGTTAATGCAAAATTCTGCTCTAAAGACCTACCGGAAGAAAATGTGTGCCCATTTCCAGGCATGTCCACACAAAGCCTTGTAAGGAAATGTTCATAAAAGTATTATCTGGGTGGCGAACACACAAAGTGATATATAGATGATGTAATACAGAATTGTACACCTGAAATCTATGTAACTTTACTAACAATTGTCACCCCAATAAACTTTAATTTAAAAAAAGTATTATTCACAATAGCCAAGACGTGAAAACATTCAAATGTTCATCAACTAATAAACAGATCAACAAATAATGGTACACCCATACAATGGAATACTATTAGCAATACAAAGGAACAAAATACCACAACATGGATGAGCCTCGAAGACTCAATATTGTGTGATTCAATTTATATGAAATTCCAAAGAAGGAAAATCTATAAGCACAGAAAGCAGATTAGTGGTTCCCCAGGGTAAGAGGTGGGAAGGTGATTTACTTATGGTATGAAGGATCTTTGGGATGATGGCAACATTCGAAAAGTGGATTTGGGTGATGGTTGCACAACTGTAAATTCACTAAAAATCTTTGAAGTGTACACTTTAAAAGGTGAATTGTACCGTATGTAAATTATATCGCCATAAGGCTAACTTTTAAAATGAAGGAGAAATAAATTTTCTCAGAAAAACAAAAATAAAAAATGAAAATCACAGCCAGTGGTACTACTCCACAGGAAATCTTAAAGGAGTTTTCAGGCTGAAGAAATATATTAGGCTGAAATGTGGATCTTCACAAACAAGTCAAAAATGCTAAAAAGAAATAAATTAAGGTAAAATAAATTGATCTTTAATATTTAATTGTTCTAAAAGATGACTGTCTAAAGCAAAAATAGCAAAATATGATGCCAGAGTAGCTATAGTAACATCAGACAAAAACTTCAGAACAAAGAATATTACTAGAAATAAAGAACATTACATAACAAAAAGGTCAACTTACCAATAAGATATAAAAATCCTAAATGTGTGTGCACTTAATGGAGCTTAAAAATACATTAGCTAAAAACTGACACTACTGGGGGAGTCCGAGCCCGGGGACTGCTCCTCTGGGATCCTCAGTTTCTCAGTCCCGTCACCACACCTAAAACCTATCTCCTCACTTCTTCAAATCACTGCTAAAGAGGCTGAAGGCACTAGAATGGCACTGGAAGGCACTGGCATGGGAAATAGTTGAGGTTGCCTCCCCTCCTCTGGAGTGCTCATTGTAAGCCAAGCTGTTGCTGGACATTGCTGCAGTGC
This sequence comes from Rhinolophus sinicus, assembly GCF_036562045.2. Lineage (NCBI taxonomy): Eukaryota > Metazoa > Chordata > Mammalia > Chiroptera > Rhinolophidae > Rhinolophus > Rhinolophus sinicus. The sequence continues at coordinate 108,478,290 of NC_133768.1, read as the reverse complement.
TGGTGGATGCTGGGTTGGTCCGGCCCAGGGTTCTCTCCGAACCACTCCAGTCTGAAGGACATGGAACTAGGTCTCATGCAAAGGGTGCACACCACACAGGAGCTTCCAGAATCCTCCGGTTCCCTAAGCCAACCTGGAGGTCTACCCCCTGCACATGCCCAGTGTGCAAGCTGGCCACTCCAGCTGGTCTGGATTTCCCTTCTCTAGGTTTTTGAGGTAGCAGAGAGGCTCGGACCCAGGCTGTGCCCAAGGGAGGTCCTGCACGTGCTGAAGACTAGCTTCTTGGCTTTTCAAGTTACATAGGAGAGAGTTCACAGGTTAATCAATCTGGTGAGGCTCCAGTAAACTTGCTAGGCAGCTTAGCTCAATGACCATGAAAAATTCTGATTCCTGAGATCCAAGATGGCAGATAAATGCTGTACTTGCCTCCTCCGGAAACCACATTAAAATTACAACTAAAATATAGAACAATTAACCTGGAGAAGCATCTGAAGTCCAGCTGAACAGAAGTACTATAACTAAGAACATAAAGAAGATGCCATGTTGAGTTGGTAGGAGGGGCAGAGACATTAAACAGCCGGCCACACATTTGCATGTAGCAGTTGAGAATTGGGAGGGAGATCTCAGCCACAGAGCCCCACCCCAAGAAGGAGTGAGGGACCCCAGCCCCACACCAGGCCCCCCAGCCTGGAATACTGGTGCCAGAAAGAGGAGCCCCCACATCTGGCTGTGAAAAACAGCAGGGATTCCAACTATCTGAGTGAGACAGAAGGCTGCAGGAAACCCAGGGGTCCTATTAAAGGGCCAGTGCACAGACTCACTCACTCACAGGCACTCACCCTGGACTCTAGTGGAGGTATGGTGACTTGGGAGGAGTCAGAGACATACAGGGAGAGACTTAGTTGTGTGACTTCAGGTCAAGGACTAGAGGGACAGTAACCACTTTCTCTGTGTAGAAACCTCTTTCCTGTGTAAAGCCCTCCTCCACATGGCCAAATCTGAATCTGCACTGGCCTGGTGAGCTCTGCTCGCCCCACCCTGGTGACTCCCTGGGACCCTGCCGCACTCAGCTCGTACGACAAGACTATATCAGTGGTTGAGCCTTATGGGAACTGGCAGGTGACAGAAGGCCTCAGGGTGCACTAGGATTTTTGCAGAACTACCCCAGGCCCGGTACTGTTGGCAGCTGTCCTTAGTTTGCAGTGTGGCCTCTGCAACATGCCTCCAGGTCCAGCACAGGGGGTGACCAACTGCAGCTCCTGCCAGGTACTCCCCAGCCAGTCACAGGGAGTGGCTTACCTTGGCCTGCACTGGAGCCCCTCCCAAGAGGCCCCAGAACAAACATACCTGGAAGTCAACTTCGGACCACAGCAGAGCACAACCCAATTAGCCCCACAAGCAGCACACCCAGAAGGTCAGTATCAGCAGGCAGCAGAGTGCACTGGGGTGAATCCTGCTCTGCGGGGTAAGCTCCCCCATACAGCAGCCCATAAGCAGTGGACATGACCATAACCCATAGCCAATCAGCCTGAGAGTCAATACTACCTACTGACGTGCCAATAGCAATCAAGGCTCAACTATAACAGGAAGGCATATATATATAACACACACAAGGGACACTCCTGGAGCACCTGGAGCAGGTGACCGGGGAGACTGTGCCAGGGCCCCATGGTGCACCTGCTACACAAGGCCACCTGGCCAAGATTGGGAGATGTAGCAGATCTACCTAACACATAGAAACAAACACAGAGAGATAGCCAAAATGAGGAAACAAAGAAATAAGTCCTAAATGGCAAAAAAAAACCAACCAGGAGAAAACTTCAGAAAAAGAACTAAATGAAATGGAGGCAAGCAACCTACCAGAGACATAGTCCCAACAATGATTATAAGGATGCTCAATGAACTTAGGGGAAGAATCGATGAACTGAGTGAGAACTTCAACAAAGAGATAGCAAGCATAAAAAAGGATGTAGAAATCACAAAAAAGAACCAGTCAGAAATGAAGAATACAATAACTGAAATGAAAACTACCTTAGAGGGAATCAACAGATTAGATGAAGCAGAGGATTGAACCCACGATTTAGAAAACACGGTAGTAGAAAACACCCAATTGGAGCACCAAAAAGAAAAAAAGAATTTTTAAAAAAGCATGAGGATAGTTTAAGAGACCGCTGGGGCAACATTAAGCATAACAACATTTGCATCATACGGGTACCAGAAGAAGAAAACAAGCAAGGGATTGAGAACCTATTTGAAGAAATAATGACTGAAAACTTCCCTAACCTGGAAAAGGGAACAGACATACAAGTTCAGGAAGTGCAAAGTCCCAAACAAGATGAACCCAAAGACGCCCACACCAAGATACATTATAATTAAAATGGCAAAGGTTAAAGACAAAGAGAGAATCCTAACAGCAACAAGAGAAAGGTACCTAGTTACCTACAAGTGAGCTCTCATAAGATTGTCAGCTGATTTCTCAACAGAAACTTTGCAGGCAAGAAGAGATCAGCACAAAATATTCAAAGTGCTGAAAAGCTAGGACCTACAACCAAGTCTACTATACACAGCAAGGCTATCATGTAAAATTGAAGGAGAGATAAAGAGCTTCACAAACAAAAAAACAAAGAAACAAAAGGTAAAAAGATCATCACCACCAAACCAATATTACAAGAAATGTTAAAGAGACTTCTTTAAGAGGGGGGGGAGAACATAAATATGAATAAAATGGCAACAACTATGTATCTATCAATAATCACTTTAAATGTACATGGATAAAGTGCTCCAATGAAAAGACATAGGGTAGATGACTGGATAAGAAAACAAGACCCATGCATATGCTGCCTACAAGAGACCCACTTCAGACTGAAAGACACACAGAGACAGAAAGTAAAGGGATGGAAAAAGATTTTTCATGCAAATAGAAACAAAAAAATGCTGGAGTAGCAATACTTATAGCAGACAAAATAGACTTTCAAACAAAGGCTATAACAAGAGACAAAGAAGGACCCAGTAATCCCCCATCTGGGTATTTATCTGAAGAAACCCAAAGTGCTGCTTCGAGGGGGCCTGTGCATCCATATGTTCATTGCAGCATGTTTACAATGGCCAAGATGTGGAGGCAGCCTGGGTGTCCATCGATGGATGAATGGAGAAAGAGGAGGTGGTACATACATGCAGAGAGGTAGGTATTTTATCCATTTTTAGAGATGGTGAAGAACAAAGGACAAGAAGATGAAGGTTTCAACTATTACTATGTGATTCAGCATTTCTAGAATGACAAACTCAGGGAATATCAGAGAGAGAAAGGCCTATCAAGACCATCTAGGCCAGCCTTTTTGTTTTACAAAAGGGGAAGACGTGTCCCAGAAGTGAACGGACTCATTCAAGATTACCCACCTACTGAAAGAGAAGGGACTAGAACTTCAGCCTCCTAAGTGCCATACAGTATATGGCTGGTGCACTGTGACCATGGTTTACAGACAACTCGTCAAAACACTTTATGGAATGGAGGAAAAAGGGCATTAAATTGGGAATTGGAAAACCTGGATCCTGTCCCAGTTTTGCCAAGTAAGCTTGACTTAGACCTTTGGGTTTTAATCACCCCACCTATGAAATACGGGGTGACAATAACAAAGTCAACAACAAGTCTTGGATTCATGACAGAGGCAGATTCAGTTTTTGTGGGGCCTGAAGCTTATAACGCTGGGGGCCCTCTTTAAGGATAAGAATATAGAATTACCAATACAAAATCAGGAACGAAAGTAAATACTTAAAATGAGAAAAGAAATACAGTAGAGTACACATTTGAAAAGTCAACAAATGTTAGACACATCTCAAAATTCAAGAAAAATGACATGACACAAGCATAGATTTTATTAACTACCTGACACACCTCTGTAATATGTCATTACTACTTTTCTTGTCTGCTACAGTTTGAGACTCACAGGACTCAGCAAACTGTACTCACAGTTAAAATTTATTATGGCAATCAATGTAGTAAGGCACATGGGTGGATCAGAAGGGGGAAAACCACAGGCCTGGAGGAACCCATGTGCAGACTTGCGTATGTTCTCTGCTTCTCATGAGGGGCCGCAGAACATCCTTCCCTCAGCAACGAAAATGCAGAGACACGTGTGTCATGTTTCTGCCCAAAGCAGGCTAGATTCAGTGCCCACGGTTGTTATTCAGGGCTGGTCACACCGGCACCCTCTGCCTAGTGTGCCCCAAAAGTCCAGACCCCCAGAAGGAAAACAGAGATTCAGCATGAACCACATTGTTTTCAAACACAGTCGAAACACAAGCAAGCTAGGTCATCAGTTTTTTGTTAACTGGGGACACTCTGACAGCCAAGTCCCCAGATGCCAGCGGGGGGTGGTGGTGGTGGCAGCCTTATAAGCAGTCTCAGGCCTGCTAAATTCCCTCTTTTCTGCACACTACTCAATGTTTGTGTCCTGCTACCCGTCCGTGCCTCACAATCACAGCGATTTTTAAGACTGCCTTTGCATACAACCCCCATCCAAATTTTAATATAAATCTGTTGGGTTTATAACCGCGTACATGGCACACTGAGTATATTCTGGACACAAGAGAACATGTCTGTCAGTTTCACATATCTGATTCATGACTGGAAGACTTTTTTGCAGATCAGCTTCTGGTTCCATACATTGCAAACCTTGATCCTTCTCCAGAGCCAATATCCTTCAGGCACCTAGTGCTGGGAAGCACATGACATCACACTGTGCCCTCCCACCTCACTGCCCTTGTCCTGATCCTGGGTGTGCTGGCACACAAGGAGGTATTCCTGAAAGCAACTTCAATACAGGGCAGTTTGCAGTAACTTGACTATGTGTGCAGTTGGTTGGGAGACCCTTAAATACGTCTCTCCAAATTCAAAGTCAACCTATCCCAAGTTAACCTCCCTTTGGCCAGATTCCCAACATGCCCATGGCTACTGCATTGCCACGTACATTAGAGCAAGAGAGACGGATACAGCAAAATGAAAAGAGAGGTGCCCTGAACCGACTGCAGCTGAAAAATCTTTTGTAGATTTTACGAGCCATATGACTAGCATAAAGCAGACTGCTAGGGCCCCTTCTAGGCCTGTGCAAGCAGTGACCTTGGAGCTTAATCATAAACTTCATTAGCTTCACTGTGCATCTGTGTCTGGTCCGGAGAGTTACAGAAGGGAAACCAGACACTCATAAAAGGCTTGGGGCCCAGATAACAATGCAGAAGAAAGGAGAGTATGTAAGCAGAAGCAAGGGAATAAGGAAATGAGAATGAATTCCAGATAACCAGAGCGCAAACGTACCTGGGAATGAGTGACCCCCATGTGACCTAGAAATAAAATGACAGCCTGAGCTGGCACACAACACAAGGGACTCAAACTAAGAGCTGTCTTTCTTCCGTGGCTGAGGTAAGAAATCTGCGTGAGGTTAGGTAGACACTGAGTGGACAGGAGGAAGAGCTAGGTCAGGGTCAGGCTTCCTGAACCATGAACCACAGGCAGAGGGGAGCTGTGCTGGGCAGGCTCTGAATTGAATGGAGCAATCCGGGGACCAAAGAGACAGAGAAGAAAGCTAACCTTCTGAATTGGTCAGGACTGAATTCCCAAAAGGTAGTCACAGCAGCAAATGTTTCCCGAGCTTGGGCTTCGGGAAACCCAAGGGCCTACAGTCTACCCTCCGTTCTCTGTGGGTAGAGGGAGCCGATAACCACAGCTGGAGTCAGAAGGGCTGCCTGACTGAGTCCTGCCTTGGTCATATACTGTGCAAACTGAGGTCAGTCACTTTCCCTCTCTGAATCTCAGCTGCCTCATCTGTCAAGTGGAGAGAGTGATAATGCAGTCCCAGGAGCCTGAGGACAATCTGACATAGCACCAGGATGAGGAAAAGGACCGGAGAGGCATTCTCCCTGAGCTGGAACGCAAGGACCCACGGGCAAGCACGCTGTGAGCTGCAACGCCTTGCAGGAATCTTAGCTGTGCATACTACGGCAGAGACCACGCACAGCAGGCGTGCTGAACTCCCTCTCTGGGTACCGTGGGGATGCTCGGAACACACCAACTCTCCCTGACTCTCCTCTCTCCCGAACGTACAAGCAGTGTAAAGCGGTGGCCTTGTTGATATTTCAGGGGGAAACTGACAGTACTGCTTTGGGGTTGATTTGATATAAACAGCAGTCATTTAACAAATAGGATGTACTCCAATAAGTAGTTTTGCCAGGAAGGAGGAGAAAGGAGGGAGGAGGGGACACAAGCAAGCGCCCAGATGTCTGAGAGAGAGGGAGGAAAGCGAGGGCAGACTTGCTGTGACTACAGATGACACTTACACTCCCTCATCTCCCCCCGACCCATCTCCAAGCCCTGCTGTACCCCAGTAGGAAGACGTACATGCAGGGATTGGCAGCAAAGTAAAGAGGTATGCAGTTTTTAAAGTCACATGGCCTTGGACTGCACAGATCCGCAGAAGCAAGCGACAGACTTGGTGGACACTTGTCACCCCAGGTCATTGTGGAGAATCCTTCAGCAGGACTCTCAAGTGTGGGGATGAATGCATAGGCTGAATTTGGCCGTTCTCAACTGCGGTGTTAGGGGTGCAAGTTTAAGGGTGGTGCTTTCAGACAGCTGTGCAGCATAGCAGGCCCTTCATCTCCCCTGGGATTCAGCGTCCCTTTCCACTGGACAGAGGACCAGCCAGAGATGAATAAAGAGAGTTGACTCTTCGGTTGCCATCGTGAAGTATATTCTGTGAAATGCATACTCATTTGATTCAAGTGTAACAGTGCCTCCTGCACTCTGAAGGAAGATGTGGCCTGGCTCACAGATAAGCAGCACGATTCAAACCCTGACTCACACGGCACCGGACCTGGAAGGACCTGAAGTGGTCACTGAGGCTGAGTCCCTTGCTTTGCAGATGTGTAGCAAAGGGACTTGATGAAGAACACACGCACAAGCCAGGGCCGGCCCCAAACTTCAGGAGCACAGCTCAGTGCATGCCCTGTGTTCCCACCTCGTTTGGCGGACACACGGCCTCTGTGTTGGCCCATCCTGAGTTTGAATCCCACCCTCCCTATCCAACTGAGAGCACTTAGCCAAGTCTCTTGGCCTCTGTGCTCTCGCTTTCCTCATCAATCCAACGGATCTAACAGCACCTATACCGCCAGATTCATTCAAGGACCAAAGACAGATAAGATGGGGGAACCCCCTTTGCCCCACTTCCTTTGCCTGGGCTACTCTTCCTTACCGCCTCTGATCTCCTGCCCTCCACACTGAAGGTGATTTCTGGGGAGTGGACTCCTCTATCACCCTGCCCTTCAAAACCCTGCCCAATCTTCAGTGCACAGCTCAGAGCCAGCCTCCCTCTGGAGCATTCCTGATCTCCCAGGGACATGTGTCCTGGCTTCTCCTGGGCCTCCAACTATGTCACAGGTAGTTCTGTGCTTGGTGTCTGGTCCTGCCTCAAAGGAGAGCTACGGACATACTTGTCTTTCTTACCCCACTAGCATCAGCATGCACTGCCTCTAGGCCAGGGCCCATCTCACTCATCAGCCAAGCCCAGTGTGGTCCAGCGACTTGTCACAGTAGAATCCATGGATGCTGGATGACTTGAACGGAACAGTTTATTGCCATCATCCATCAATATCTCCGGAGTGTCTCCTCTGGCAGAGGCAGGCCCTGGGAACAGCATAAAGATAAACTAGGCAGGGTCCTTGTCCTCAGAGGGATTCTGGTCTAGCTGGGGTAACAGTGCACACACGTGCACACAGACAACTGAAATTGCCCAGTGTAACCTTGCACAAAAGGAGTAGGACAGTGCGACAGACAGGGACCAGAGTTTCCATCAAGTCTGTCAGGAAGAAGGAGCAGTCCCGGAAGTCAACTTCAGAGGCTTCACGAACACACGGGACGTACGGAGGCCAGAGGCACCGAGTGCTAGGAAGTGGGGAAGAGCACAAACTGGGGGAGTAGAAGGGGCCCCTATGACCCAGGAAGCAGGGGAAGCCTGCCTTGAACAAAGCCACGTTATGGTCATAGCCTGATGAAGCTCAGAGTAATGGCTGAGCCCACGCTCATCTAGTGCTCATAGTAACCCCACGAGTTGAAGACCATTTTTATTATTCCCACTTGACAGGTGGGCAAACTGAGGCTAGACAGGTTCCGGAACTTGAATGCCAAGCAGCACGAGCCAGGGCAACCCCTGGACAAAGTTGTGCTTGTGGAAGCACGGTTATGCTACAAGGGAGGCCGAGATCACCAGGGCGCCAGAGAGGAATTAGAAACCTGCTTGTCATGGGAGCAAAGGCCCCAGCTTTGAGAGAGCTCAGGAAACACCAGAAGAACAGGATATTCTTCCAGAAACTTTTCTTTAAGGATTCTATATGTGGTCCCTCTACTTCTCACTGCTGATTTTGTCCCAGGGGTGGAAAACTGAGTGGAAGAGGGGTGGCTGGGAAAAGAGATTCTTGTGCTTTATAAAAGGTGCCCAGGGAAGGTTCACTTGCAGGCCCTTCAGAGGTACCTGTGGAGAGCTGAATATTTGACGGAAGTGACGAGAATACAGTGCATTCTGTATCAAACCTCCCCCTACACTGAGCTCCGTAGCCCCAGCCCCGCCATCCCCAGCCGAAGTTCTGTCTCTCTCCTTGGAGATTCCAGAACCTTTGAACTGTGCCTTTCTTT